>NC_043708.1:27630285-27756549 GCF_006229205.1 Suricata suricatta | reverse complement strand
GTTTCATATTTTTTTAACATATGCAATTATTTTCCATCATTTACAATACAGTAGTTGCAATGACACTCCAAACAGAAAAGCAAAGTAAAAAATCAAAACACCAACTTCTGTTTCATGTAATTAGACTTATACAGAAATTAGAAGGTTAAGTAACAACTAGTTAATCACCTAATTTCACAGCTATCTGAAGTGGCAATCGCTATGTAGCAGCTTATCTATAGCAGTGAATTTTCTGACTCAAAACGGAGACTCTTAGGTAATCACTGATGCCACCCAACTCCCAAAGGTAGTAGCTTTATAAACAGAGGTCTCCTGATGTGACAGAATTGGAAAGTCAGAGTTTCTACAATTAAAGATTGGAGGCTAAAGAAGGCATTCTATATGAATTCAACTTTAAAATGGTTCTCTCACATATTAAGAACTGTAAATACAGGTAAGTTAATTCAATATTTCATTCCCATATTCAGTAGAAACCTGAACCGCTCTTTAAACAGACTTGCCTGCTCAGCGAGGGCATACTCTGGCCGCAGGAGTGTGAGCCGTTGCCACCATGGAGCCTGAGCAAAGCAGTGAGAGGTCAGGAAGTGGGAAATAACCTGCTAGAAAAGAGGGCCTGGGGCCCGGACCACACCATGGCTGACTGGCAGGAAGAATGATGGGGTCAGCACGATGAATCAGGAAATGGGGAGAGGGGGGGAACCAACAGAGCAGAGGGCTTACTGCAGCCCTCTCTCTCATAGAACTTCTGCCAAGGCTTCCGTCCTTCTCATTCAGCACCTTTCCTGTTCCATAAGGAACACGGAAAGGAGCACTTAGGCTCCCTGTGAGTCCAACAGCACTACATCAGCCAGGTGGGAGGTCCAGTGTAAGATACAGCTGACCGCTTCTGTAAAGTGCACTAAGAAAGAGGTATGTTTTAGGGGCGCCCGGGTGGCTCAGTCAGTTGAGTTGCTGACTCTTGATTTCAGCTCAGGTCGTGATCCCGGGTCATGGGATCCAGCCCCTTGTCAGGCTCCAAGCTGAGCATGGAGCCTGCTTGGAATTCTCCCTCTCCACTCCTCCCCCACTCATGCTCTCTCTGTCTCTCAGAAATAAATAAACATTAAAAAAAGCAAAGGACGAGGTATGTTTTATGTACTACTATAGAAAGATAATTCAAGATTCAGTGAAAAAACGCAAGCTGGAGAATAGGAATCATATGATCCCTTTAAAGGGAGAATAAATATTATATATGTATACTTGTGTAGCACTGAAAATTTCTAGAAGCATATGCAAGTATTAATGATTGTTATGACAGGCGTGGGGAGGGACCTTAACTCATACTTTACACATTTCTGTACTATTTGATTTGTATATCATGAACACACATTGCTTTTTTAATTAAAAAAATGACTTTTTAAACATTAAAATAACCAATCAAATACAATTTATGGGACTATCCTTTCTTTTTTTAATGTTTTATTTATTTTTGAGAGACAGAGAGAGACAGCATGAGCAGGGGATGGTCAGAGAGAGAGGGAGACACAGAATCTGAAGACAGGCTCCAGGCTCTGAGCTGTCAGCACAGAGCCTGACACGGGGCTTGAAACCATGAACTGCGATATCATGGCCTGAGCCGAAGTCAGACGCTTACCGGACTGAGCCACCCAGGTGCCCCGGACCATCCTTTCTGAAAGCAACTGGTAATGTGTACCAGGAACCTTTAAAGATGACTACACTCTCTGACCTTCTCAGAGGTGGAATAACTACTGAGCATGACTATATACCACTGGGTTAGAAGCACGGACTTGGTAGCCAGACGAGCTGGTTCAAACTCTCCAGCACTCACTAAGTGAGTCATCTCAAGCAAATTAACTAGCTTTGAGCCTCCACACCTTTCCCTCATAGAGCAGGTGTGAGGATGAAGTGCATCTATTACACGTGCAGTGCACACCATATTACATGGCAAACAGTAAGCAATCGGTGACATCAGTCAGTAATAGTAGTAGGGGTTGTCATTTACCCTAAGGAAATAGGCACAATGTAAACAATACCTTTAAATACATGGAAAACAGCAGAAGGAAAAGATGAAATCCACTACTAAGAGCAAAATTAACTAAATTTTAAAAATGGTCCATTCTCCATATAAATGAAAAGCATAGCTTTTTTTTAAGACATTTTCATAAACATTTAATGACATGGGAGGAAAAGCTAGACTTCAATGTTCCATGAACAAAGCAAAGTGTATAACTGCACATATGTGCCCTATGACCCTAATTCTCTGCTTAAAATAAGTAGCCGGCGCCTTAAAATAAGTAGTGGCTCAGTCGTCAAAGTACTTGACTTCGGCTTAGGTCATGATCTTGTGGTTCGTGGGTTCAAGCCCCACATCGAGCTCTGTGCTGACAGCTCAGAGCCTGGAGCCTGCTTTGGATTCTGTGTCTCCCTCTCTCTCTGCCCTTCCCCTGCTTGTGCTCTGTCTCTCTCTAAAATCATCATTTAAAATTAAAAAAATAAACAAACAAATAAATAAAAATAAGTAGCAAAGAGGGGCACCTGGGTTGACTGAGCATCCGATTCTTATTTCAGCTCAAGTCATGATCCCAGGCTCATGGGATCCAGCCCCATGTCACACTCTATGCTGACATCATGGAGCCTGCTTGGGATTCTCTCTCTCTCCTCTCTCTGCCTGCTTCCTTCCCCCACCACTTGCATGCTCTCTCTCAAAATAAACTTTAAAATAAACAAATACATAAATAAATAGCAAAGAGGGGCACCAGGGTGGCTCAATCGCTTGAGTGTCCAACTCTTGATTTTGGCTCAGGTCATGATCCCAGAGTTGTGGGATCAAGCCCTAAATAAGCTGAGCATGCAGCCTGCTTAAAATTCTCTCTCTCCCTCCCTCTCTCTCTCAAAATAAAATAATGGGGCACCTGGGTGGCTCAGTTAAGTGTCTGACTGCAGCTCACGTCATGATCTCATGGCTTGTGAGTTTGAGCCCCATGTTGGGCTTTGTGCTGACAGCTCAGGGCCTGGAGCCTGCCTTGGATTCTGTGTCTTCCTCTCTCTACCCCTCCCTGCTCATGCTCTGTATCGCTCTCTTTCAAAAATAAATAACATTAAAATTTTTTTTGATTAAAGTAATAAATAATAAGTAGCAAAGAATTATATAACACCACCATTTATCTACTTTTTCATACTTAGCTTATATTATTTTGACATTACAAAGAATGGTGCTATTCACATCCTCTTAAAGGGCTCCCTGTGTTCCTGTGGAAGTTTAAGGCAAATTCCCAGAGATGCTACAGCTAGAATATATATTACACATACCTTCACCTATACTAGACATTTCTAAATTACATTTCAAACTTTACTTATTTTTAATTAATTTTTTTTGTAATCTCTATGCCCAATGGAGCTCAAACTCATGACCCCAAGATCAAGAGTCGCACGCTCTACCAACTGAGCCAGCCAGGCGCCATGTGTGTACTAATGTTAACTTCAGCTGGCAGGTGTGGTTTGGTTTTGTTTGTGTTTGGTTTGTTTAGAGACAGAGAGAGAGAGAGTGTGGGAGAGGAGCAGACAAAGACAGAGAATCTTAAACAGGCTCCGTGCTCAGCACAAAGCCCAACACAAAGCTGGATCCCACAACCCTGGGATCATGACCTGCGCAGACATCAAGCATCCAATGCTCAACCGAGTGCACCGCCCAGGGCAACCCCCCCTCCACACCCCTGTAATGGAAGTCAGTAAGAGTCTGCAGTGCTTCACATCCTTTTGGATATTTTCTTGCCAGACTTTTCAGTGTTTGCCCTCATACTGCTGTGGTTTTCATTTAAGTTTCTTTGATTCCTAGTGCGCTTGAGATTTCTATATTTGTGCATCACAGTTTTGATCCCCTCGTTTATAATTTGTCTCTTCATGTTCCTAAAAGTTTATATGCTTTTTCTTGATGATATTCCTGTATACCTTATCTAAAATAAAGAGAAAATTATATAGGAAAAAAATTACATTTGTCATATTAGAACATATGCCTTCATGAAATGTTTCTACTGAGTTAGTGAGGAACTGGACAAGGCTAAGAATAACAGAGAGAGAAAGAAAAAGCTGGGAGAACCGGGAAGCCAAATAAATTATTTTGGCATTGATAATTTATGGTTATGTTTATGCCCATCCCCACACGTCTGTTCCAAAAAGAGTTCAAGGCTCCTTGTAAAAATAAATACAACAACATAACACAAAACATAACATAACATAAAAAATAAATGGAGAGGTGCCTGGGTGACTCAGTTGGTTAAGCATCCAACTCTTGGCTTCAGCTCAGGTCATGATCTCATGGTACATGAGTTCAAGCCCCACTTTGGGACTCTCTCACTCTCCCTCTCTTTCTTCCCCTCCCCCACTCGCTCTGTCTCTCTCAAAATAAATAAACTTAAAAAATTAAAAATAAATGGAGAAGAAAGAACAGCCATTCTATTATATGCTGCTGTGAACTATGAAGATTTCAGTTAGTGTATTTTAACAGCAACAAAACTCTACTGGGTCAACCCTGCCTAATGCAGATCTCAGAGGTAGCTTTTTATCAGAATGATAATAAGAATAGTAACAACTTCTGACTGAAGAAATTTAAAAAGCAACAACCAAAAAAGACAGTAACAAATTTTTCCAGGATTTCAGTAAGTTGCAAGAACCCTACAATTCCCTGGGGAAAGCCAAAAACACATGCTTACACAGGTTAACTTCTGCCCATGGAGAGAAGCAACAGGTTCTGAGTCTCCACCCCAGCGAAGGGAGAATATAGGGTCCAAGTGAAACTCCACAGACACCAGTTACCAAGAATCATTGCAACTCCAGCTGACCAGGCTCGTGTATTTACAAAAAACTTCATGAACCATACAAACTCCTACGCATAGAGTGTAACTATTTTTCTCAAAATTGCCTAACAAACTGGCCTGGAATAGGACATCCAAATCTCCTGAGGGTAAAAAATCCCTGAGTGCTAATTACTGCTTACAGCTCTCAGTGTCCCTGACAATCTAATTTAAACATTAAACTGGATTAGCTTGGAGAAAACCTTAAGGAACACTAGAACCCAGCCATTGGCCTTGTCATTAAAATGTATACTGGTCAGTGTGCCTGGGGGCTCAGTCAGTTAAGCCTCCAACTTCGGCTCAGGTCATGATTTCACAGTTCATGAGTTCTAGCCCCACACTGGGCTCTGTGCAGATAGCTCAGAGCCTGGAGCCTGCTTCAGATTTCATGTCTCCCTCCCCTGCTTGCATGCACGTGTACTCTCTCTCAAAAATAACATTAAAAAATGTTTTAATGAATATTGATCATATTCACAGCTCTCTGTATAACAGGGTATGGATTCTGCCTCTTCTGAGGATGTCTGCAATACCTGAGTGGAATCTTCCATGGGGACTATATTTGAGCCACTTCAAAGACATCAACCAGTACATTTAAGTGTACTTTAACCTCAAATCTAATTGGAAGTATGTATTTCATGAATTACTCAAATACAATCATTTTTCATAGTTTTTTCCTTAGGATCATGCACACCGCTGAACACTTACTGAACGTTTACTGTACACCAAGTGCTTTGTTTCTTCAAGTGTGTTGCTCTCATTTAATCCTCAGCTCAACTTCAGCAGGAACAGTTTTTTTTTAAGTTTTATTTATTTATTTTGAGAGAGAGCAAGCAAGCAAGAGCAGGGAAAGGGCAGAGAGAGAGAGAGAATCCCAAACATGCTCTGTACTTTCATCACAGAGCCCGACGTGGGGCTCAAACCTACGAACTGTGAGATCATGACCTGAGCCAAAATCAAGAGTTGGACACTTAACTGAGCCACCCAGGGACCCCCTCATTTTTTTTTTTAGTTTTAATTTTATCTATTTTGAGAGCATGTGCGAGCATGAGTGGGGTAGAAACAGAGGGAGAGGAAGAGTATCCCAAGCAGGGCTCGACCCCACAAACCATGAGATCATGACCTGAGCTGGAATCAAGAGTCAGATGCTTAACGAACTGAGCCACCCAGGCGCCCGGGAACATTCTTTTGTTGTCCCTATGCTACAGATGAGGAGGAAGGTTTGAAGAAGTACTCTAAGGACAGAAGTTACTGTCTATCTTGCTCTCCACCATATTCCCAGCACCTCAACCTCTACCTGGCACACAGATGCACTCTTTGATTTTTTGAATGAATGAATGAACCAACGAACAAATAAACTGAAGTTCCCAGGACCAAGTGGATAGTAAGTAGCAGAACAGGAATTCCAACAAGTCTGACCCCAGAACCCAAGCTCCGAAACACTGTCTTTAGTCCGTTCAGGCTGCTAAAACAAATACCACGGACTGGATAGCTTCTAAACAACGGAAATGTACTTCTCACGGACCTGGAGGCTGGAAGCTCAAGGTCTGCACACCAGCAAGGTCAGGTTCTGGTGAGGGCCTGCTTCCTGGTGTACAGAAGGTGCCTCTCTGTACAGTGTCCTTGCTTGGTGGGAGGGGCGAGGGAGCTCTCTGGGGCTTCATTCTAAGAAACTGTTCTCATTCACCAGAGCACGATCCTCAGGACCAATCACCTCCCAAAGGCCCTCCAATACCATCACATCAGGCATCAGGGTTTCAACATATGAATTCTGGGAGGACACAAACATCCAGCCTAACGCAACCATGATGCAAAACCCAGAAACTTTGGGGTGTTGTATGGAAACCAATTTGACAACAAATTATATTAAAAAAAAAAACCACAAACTTTGTTTCACGTAACTTTTCATTTTGATATAATTTCAAACCTGTAGAAAAGTTTAAAGAATAGTACAAGAAACTCTCATATACAATTTACCCATATTCACTATCTACATTGCACCCCAATACAAACCTTTTAAAAACTCATGGAGGGGGCGCTTGGGTGGCTCAGGCAGTTAAGCACCCATCCAACTTCAGCTCAGGTCACAATCTCATGGTTTGTGGGTTCAAGCCCCATATGGGCCTCTACACTAACAGTGCAGAGCCTGCTTGGGATTCTCTCTGCCCCTCTCTCTCTGCCTCTCCCCCACTTGCACTCTCTCAAGGTAAATAAACTTTAAAATAATTTTTAAAAAACTCAATGGATTGGGCAAATCCGTATAAGCCCCAGATATGTGCCAGTATGTACTGGAGCGTACCTCATTTTATTCCAAACCCCTTTCTCCTCCCCCTTCCTTCCTATCCCTCCCGGCCCAGTCTCTGTCCTCTAATCCTCGGGGTGTCCTCACACCCCAGCTCCAATCTTGTCATTCCCCAGCCTCCCTCCAGATCCCGCCCCCAAAGGCACTGCTCCCTTCCTGCCCCTCCGTCCTCAGCCTCCAGGCAGGTACCACACAGTGAGCATAAGGCAAAGAGCACACTGCAGAAAGGAAGCAGCATTCACAGGGAACCACTTGATGAATGATAAATGAGAGACTGGGGAAAGTAAAATCCCTGTAATACTAAAAACAGACAAAATAGAAAAAAAAAGACAATAAACAAGTAAAAATACTCAAATAGCACTCCATGTCCAACTATGTGAAATGACAGAAAAGCGTAGATGCATACATACACACATGCTATAGACACAATCTACTTCAGGAGAATATAACCTAGAAAAATCATTCCAAATACAGAAAGAGCTTTCATGATCTATATATTTTCAATAGAGAAATCTGGGGACACTTGGGTGGCTCAGTTGGTTGAGTGTCCCAACTCTTGATTTCACCTCAGGTCATGATCTCATGGTTCATTAGATCAAACACCACATTGGGATTCTCTCTCTCCAGCTTTCTCTCTGCCCCTCCCCCGCGTGTGTTCTCTTCCTCCCCCCCACACGTAAGTAAAATGAATATACTTTAAAAACATATAAATAAATTCATTTTCAAAATTTCACAATTCTATTAAAGACAAAGTGTCACTTAGGTAAAAGCATTATCTTTATCATCCCCTGAACACTTGCTAATACCCCTTAAATTAAAAAAAATAAAATTAAAAAAAAAACACAAGCCCCAGTCTCCTTCCAGGAACAACAATCTCTAGAGAGTAAATAATATGTTGCTTTATGTGTTGAGCAGCAAGAGAATCTTCCTGGTTACACAGAGCTCATGGAGCCCTCTAGAGTAAAGCAGCCAGGGTGTACACCTGCTGCCGCTTAGTAACTGTGTGACTTATTACTTCACCGCTTTGTGCCTCAGTTTCCTTACCTGTGAAATGAGGAGGTGATGTAAGATTTTTTTCTTTTTTTTTTTTTTATGTTTATTTGAGAGACAGACAGACACAGCATGAGCAGGGGAGGGGCAGAGAGAGAGGGAGACACAGAATCTGAAGCAGGCTCCAGGCTCTGAGCTGTCAGCACAGAGTCCAACATAGGGCTCGAACCCACGAACTGTGAAACCATGACCTGAGCTGAAGTCGGACACTTAACCAACTGAGCCACCCAGGTGTCCCACAATTTTTTTCTTTATGAAGATTTTTTTTTTAACTTTTTATTTGAGAGAGAGAGAAACAGTACTAATGGAGAAGGGCCAAAGTAAGAGGGAGAGTCTCCCAAGCAAGTTCTAAGCTGTCAGCACAGAGCCCCATGCAGGGCTCTAACCCCCAAAACTGTGGGAGCCTGAGCTTAGCCTCAACAAAGAATTGGACACTAAACTAACTGAGTCACCCATATGCCCCAAGATTTTATTTTTAAATAATCTCTGCACCCATGTGGGGCTCAAACCCACAACCCCGAGATCAAGAGTCACACACTCTACTGACTGACGCCCTAGTGGTATAAGGATTAAATGAACTAATTCATACACAGTCCTCTGAATGCTGATACACGATAAACAGCACTTACTGTCATAGTGTGTCTGTTCATTTCTTGTCTTGGGAAACTTCTACCTGTGACACTGATTTTCCATTTATAGTGATAACAAAAAGTTGCCTTCTTAAATACATTAATATAGGTTTAAAAAAAAAAAAAGTGACTCCTGTTCAGAAAACTGAGCCTCAGGACAAGGTCAACTTACCAAGGCTGGGCCACACCATGCAGAAATGAATTTTCCTATCCTCTTAAAGCCTGGTTTTCCTATGACATGGGAACCCGTCATTAATTATCACCCAAGATTCCTCTGGACTCATGCTCCCGGCAAGATGAGCTCACTCAACACTTGTCAACTCCACTCATGCACTTCCTTTCTGTAAAATACCTGTCTTTCCAGCCCCGGCTTCCAGTCCTCAGCACCAACAACAGGGGAGCGGCATGTTCTCACCACCCACTGTACCCCAATGAGAAGCACCTGGGGCAGGAGCCAACTGACCTTCAGGGCTTTGAAGATGACCCCCGGGTGCCGGGGAGAACGTGTAGTGTTGTTCTCTAGCTGCTGCTCCAGAGCGCGCCGAAGCCCGGAGAAGTCCGTCGGAGGGTTGTAGGTCCTCGTTCCCTTATAGTGAATGGAACTGAAGGCTTCAGGGAAGCGGCCCAGCTTCCGGAACCGGTCCTGAATGAGCTTCTCCGGCACCTCTGAGGGGTGATCTGGACAGGGAAACAGGCACATGGACAATGACCTTTCTTTTAAAAAGAAAATGGGGCGCCTGGGTGGCTTAGTCGGTTAGGCATCCGGCTTTGGCTCAGGTCATGATTTCACGGTTCATGGGTTTGAGCCCCATGTCGGGCTCTGTGCTGACAGCTAGCTCAGAGCCTGGAGCCTGCTTTGGATTCTGTACCTCCCTCTCTCTCTCTCTGACCCTCCCTCCTCACGCTGCCTCTCTCTGTCTCTCAAAAATAAATAAAAAACATTTAAAAAATTTTTTTACATAAATAAAAAGAAAATTTGTCTTTCGCTATAAAAGTTGTATACAGTCCGACTCTCTATATAGAGTATACCTACGGGCAGAACTAATCCACGCTGTTAGAATTCAGGGTAGCCTTGCCTAGAAGGGAGCATGCGCAGGCTCTCCCATGAAGTGGGTGCTGGCCTGTAACGATCTAGTACTGATATTATGGGTACACCCAGACTGTGAAATTCATCATATTATATACACTTTTGGCATGATGTGCACTTTCTGTATGTACACTATACTTCAGGGGAAAGTCTTTTTTTTTTTAATCTGCTCATTGTAAAAAAATCCAAACATCAAAGCATAGAAGGAAAGAAATAGATTTCCTCTGTTCCCTTCTACTTTCTTCCGAGAGGTGGCTGCAGTTCAATGTTTACCCTTTCAGACTTTTTTTTCCTACACACTTACCAACACATAGATGCAACCTGCTTGTATCGCTGAATAACATACTGTAAGTATCTGTCCTTTTCATGATACAGTCTGAGAAGTTCCTTATTCTTTTTAATAGCTACATCATCTTCCATTCTATGGGCATATTTAACCAATCACCTACTAATGAGCATTTAAAATAAACAGCTAGGGGCACCTGGCTGGCCTAGTCAGTTGAGCACCCGACTCTTGATTTCAGCTCACGTCAGGATCCCAAGGTCATGGGATTGAGCCCTGCATAGCACAAAGCCTGCTCAGGATTTTCTCTCTCTCTCTCCCTCTCTCTCTCTCTCTCTCTCTCGCTCTCTCACTCTCTCGCTCTCTCGCTCTCTCTGCCCCTCCTCTGTGCTTATTCTCTATCTCTCAAATAAATAAAATTTAAGAAAATAAAAGTAAAAAAATAAAAACCACCTAGCACAGTAGATGGTACAAAGCAAAAAATATATATATATATATTCATGACAGACTAGTTATTTCAAAATCCTGAGCTAGAAACTAAACCTTCCCTTTACCAAAGTTGTAAAAATCCAAAGTGGCATAAAAATGAAGATCACAGGAGGCATCCGAAAGCCAGTATTTCCAGTCTTCTGTCCTTACCTCAGAGTCACCTGCTACCGAGCCTCGGCTGGAAAATTTAGATTTCTCATCTTCCAGCTAGACCCAGGCCTTCTATCGGCCCATCTGTCCACTTCCCTCCTATGCATGCCACTGCCCTGGTTCCGCCCCATCACTTCCCGTCCAGCACTGTGATATCAACCTGGTGCTCTCCCTGCCTCCAGGCATGCCTCTCTAGTTCATCCTGAAACGGGCAGCCATGGCATCTTTTGAAAATATAGATCTGACCACATAACTCCCTGGGTAAAACCCTTCAGGGGCTCCTGTCATACTTGAAAACTGAGTCAAGGCCTCCGCAATCTCACCCCCAAGCAGCTACGCCTTTTCCTCCTGCACAATCTGTGCTTCAGATACAGGGAGCCTCTTCACTTACTCATCCAACAAACATCTGATGAGAGACAACCATGTGTCAAGCACTCATCCAGGCTCTTTAGATAGAGCAGTGAACAAGACAAGCAAGGCTCCTGCCTTCATGGAGTTTCCAGTCTAATGGGAAAGAAACAAAAACAAGCAAGCAAGCACATAGAATGATGCAAACAAACAGTGTAACCACTAGGGGGCAGGAAGAAGGGCCACTTTGCAGGGGACAGTGAGCCAAGGCTCCAAGCAGGTGAGAGCTGAGTTGAATCTGAGGCATGGCCCCTGCTGAGGGAACAGTGTTCCAGGCAGACAGAGTGGCATATGCAAAGGTGGCAACACAGAAAAGGCTGGTATGGCTACTGAAGGGAGCAAACACGTGTCACAGTGCACACATGTGCAGAGCGGGGGCAGGCCGTGGGCAGTGGGAGCGGATTAAGGGGATAAACAGAAGGAGTTCAGAGACACAGACAGGACTTAGAGTAAGAACACCAGAACTAGTTTGTAGTGAAAGCCACTGACAGCTTGTAAGCAGGAGTATATGACACGATCTAAATTATAAATAAAGCTTTTGAAAAGATCACCCTGGATGCTGTGTGGAGGAGGCGCCGAGGGGCTAGAACGGAACTTAGGAAGCTATTACAGAACCACCTGAAGATTCCTGGACACAATCTGCTCCTTCAAACCACCAGGGGTTTGGGCTTCCCAGAGCACCCTGCCCCCACTGCCCTATCAAGCCACCTGTCTAGAGTTCAAGGGTCACCTCCTCTTTCCTAGATCCCGTTAGGAGATGTAAAGAGTTCCTCTTCTGGAGGCGCCTGGGTGGCTCAGTCGCATAAGCACCCGACTTTGGCTCAGGTCATGATCTCACAAATCATGGGTTCAGGCCCCCCGCATCGGGCTCTGTGCTGACAGCTCAGAACCTGGAGCCTGCTTCCAATTCTGTGCCTCCCTCTCTCTCTGCTCCTCCACCATTCACACTCTCTCGCTCTCTCAAAAATATTTTTTTAAAAAAAGAGTCCTTCCTCTGTATTCCCACAGCTCCAGGGCCTACATCCACTACAGAATAGACCACATGTGTTCTCCCCAAGTGAACTGTGAGTTATCTGAGGGTGAGAACTGCTTTTTCTCAGCTCTGTGCTCCAGTGCTCAGGCCGTGGCACTGTGCACTTAAGAAACTGTTGACTGTGGAATATATGGACAATCTTAATTCTCCTTTTGTCTCTTGATCCGACCCTGATCAGGCTTTCATGCCCACCATCCCTGGGAAAAAGGTCCTATCCAGATCACCAAGGACGTCTGTAATCCTCAACCTTCATCCTGACCATGAGCAGATTTTGACCTGGTAGCTCACTCCATCCTTCTTCAAACACTCCTTCACATCTTTCCCAGATAGAAATTTTGCTAGGCAATCCACCAACACCAAGTTACTACTCCAGCCTGGCGGCTGCCTCCATGTCCCCTGTGACACAGTTCCCTGTCTACTCACCAGAGCCCAGCAGCTGAGTGTGCACAGTCTCATGGAAAATGATAACAGCAGGGCCCAGGGTGGACAAGGGGACATCCAGGCCACAGCGGGCAGTGGTAGCCTTGAGCTCCTTGGTGAAGTGTTTCAGATAAGCTTCAGAGGCATCCCCAAGGAACTTGAAGAGGTCATTATGCAGCCGGTCTGCGTGAGTTCGATAGATGACGAGGTCTGAGATGGCCAGGACCTTAAGCAGCAGTCGTGTTCTCTGGCTGAGATTCACCGTAGCCCCCAAGAGCCCTTCCGTGTCTATCACTGCCACTTTGTGGACTGGGTCATAGGCTGCCCACACTCCCACAGTGCAGGACTCCTGGGCAGGGGATGTTTTGAAGACTTCGCGACCATAAAAGAAAGTATGGTTGAGAGTATGAGACTTCCCATCACCGGTATTTCCAAAAATGGAAACCACCTTCAGATGCTGATCAGGTTTGCAGTCCAATTTCCTAATAAAGTCTTCTTCATTCGTTACCTTAAAAAAAAAAAGGGAATATAAAATGCACACTAGTTAGAAAACCTGCAAGAACAACAACTGCTTCCGAAGGTCAAGGCCCTTGAGTGAACTGTCCAGGTGGCAAGGGAAAAAAGCCCCAGAATGACAGTCTCCCACCCAGCCTAACCCTCAGAAAACAGCTAAGAACTTTCATGACCTCAGGCAGTACAATTCAGTACTCATGAAAAAGGTACAACTGTAAGATTCTTAAGACGACGACATAGGAGCAAATCTTTGCGATTCTGGATTAAGCAATGGTTTCTTAGATATGACATTTAAAACCTGTATTATGCAAAGGATAACATCCAGACAGTGAAAACAAAGCCCAAAGAACGGGAGAAAATATTTGCAAATCATTTCTCTAATAAAGGATAAGTGGTCCAGAATATTTAAAGAACTCCTGAGGTGCCTGGGTGGCTTAGTCGGTTAGGTGTCTGACTCTTGGTTTTGGCTCAGATCATAATCTCACAGTTTGTGGGATCAAGCCCTAGGCTGGGGCTCTCAGCTCTCCCCCTCTCTGTGCCCTCCCCCCACTCAGGCTTTCTCGCTCTCAAAAAATAAAAATAAAAATAAAAATAAAAATAAATAAATAAATAAATAAATAAGCCTAAAAAAAAAAAAACAGAAATCTTCGCAAACTTATTGGGGTGCCTGGCTGGCTCAGTCAGTGAGCATGCAACTCAATCTCAGGATCGTGAGCTCGACCCCCATGGTGGGGGTAAAGAGTACTTTAAAAAAAAAGATAATGACAACACTGGCAGGAATATGGAGGAACTGCACTGCTCATGCACTCACTGCTGGTAAGAAGGTAAAATGATGCAGCTACTCTGGAAAATAGTATGGTAGTTTCTCAAAAAGTCAAACACGAAGTTACCATATATATCAGTAATTCTTAGGTATGTATCCAAGAGAACTGAAACATGTCCACATAAAACTTGAACACTGAATATTCATGGCAGCAAGAGTAGCCAGAAGGTAGAAACAACTCTCATGTCCATCAACTGATAAATGGGTAAACAAAATGTGGTGTATCCATAAAGTGGAGTACTATTATTCAACCATAAAAAAGCAATGAAGTACTGATACATGCTACTACATGGATGAACCCTGAAAATATCATGCTAAGTGAAAGAAGCCAGACACAACAATACTACATGTTCTATGATTCCATTTGTATGAAATATCCATGATGGGCAGATTCACTATGGCAGAAAGTATATTAGTGGTTCCCAAGAGCTGAGGTAAGAAGGGACTAGGGAATGACTGCTAATGGATCTATAGGGTTTCTATCTGGGTTGATAAAAATGTTCTGGAATTAGCGTTAAGGGTTGCACAACTTTACAAATATACTAAAAACACTGAATTACACACTTAAAAAAATTTTTTAATGTTTATTTTTTTTCTTGACAGAGCAAAAGCAGAGGAGAGACAGAGAGGGAGACACAGAATCCAAAGACAGGCTCCAAGCTCTGAGCTAGCTGTTAGCACAGAGCCTGACCCAGGACTCAAACTCATGAACGGCAAGATCATGACCTGAGCCGAAGTCGGGACGCTAATCGACTAAGCCACCCAGGCACCCCAGGATTATACACCTTAAAAGGGTAAAATATCCGGTCATATGAACTACATCTCAATAAACCTGTTATTTTTTCATCGTTGGTTAGAATGCACCCATCCCATAATTCCTCTGTTTACAGTTTAAAGAACATTGTAATTCTTTAAAAAGTCAGGACAGGAGAGAAGAGACCCAGTGGCAGTGAGGTCCCAGCCTGGACCCCCAGAAAGATGCTCAGGATTCCTACTCTCAGAATACAGAATCCCAGCCCCGAAGCTCCTAATCTAAATAAGCAATGTTCTGCTCCAGCAAGGGGTGATAAACCTTTACACTAGTATCCTTTAGCCATAGGAGAAGACACAACTTCCTGATTCTTAAGAGTCTGCTGGTTTGATAAAGAGCAATTAGAGAAATGGAGACAGACGATGGGTATGATAATATGAGCCCTCATTTCCCATAACTTCATTAAGATAGTAAACTACTCATGATCCTATTAATAACATCACTATTGTTACATTATTAACAGCCTCAATGTTAATGACAATGCTAATGATTTACTGAATGCCTACTACAATGACAGTGCCCTTCATGAGATCCACGTGGGCAGAACCTTATCTATCCTATGTTTTCATCCCTCGCGATTGGGACACAACCTGGAACATAGGAGAGGCTCAACATCTAGCTACTAAATGAATAAATGAATGAATGAATATCATGCATGTTGCTAAGTACCTTAATCACTTTTCTCCACCTGTATCCTCCATAGGGCTTAACACAGAGCAGCATTTGATACACCTGGTGATGGGCTCACTGCCCTCCCAGATAACTGAAAAGAGCAAAAAGTTACATGGAAGAGAGCCCATTTGGGACTGGGGTCACTCACTGGTTCCAAACTGCTAGGTCAGCCACAAGAGAAAGAGACAACAAAAGTTCCATAAAGCTCTACTGGCAAGGGGTCAGGTAAGGTCAGAGTGGCTGCTTCGAGAGCCAGCACCTTCCAAACAGTCCTGGGGAAGAAGACTAGGCCTTGGGATCTCCTCCCCTGGAAGTCTACTCCGTCGTGACTGTTAGCCCACAAAGCAACTCTTCTCTGCGATATGTAAGGATGGGCACTGGAAAAGGGGGCATGTGGGAGCCTTTAAGTACCCAACTAAATGTCTCAGGATTTACACTTAGTATCCACCAAGCAACGTACATAATGTAAATAAACAACTCATTTGGGATGAAAATAAAAACACTCCCTGCCAGCAAGAGGGGGCATGATTTTGGCCTCCAGTGTCCTAGGGTAGGTTAAACATACACGGTCCTGTGTTGGGCATGTGCATCTGAGCTCAGTGCAAAGAATTCTAGGTGGAGGAGCTCAAAGCCCTAGGCTGGTTTTCCTACTGACCAGCCTTGGATAATCAGTTAACATGCACCGATTGTAATTTTTTTTTCACATGTAAAGTGACTATATAGCCATCTTTGCCCTCCCTGACTGGGTAGTGGTTGCTAGTGAAATAAACAGGTAAATTGAGAAAATGCCTTGTAAACTGAAACCATATTTCATTTTTCCTTCTTCTGTCTTCCACATTATTTTGCTCCCTGTTCTACTACTCAAATCGTCCTAATCTGTGGCCAGTTTCCCCTGAGCTAGAAAGGAGAGGACAGTCTAGGCAGTAGAGAGACTGTCAGTCAGTGAAGGAAAAGGTAAAGAGAAGATAAGAAGATTCCCTCTGACAAGGGAAGGAATGGGCCAGAAGGGAACAAGGCGCTTGCTCTACTCGTTCTGCCAGTCTGTGATCAATGACCCCACTCTGCTCCACTCCTGGAGTGAAATGAGCTGCCTGACTCTGAGCTGGGCCAGAGCAGGCCACCCCACCCAGCTCCACACATCTGAAATACTCCCTGGCCCTTATACAACAGCAAGAGCACTACTCCAAAGCTTCCCCTCCCCAGCATCTGCCTTCTGCTCTCCCGCCTCCAAGCCCTTGACAGAAACCCCCAAATCCCACTCCTGGCTTGGCCGCTGAGTGGCCTTGGAAAAGTTACCTCACTTCTAAGGTCTCAGGGAAACGAGATACTAGCACTCTCTACCCACCAGGGATACTGAGAGGGCGAAGGGAGATAAAGCAGGTAAAGGGCACAGCACGTTGCCTGGCACATGGTGAGCACTCGATCAATATTACCCAGGATTATTTCAAGACCAGCTCATTGTGAAAACATCCAGGGGCACAGCAGGAGCAACTAGGCTTGCACTAGCTTGCTGCCCAGAAGTCGTTCATTCAGAAACTAAATCAACAATGTGGTGAGATCTAAACATGGAAGATCTCCGGGCCCCTGCCTGGCTCAGTCAGTGGAGAATGAGACTCTCGATCTCATGGTTGCAGGTTCAAGCCCCACACTGAGATTACGGTGTAGAGATTACGGTGTAAAAGGCGAAAGATCTATACGATCTGAAGAGAAAACAGAGTATGAGAGATTACGGTATAGAGATTACTTTAAAAATAAATCAACAGGGGCGCCTGGGTGGCTCAGTCGGTTAAGCTTTTGACTTCAGCTCAGGTCATGATCTTTTGGTTCATGGGTTTGAGCCCAGCACGGGGCTCTGTGCTGACAGCTCAGGCCCTGAAGCCTGCCTCAGATTCTGTGTCTCCCTCTTCTCTCTCTGCCCCTCCCCCACTCATGCTAGCTCTTTCAAAAATAGATAAACATTTAAAAAAATGTTAATAAACAAAATCTTGAAAGAAGGAAGGAAGGAAGAAAGCGAGTTCCCTGAGTGCCTCTGGTAACTCCTTTCCTCTCCCTGTCCTCAAAACAACAGATTATTAATACCAGCTCTGTAGCTGACTCAGTGAAGTGATCATCTAATGTCATCAGTTCTTAAGAAACCGAAGAGTATGCCTCTCTTTCGCCCACAAAGCTTTTCACTATGTATAGGGTTCCAAACAAATTTCAAAATGAAACATAACAGTAAATCAGTGATCTCCACTGTTCCAGTTTAGAATTTAGAAATATTTATGACAGTGAAAAGTGTCCAGCAGTCACCCTCTGTCCCAAGCAGGCAGTGAGAATGATGACAGACTCGAAATTCCTGCTTAGCCCTTAGAGAATCATTCCAGAAAGAATAACCACGTGTGCTTTGTTATGAGGGAAAACTGCTTGGTTCCCTACAAAGGGAAAAGAAAGAGACAGAGAGGGAACTGAAAGAGCCCTAGGAGGAAAGTTCCATAGAGCACAGAGACCACTGAAGTGAAATCCCAAAGGCATCAGAAAACACTCTAGAGGAAAGGAGCTAAGCACGAGGTCCTTTCAGTTCTGGCCTTTAGAGACAAAAAAGATCTAATCTGTGCCAACTAAAATCATACAGTCCTTTAAATTTTTATTAAGGTGTCCCCTGTGGCTGAGAGCAAAACCCAGCTCCTTCCCCAAAGCCATGCAAAGAGCTAAGAGAAGGCTGGTTGCTCCTACCAACCCCTCACAACCCAATGCTTATACCAGATCCCACCGCTGAACCACAAGGATGATTTCATGCCTCCCTACTGAGATCCTAAAACAGCCTCGGTCAATAGTTCTTGCCAAAGGGACTTCCTACTAATTACTTCATATGTTGGTCTCTGATTTATCTTTCTTTTCATTCCATTTTTAACTGGGTTCAGAGGAAGAGACAGAACCCAAAGAAACCAAACCAGATTGCCACTCTTACCAGAACTGGGACCTCTATCCCAAAAGGAAAGCAGAACTTGTTTCAACAAACGAGAACAATGTACACACATCAAGCTTCATATAGTGTTTGGCACTAACCTGACCACATTAGACAAGCACAAGTACACAACTTAGGTAACTTTTTCCTTCTCCTGGGGAGGTAATGGAGAAGTGGAAGGTGAGGGCACTCTTCCCTGGAAAATCCAGAGCCACTTTCATCGTGTTGAAAAGAACCTCCAGGTAGTGATTTAAGTCCACCATCTAATTTTCACACAAGATTTTACTTAAACAATGTCAAACAGATCCATAGCTAATCTATTTTTACAATCCAAATCATAAGGATGTTCCATTCCAGTGATAAACTCCTAAGCCAGAAAGTGCTAGTACACCTGTTTCTCCAATCTAGCAAGTCTAGAAAATGTCCACTCTATTCTAAAAGGAGAAACTTTGTGTTTATCCATGTATGTGTCCATAGGGTTTCATAAAAAACTCAATTGTTTCTCAATCAAATGTTTTCTTAAGACCACTGAAGTCATGAGATTGGCTGCACAAACACACTGAGCACATTTGCTGCAGGCAAAGATCACGTCCCTCAGCTCCAGTGTCCCCAAAGCGTTCCATTACTTGAGAGGTCAGGAATTCTCCCCCCTCGGCTTAGAACTACCGGAAGTACTTCTGACACATAGCCTACCAGACTCTGCCTGCAGCTCCCCTCCTACTCCAGCAAGAAAGAGAATGTTTGTGTGCAAAAATGATCCACAAAGTGAATTCTTTAAAAAGAGTCATTTTTAGTTCCACAGTCAGTTTCTTTGACCTCAACCCAACTCACCCTGTTCAGCTATCCTTTTATAAATCTGAACAAAAAGCTTTCCAAAGCAAAGCTGAATTCTGAGGACAGACTGGAAATACCGAGTCATCCTCAAGAACCACATCTCCCTATGAGGCACTTCCAAGGAGCTCCCAGATAGCAGACACAGCCCCCCATCTTTTAAGTGGCATGGCATACCCGTATTTGGCCAGCTATAAAACAGATAAAAGCTCTGATAAAGGCTCTGGGACTTAGCAATAAAAGCGCCAGGCCAGAAAGAAGACAAGACAGCTAGCTTCAGGTCCACCTCTACTTGGATTCGACCATGGGCAATTTCACTCAACCCTTCCCTGGCTCAAAGCCTCCTCCATTCCCCACCCACGTCTCTTTTAACATTTTCCATTCTTCCTGGTTCTGAGCTTCCCAACTGTAAGGTACCATGCTGGCCAGAGTCTGTCCTGTGTTGTTCACCACGGTAGTCCTAGCCCAGGGTCTGACACATAATAGGGAATCAATATATGTTTGTTAAATAAGTGAATGAATATCTAAATGCTATGTTCTCTCTGGGAATAGTTTTACTATTAAGAATTCAACCAACCTGCTTCCATACCACTTACTGATTTTTTTCCTTTTAACTGAAATTTTTTTTAATGTTTTATTTATTTATTTTGAGAGAGAGAGAACAAGCAGGAAAGGGACAGAGAGAGAGGGTAACAGAATCTGAAGCCGGCTCCAAGCTGTCAGCACAGAGCCCGACGCAGGGCTCAAACTCTCAAACCATGAAATCATGACCTGAGCCAAAGTCAGATGCTTAACCGACCGAGCCAGCCAGGCGCCCCTCCACGTGCTGATTTTAGAATAACCTTAAGGAATTTATTTAACGTCCCTGGACCTCAGTTTTGTCCCCTGTAAAATGGGGTTAACAACACAATCTACTTCAAAAATTGCTGTGAGGATTAAATGAGATAATTACAGATCAAGCACTTTGCCCAGTGGAATCATGCAGTAAATGCTAGAAAAGAGTTGGCTGCCTTTACTGCTGTATTTATACTGGTTTGCCTCTAGGCCACAGTCGTCACCACCACCACAGAATTTCATTCCATTATCCCAAGTAAAAGCTCTTCCAAAGGGAAGGTTTCCAATACATAGCTCATTAAAGAATTAGAGATACTGGAAGAAGATGCTTACTCAATACTTACTGTTCCCTCCCTCAAAAAGATGTATCTTTTCAATTAAAAAAAAAGAAGCTGTTATGAGATTGAATAGATTGAATACATACATTATGCATAAGAAGGCCTCAAGTGTTCAAAAGAATGACGTGACATGACAAGAATTATTACTATGCCACAGACTCCCTAAAAATGCTCTTCTCATCCCTTATGTCAAAAATCTTAATAGGGGCACCCAGTTGGTTGAGCATCTGACTTCAACTCAGGTCATGATCTCATGGTTTGTGGGGTCGAGCCCCGCATCAGGCTCTGTGCTGACAGCTAGCTCAGAGCCTGGAGCCTGCTTCGGATTCTGTGTCTCCCTCTCTCTCTGACCCTCCCCTGTTCACACTGTCTCTCTCTCTCAAAAATAAATAAAAACATTTAAAAAAATCTTAATAGATGACACTGGCATATAAGGCGATCTTTGGTGGCTGAGGTGAAGACCCAAAGGGCCTGCTTTCCATGCCGTATGGAATGTGACAGTGGAGCCCCAGGGAAGTAAAAACATCACGTGTAACTATTTAAAGTCAACAACAGTAACCCCTTCAGCAGTATCCCCCTCCTTTGAGTTTCTGTAATATCCTCTCCATACTAATACTACTCTGACATCATCCATCCTATTTCCATGTTATCTGTCTTCTGGTACCACTGGACTGTCCTCTCCCCAAGGGCAAGCTCAGTATCTGAGTGCCACCTGCTATTATCCTTGGTTGTCAGCACACAGTAGGTACTCATTAAATGTCTACTGAATTAATGATTAAGTTGATTTATTCTCATTAATGCATTTCACTTGTTCAACAAATACTGAGTACCTACTATATGCCAAACACTGTTTTAGATTCTGTTGAACAGAAGAGGGAAAAATCACTGCCCAATGAAAATGGTTTGGTTTGGTTTTCTTTTTTAATGTTACAAAAGTGACTGTGGTGATGGATGCACATATCCATGAATGTACTAAAAGCCAATGAACTGTATTTTTTTTTTAAATTTTGAAAGAGAGGGAATGCACACACAGGCTGGAGAGGGGCAGAGAGAGAGAATCCCAAGCAGGCTCCGCATTGTCAGCACGGCCGGATGCAGGGCTCTAACTCATGCACTGTGAAATCCTGACCTGTTGAAGTCAGATACTTAACCAATTCAGCCACCCAGGCGCCCCTGAACTTTAAATGGGTAAACTGTATAGTAGGTGAATCATATCTCAATAAAATTGTTTTTTAAAAACGTAAATCCACCATTAAAAAGAACTGAGATACTTCTTTTACTATAAAATTACAATAAAATTCTATACTTTTCTATAGTTCTGTATTTTCAGTATTTTAACATGCAGAATCTATTGTTTTTATAATTGGAAAATAATAAAAGATGCATAAAAAACAAAAAAAAATCACTGCCCTCTGCTATGGACTGCTTAACAGGTACAGCATTTTCATTCGGGATGATGAAAATTTTTTAGAACTAGACAGAGTAGGGATGCCTGGGTGGCTCAGTCGGTTGAGCATCTGACTTCAGCTCAGGTCACAATCTCCTAGTTCATGGGCGCAGGTCCTGCATCAGACTGTGCTGACAGCTCGGAGCCTGGAGCCTGCTTCGGATTCTGTGTCTCCCTCTCTCTCTGCCCCCTCCCCACTCACGTCTATTTCTCTCCCTCTCAAAAGAATAAACACTTAAAAATAAAACAAAACTAGACAGAGTAGCAGATGCACAAAATTGAACTGTTCACTTCACCATGGTTAATTTTATGTGCCACAAATTACATCTCCATAAAAATAAATAAATGCATGCCCGCATGGAGCTTACACTCTAATGGGGAGAAGACTGTATTCAAACAATTAAAATATACAGCACACACATCAAAAAAACAAGTCATTAGATGAACGAACTGTGGTGGATCTTACAATGGAACACTACTCAGCAATAAAAAGAAATGAACGGAGGCATGCAACATGAATGACCCTCCCTCCAAAACATTTCGGTGAGTGAACCAGCCAGACACAAAACATTACTGCCTGATTCTATTTATAAGAAACTCTAAGAAAACCAAATCTATAGTGATAGAAAACAGATCAGTGACTGCTGGGGAACCACTGTGAGGAGGTGAGAGAGTGGTTATACACGTGCACATACGTTTGTCAAAACTCATAAAACTGTACACTTAAAATGTGTATGTTACATCATGCATAAACTATACAGCAGAGCTGATTTCTTAAAGTGTACTCTAAGTCCAATGGTGGTAAGTGGTAGGAAAAAAACTCAGGAGAGAAGACTAGCAGGGCAAGGCCAGGGCAGGGGTTGCTCTCTGAAATAGGATCCTTGCGGAAGCTGCATGGTGAAGCCAAAACCTTTTCAGGCCAATTCTTTAAAAAACAATATAGGGGCGCCTGGGTGGCTCAGTCGGTTAAGCCTCCAACTTCGGCTCAGGTCAGATCTCACGTTCATGGGTTCGAGCCCTGCGTCAGGCTCTGTGCTGACAGCTCAGAGCCTGGAGCCTGCTTCCAGTTCTGTGTCTCCTTCTCTCTCTGCCCCTCCCCTTCTCACGCTCTGTCTCTCTCTGTATCAACAATAAATAAAACATTAAAAAATTTTTTTAATAAAAATATAAAGAACAATATAATGGATGCAATTTTCTGTGGTAACGAAAGAGAAATGTCACAGACAATCCAAAACAGTACATAAGTCTAAGATCATTTCTATTTAGTTCTAGAAAGAAAGTTTTCTCCCTTGACAGTGGCAGATTTAACTTCTTAATTCATGAAGACCGGTGGGGGGAGTTAGGGAGGAGGGAGGAGAGGAGAGAGGAAGAGAAAGATGAGGGAAGGGGAGAGAGGAGGAACATATGAGGGGAGGGAGGAGAGGGAGAAAAAAGAGGGAGGGAGGAAACAAGGAAGGAGAGAGAGAAGACAGAGAAAAAAGAAACACCAGCAAGCAGGCTGTCTGCCTGTCCATCTGTCCAGATCTAAATAACAGAGTTGACTGAGAGAGACACGGGGAAAAAACAATAGTGCACCCTGTGACCTATGACCGCACGGTCACCAGGCAGGCCAGAGAGGGCACAAAAAGAATAATGGGATCCTCCTTAAACAGCCTCTGCTCACAGACCAGTACAAAAGAGAGCTAAGCTTTCCTGGAAATAAAGAACTCTGTCATCTGCAACCCCCACACACACACATACCCTGTCTCACTTAACCTCTGAATTTCCATTTAAAAACATTTTTCATAGAGATTACTCAAACTAATAAGGCACATAATTGACACTCAATAAATGTTTATGACTGTTGCTGAGTGATACAGATAAACTGAATTTAGCTCTTTGAAAGAAAAGGCTCTGAGAGATTACAGAAAACAGTTTAGCCACTTGCACTGACATTCACCAGGCAGAAAGAATTGGGCTAGAAAGCAGAGGAATTTCTAGAATACTCTGTGACTGCTGAATTGCTCAAGATTATGTTGTCTGAACTTGAACTTAGGATGTCTATGACTATATGCAGGAACCAGGCTCTGTCAGTTTTTTTCAAGCATTCTAACATCAAGAGTCAAATTCTCTGGGAAAAACAGTAATAATCCAGTCTCAAATAGAAGGAAATTGGGAAGGGAAAAGAAAAATTCCAGAAGCTACCAGAAAGTAGAATCATCCTTCAGTGAGCCAAGCCAGAGACGTCAGGTGCTTTCGCATACCTACTTCTCTTCCCAAGAATTCCAGCCACCACCACGCTGACCACACAAACCAGTCAAAGAAACCCTCTAATTGCTGGCCAGAAGCCTTTGGAAAAATGGGAAAATGAACAAAACAGCCTCCTAGGAAACATCCATGCTCTCCTACCTCCAAAAGTCCCTCTGTATCCCTGCCCATAGGCCTTTCCAATTCTTCCTGTCTGGAACTTTCTATATCCTTGTGTTCTTTCCCTTCTTCATCAATACATTTAGCAATTTTAACCTCAGAACCGGTCCCAAAGCAGGCACGACCACCCCCTCCCCAGAGAAGGTCAACCAGCTGTCCGAAGCACTTCCTTGCTACACAATCTCCAGGATAAACTAAACTCAAGGATGATGATGATGATGATGATTCAGAGAAATGCCAGGAGACGCATCCATAAGAAAGACATGTAAGGTCAACCTAATCTGAAATCTGCCAGTTACATTAATCTTGGCTCAAAATGCCAAATCTTTGCCTAACTCCAGAAAAAGCAAATACTTCAAGGAAATAACAGGCCAGAAAAAAAATAGAATCACACAAACTGCAGGTAACTTGAAATAGTTAAAGACAGGTTCTCTGAAAAGCTGATTCACAGTGGTTTTGATGGCTTCTATGGGTCAACTTTTAAAAAGCCCTGTAGTAAACAAAACAGCCTCCCAAGTTACATGCTGGGACCCTGTTATAACTGAATGAGTCCAAGACTTTTCTAAGTCTTTTGAGCTTTTTGGCTCAAAAGATACTGAGCAGAAACAAAAGGCACATCCTAGGGACCCTTTCCTCCTGTCTGAGTCATCCTCAACCTGCATTTCCCAGTAATTCCATACAGTGTCTTCCTTCTACTACTATTACCAAGCAAACGGGGATTTTTCTTGGGTTTCTAAGAGTAAAGAGCAGTGATGGGGGAGGGAGTGTCTGCTCCTCAATCACTGCTCGTGACTTTGACAGTCAGCTCCTAAGCAGATCCATGTGTTATTATTTTTTCCTGTATGGCACCCAAGAATTAATACTGTAGCACATATATTCAAGTACTGACCAGAACTTGCCAAAGGGATAATCAGCCACAGCATCAAAATGAGTCCTTACATTGTAATGGTTTGGCCACTGGCAGAGCAAAAATGGGGAAATTCCACAAAATTAGATCGAGTCCCTTGGCTCGTGACCTGTTGGCCAGAAATAAGTCCTCAGGAGTTTCCCACCAGCCTATATGAAAGACCAAACCCCAGCAAGGTACCCTAGACCAGGAAACAGAGGACAGGGCCACAAGAATGAATTAAGTCTAAGACAGAAGGAGCACAAAAATGGGGCAGACCAGCACAGCCAGCTGTATGGTCAAGGATTCCCATACAGTGTGAAAACATCCTCTGCTATTTTCCATTCCAGAATCTCACAAGAATAATGTCTCTTTTAGCCAATTAAAAAAAAAAAAAGCGCCAAGTCCCAGTATTTTGAGCCACACTATTCTGGGATTGTAAACAAGTGAGGCAGCCAAGCAACGTGATGGGTCTTCTTAAAGGAACGGTCTCCCAGAGAGGGAGTCTACCACTGCGTTGAAGAAGGAATGAAGAAGGCTCCCCGTGGCCTCCCATTTCAGAGTGGGCCCAGACGGCATATCTCTGAGTCAAGGAAGACCTGCCCAGGAGACACTTTCTTACGTTCTTACTGACTGCTCCTGGGTCACTGGGCTTCCTTATCACCTGCATGCTCAGCATGAGGGGACTTAATGTGAAGAGTCTCTGGCATGAAAAGCTCCTTGGCGCTCCTAATGTCCCACTCGGGGGGTCAGTCAGCATGAAGGGAAAACAGGGGAAATTACACGTCAGTTTGTTGCTCTACTGTCTTGGAAAGAAGACAGTCACGGGAAGTTTGTAGAAAAGGGGCAAGGAAGAGAATGGGTGGTTATTCAGACAGGATGTCTGAATCCCTCACAAGACACAACAGACAGGTAAATACCATTCTCTTCCTCCATAAGAACTCCACTTGTTAGAACCTTATTCTTCTAACCTTTGAGTTGTTTGCTAAGGGTGTTGTCTCTAAGTTCAAGATCTTGGGAATGGACTTGTCACAGTGTGGATCATTTACTTATTATGGACTCTAAATCATGGACTTGAAGTCCTCTGGTTTTCCTAGCACAGTTCCACTGAGGCCTAGAAAAATCAATGAATACAACACAGAAGAAAGTCTAACCATTTCACTAGAGAGGTTTTAAGTATGCCAAAAGAGAATACTGATTTCAGCTAGATTACTTCTGGAGAACAAACAGAACCAAGAGAGGGAGACAAAACTGGCGTATACATTGAATTTCTGTCCCTGATACGTTTTCCCCGTAACCAGAATGCAGACCGCCTATTAGACCAAATCTACATCCTTTAAACCAGTTCTTCAATTGCAGCACAACTGACATTTTGTACCAGATCACTGTTTTGCAGGGGGGGGGGGCTGGGGAGGGGAGGAAGCTGCCTTATATATTGTAAGATACTTACTTACCAACACCCTGGCCTCTACCCACTAGCCAGTGGCACATGCCCCAGTCATGACAACCTAGAATGTCTTTTTTTTTTTAATTTTTTTTTTTGAGAGACAGAGAGAGACAGTGCAAGCAAGGGAGGGTCAGAGAGAGAGGGTGACACAGAATCTGAAGCAGGCTCCAGGCTCTGAGCTAGCTGTCAGCACAGAGCCTGACGCAAGGCTCGAACCCACGAACCGTGAGATCATGACCTGAGCCGAAGCCAGACGCTTAACCGACTGAGCCACCCAGGTGCCCCTAAAATGTCTCTCAACATTGCCAAATGACCACGGGGAGAGCAAAATCACTCCTGGTTAGAACCACTGTGTTAAATAATACCATATGAGACTAATTTAACTCTTCATTGTAAAGACTTAGTTTTGGGGCACCTGTGTGGCTCAGTCAGGTAAGCATCTGACTTAGGCTGGGGTCATGATCTCACGGTTCGTGGGTTCAAGCCCCGCATCAGGCTCTGTGCTAACTGACAGCTAGTTCAGAGCCTGGAGCCTATCTTCTGATTCTGTGTCTCCCTCTCTCTCTGACCTCCCCTGCTCACGCTCTCTCTCCCTCTCTCTCTCTCTCACAAAAAAAAAAAAAAAAGAAAAAGACTTAGTTTTATCAAATCAATAAAATCTAGGGTACTAAGCTGGTGCGATCTGCACAAGCCAAATGCTAAAAACCTACGGAGGGTTCTCTCATTCCCTCCACTCTGTAACAGTTATTTCTGTTTTATATCCAAAGATAGGCCCAAATCCAACAATGTCTTTTTTTTTTTAATACCAGTGAATTTAAAAAATAAAGAATACAAATCAACCACACAGAGGGATGCATAGGGAAAGCATGGGGAAAACACAAGGAGCCTCCGTACATACAACTCTCCCCAATGTCCAAGTGTTCACCAACCCAGAAGCTCTCATCATGCCTTTCCAGCTCCCCAATGTCAACGGTGACACCAAATCGAAGCCACCTCTCACCTCATCTTCTGCAGTGGCCTCCTAAGTGGTCTCCCTGCTTTTCCTCTTGCCCCACTACGGTCATTACAATCTAGTCTTCACACTGAAGCCATTTCTTGAAAACTTCTATCAGATCATGTGACTTTCTACAAAAAAGCAGTATGGTGCTTCCCATCACTGGTAACAAGCACACTTTCTTCTATGCCCTGCAAGGCCCCACATCATGTGAGACCTGTCCCCTTACACCCTCCGCCAGCTCCCTCCAGCCACAGGGACAGCCTTCCTATTCCACAAACATGACATAACCCTCATTTTGTTTCCATTGCCCTCTGTCCAGAAAGCTATTTCCCCAGGTAGTATTATCCATCAGGTCTTCGCTTAAAAGAAACTTCTACAATAAAGGCTTCCCTGACCATCCTGCCAAGTAGCTTCCACATCACCCTTGCTTAGTAACACTACATCTGAGGGGCGTCTGGGCAGCTCAGTTGGTTAAGCACCAGACTCTTGGTTTCAGAGCAGGTAATGATCTCACAATTTCACAAGTTCAGGCCCTGATTCAGGCTCTGCTCTGGCAGCAGTGGGGGAGGCGGTGCAGAGAGAGAGAGACCCAAGCAGGCCCTGCACCGTCAGTGCAGAGCCTGACATGGGGCTCCATCTCACAAACTGTACGATCATGACCTGGGCCGAAATCAAGAGTTGGACACTTACCCGACTGAGTCACCCAGGCACCAGAATAAATAAAAAATTTTAAAGATAACAATATTAATAATACACCTGAGTCATCTTTTTATGTTTTACACGTGTAAACTCTGCTTTCCCCACGTAAATGGTAAGTCTATGATAGCATGGACCAAATCTTATTAGCCATGCTTCCCTGGAACCAGAAAGTGTCTGGCACATAATGTGTGCTCAATAAAACACAAAGAATTAATGAATGTTTTTGGCTAACAGACTAAATGTATGCATTTAAAAGCCAATAATGAATTCTTGCTTCTGAGACCAAAAGTCAGTCTCTCCTCAAATTCACCACTATAGTACACACCCAAATGACAATGTAATGATAAAATTCTCCTTCCTACAAGGAACTTTTTTGTTTCTAAAAGGAACTTTCAAGTTTTCCAAAAGGAACTGAATAATACTCAAATCACAAGCAATAAACCGTAGGGGACTCAAGGCCATAGAATTTGAGGAAACCACACATAAGTTACAGCCTACAAGCTTCTAAAATAATTCCTATGTGCTAAACTGAAAATGGCCAAAACCCACAAATGCCAGAAACATAAAATGAAAAACAAAGACAGGGCCTAACTCAGAGAAACCTTACTACTGTGAGTAAACAGATCTTCAATAACACTGTCTTACATTTATATCAAGCTTTGATTCATTTGTTCCTCACAGCAGCCCTAAGGAATTGGTGAGCCGGTGCTACTGGCCATATAAAACTTCATCAGAAAGCTTAACTGACTTGGTCAGAGACAACAGGAGTGTCAGAGATAGAGCAAGGATTTTAGAGACAGACACTTAAGTTCAAATCCCCTGACACTTCCTGTAACTAGATCATGGCAAGTTACTTCATCTCTTGGTGCCTCAGTGTCCTCACCTATAAAACCCAATGCTAGAGAGGAAACGTTTGTATCCTCCCAAAATTCATGTTGAAATCTAACCCCTAATGTGATGGTATCAGGCTGTGAGGCCTTTGGGAGATGATAGGTCATGAAGCGGTGTCCCCATGAGTACGATTAGTGCCCTTATTAAGGAGATTCTAGAACTCCCTTCTACCATCAGAGGACATGGAGAAAAGAGAAGATGGCTGTCTGTGAATCCGGAAGCCAGTCATCACCAGACACTGAATCTGCGGCCGGCATCTTGACCTTGGACTTCCCAGCCTCCAAAACTGCAAGAAATAAACTTCTGTTGTCTACATGCTACCCCGTGTTGTATAATTTAATGGTACATGGCATTTTATCACATATAGCAGCCCAAACTGACTACAACTTACTTCGTAGGGCGTGGTAGGCTGAACTGTAGCCCCTACTCAAAGATATCATCCACATTCTAATCCCTGAAACCTGTAAACGTGTCAGTTTATGTGGCAAAAAGGAACTTTAACGATATGACTGAATTAAAAACCTTGAGAGGAAGAAACAATGCTGGGTTATCCAAGTGGGCGCAACATAATCCAAGTGTCTTTGTAACAGGGAGGCAAGAGGGCCACAGACCCAGAAGAAGGTACGAAAACAGAAGCAGAGAGACAGAGAAAGGGGTTGGAAGATGGCACATGGCTGCCTTTGAAGCCAGATGATGGACCATACACCAATGAATATAGGAAGCCTCCTGAAGCTGGGACCAGGAAATACTCCCCTAGAGTCCCACAAGAAACCCAGCCATACAGACCCATTTTAGGACTTCTGACCTCCAAACTATAAAAATAAATTTGTGTTACAAACCACTAAGTGTGTGGCAATTCGCTACAGCAGCAATAAGAAACTAATATATAATTATAAACAGGATTAAATGAGCTCATGCATGTAAAGTGCTAAGAACAGTTCAAAACAGCCAGAGTCAGAGCTCTTTATATTTTAGCTCTTAGGAGTCAAGATCAGAACCCAGGGGACTCACTGAAGTACTTCAGAGGCTAAGAAAATGAGGTTAGGAAATTCGGTAATACCTACCTAAATTTAAAAGTCACACATCACTTGACAAAGAGATTCCATTTCTAAAAAGATTCACACGGATATTCAACATATCCTTGTTTCTAATTACCAAAAATCCACTCAGCAACATAGTAGGCAGCCTTTAAATAATGAGGTAGACCTCAATGTACTTATCAGATGTACTGATTTATCTACAAGATGTATCCTCTAATGAAAAGAAAAAAGCTCAAAGACAGAATATTAAGTATATTAGGTTCTACCTGTTTAAAATAAAAAGGATACATTCATATATTCAAAAGTACATCTCAAAAACTTCCAAAAGGGCATGCAGTTCACTGTTCATGGTGGTTGTTCCAGGAAAGGAAACCAAGGTGATAGAACAGGAGGGATGCCCTTTTATGATATTTTAGGTTTTAACCAGGTATGTGCAAGATACCCACTTTTTTAGATACTGAAGTTGGGATGTGACATCACCAACTTCAGTATCAGCAAGTATTTATGCACTGACAACGTACCTACCATTATACATGATATGGGGCATGGGACCCAGTCCTGCCCTCCAGGAGCCCACATTCTGGCTGAATGTGTAATCTAGATTTGTATTAGACAATCATGTAATTGTTTGGGACATTCACCTAAGAAAACAGAACCACAACACATATCTATCAAAGTATTTTTCCACTTGTGACTCGGAGAACAAATCACCACCTAAAAGGAATAAATGCTATGTCTAATCTATTAGTCTCACCAGCACTGCTTGTGCGTAAGAAACCATTACTTCTTGGGAAGTGGTCAGTATTTAAGAAGGAAAGAAAAGCAGGAGAAATCTTTACAAAAACACAATTACATACATTATTACACTCTGGATTTGTCTTCATTACATTTTCCTAATTCTCTACTAAGGAACATATATCAATGCCACAAAAAGAAAAAAAATACACATCCTCCTCCCCTCAAAAAATATTCTTTTTGGTGTCAACAAAATAATCGTGACAGTTACTGGTTCATCCCAAGTCTTCCTCTCAACTTACAAAAGCAATGGAAGCCAAAGTATGACCTTCCAAAGGCTAAGCTGGTGGCAAACCCAACAAGAATCATCCAAGTCCAAGTGTTCCATTTACAAAATATTTAGTCCACACTGTCACCCAATTAGGGCATAACCATAATGAAGACATTATTGCTAACAAGGGAGGCAGAATGGCATCTGGGTCATTCTTCCATAACTCCATTAGTTTCCCTCGGCCAATAAAGAAGTCTGTGTTAGCGAAGTAGTTAGTGGACAACGGAATCATAATGTAATGCATTTCCATAATCTTACCAAGGAGGAAAAAGACAGAGCTGAAAAATGTTTCGTGGGTAATTGGAAAGTTGTCAAACAGCAACTCATGTAGGTTCTCCTCCAACCTGGAGGCCTGAGGAGGCATCACTGCTAAAAGTATGGAGTCGATGTACCACAAATACCCCGTGACACTGACAAAAACAAAGAACTGGTCCTGGCCACTGGGTGCCAGGCCCTGTGATAAGGGCCCTTCCATTTCCATTCCTGTATCTCTTTGAATCTTCTCAACTGCTACTGTTAAGTACAAGTGAAACTGAGGCACGAAGCTGAAGTAACTCTCCTTGGTGACACAGCCACTGAGCGGTGAAGTGCACATGGAATTCAAGCAGGCTTCACTCAAAAGTACAGACACCACGCTGCCTCCCTTGGAAAGTACAAATGTTAGACCACCCCTTCCCGAGTCACCACTAACTGTGACACGCCACCATTTCCCCAGCTTGCTCCTATCACACACTACCCCCATCCCAACTTGGAATCAAATCAAATATGCTCCAGTCCTTCTGTAATGGCAGGTGCCCTCACTGGCTTCTCCTGATCAGCCCAGCCTATACATGAAGAGGCCATCTGGACAGAACACTATCCTTATCAGAGGCCACTTTTTGAAGACCCGCCTCTCTAAATGGAGATAGCAAGTTTTTATGACTTACTGCCTCGCACTCCCAGGGGACCGCCGTGTCTCCTGCCCTGCACACGCAGCCCCTCCTCATCCACATTTATTCACACCTTGCCAAGTGCTCTCATTCAGAAAGCTGATCTACGTAAGGTCTTCCCCATAATCACCCTAATAACAATAATAGTAACAGCTACCCTAGTCTGAGCATTTATTATGTAACAGACTTAACAAGCATGGTGCCATTTCATCCTCACACCAACCCGAAGTAGGCACTGTCTCCAATTTATAGACGGGAAAACTAAGGCTCTGAGATAAAGTAACTCAGCCCAAGGTCACACAACCGATAAGTAACTAAATATGACGCCATGCCATTTTAAGCTTTCAGGGGTCTCCCCCTTTAACGATTAAAAGGTTGAGCTCTTCTCGGACTTCTCTTTTGAGAGCTGCCTTCCGCCAGGAGATCTGCCCCACGACCACATGAATCCCACGGGCTTCACCCACAGGCTTACCTGAATTTCTTCATTTTCATCTACTAGGAGGAAACTCACAACCTTCTCGGTCATCTTCTTCCTCCTGGTCTCCTCATCTGGCTCGTCTTCCTCCAGTAACTCCTGGACCTTAGCGACATGGTACACAGTAACGGGGTGTCTCCTTTTGTTACCCCCGGAATGAGTCCTCTTCTGGCACTCCAGGCACAAGTTGATTTTACAGGTCTGGCACCGCACAGCTGCCCTCTGCCTCACGCCCGGTGAGTGCCCATTGGGGCCCTTGCAGGGATCGCAGTACGGGACGTGGCCGGGCTTGAGTCTTATCCGCTCGTGGTTCCGCAGGCGCTCCTGGCGATGGAGCTCCTCCTCGCAGCGGAGACACTGCAGACTGCAGCACTCGTCACACTCGAAGACCGCCTCATCGGCCCCGCTGCACGCATAACTTTCCTGGCACATCAGCCCCGGATTCAGGCCCTTCTCTGCTGGGCAAGTCTGGGCACTCATACTCGGATCGGTAAGGAAATCACCCACAACGTCACAGTCACTGGGTTTTCCCCAGGAGTGAAGACCAAGGCTTTGGGTCTGAAGACTGCACAGAACTTTCACAAAGTTCTGTACACCTTAAAAACAAACAAACAAACAAACAAAAATCTTCGGGGTCCTATGAGAATCCTTCACATGCTCACAAACTGTTCTAATTTTTAATGTCCTGCCTTGAGATTCCTTTATCAGCAGCAATGTTGATTTGGTTTGATGGTTTTATCCTCCGTAAAAGTGCAAGCAAAGTTGTGGTCAAATGAACCTGAAGGGATCTCTTACAGCTGGCTATCTGAGAGAGACCTGAAGGGCTCACTGAGGTGGGCTCATGGGTTGGGCCTCAGCCACAAGGTTTTGGTAGTGACGGAGAGTGGTGAGGAGCTTTGCAATATAATCCAACCTCAAGTCAATATTTCAGGGGATACCTAGAATAGAGGAAGGAAAAGGATTTCACTAATCTAAAAACAGAAGTACATCTTAAAAAAATTTTTTGCGATTAAATAAGAGGCCAAAACTCCTGAGAGAAATCTCATTCTTGCCTGTAACACTTAGACGAGCTCATTCTGACCCTAGAATTTCATCTCAAAAATCACTGGCAAGGCTCCCCCTTTGGAAAACAGCCACTATCCCTAGGCTCAAGGCTTTTCAGAGACTTTGCCACTTTAATTCACAGACTGAAATCCTCTGTTCCTCCAGTTGTTAAATTCAGAATCAAAATCATTACCCTCTGCATGCAGTCCCCCAACCTGCAGCACACAATCGTGAGGTGAGTAAAGAGGCCTGTAAAAAGCCAAAGAAATGATAGTAGAGACTCTGGCTCCATCAAAGTCTTTGGCAGATCTAGTTACGTTGTTTCAACTCTAGACAGATCCGGCTAGAGGACTGTCAATGGACATTGCAATGGAGATCAATGGAGGACTGTAAGCCTGGAAACAAAAGTCACCATGACATATTTAAAAACAATAAAACACAATTATTGTACTTCCTTTTGTCCCTTCTCTAACTGCAAAAAAAGGGAGCAACAGGAGACAGAATGCCTCCTCTACCGCCCACTGCAAAGCCAGGTCTGCAGTGAGTTAAAACAAATAATTTTTCTCTTTGTCACTCAAAAGCTAACTTAAAAATAACTTCAAAAAGAAAAAAAAAACAGAAAGGATAACTGGGGCAGGGAATAGGCTTTAGTCACTTCTTAAATTACATTCTAAAGCCCCCTTTAGCCTTGACCTCCATTCAAATGCACCAAGGAAACGTAAAGCCTCCTTACAAATATTCACGCCACCCTCTAGTAATCAATCTATCAATCTTATTTTTATTTTTTTTTTAACATGTTATTTATTTCTGCGAGACACAGAGAGAGACAGAACACGAGCAGGGGAGGGGCAGAGAGAGAAGGAGACACAGAATCTTAAACAGGCTCCAGGCTGTGAGCTATCAGCCCAGAGCCCGATGCGGGGCTCGAACCCACGAACTGTGAGATCATGACCTGAGCTGAAGTCAGACGCTTAACCGACTGAGCCACCCTGGCGCCCCTCAATCTTATTTTTAGATAAACAAGGAAGGAGAAGAGAGTGACTAGGAGACCTTATTTACACCCTAACCTCAGGCATGGCCAACCAGCTCCCACGACGGAAACAAAAATCAAAATCTGTCAGAAATATAGAGAAATATAAAATCAACCTTCGAAAGAACCTCACCGCCGGACCAGCCGGCCAAACAATCTGCCCACTCGGGCCCCCACCTCGACACCTCAATCGAGCCGGGGATTCCTCACCCTTCCTTCCTCCCGGGCAACACTACCACAACCCGAGGGGCAGGAGGAGAGTCTAAACAAAGGAGGTCCCCCAAAATCCCCCCTCCACGCTGGCAGAGGCCAGAGCCGACTCCATTGTTTATACCACCCCACCCCCAACCCAGCCGCACCCCCCCCCCCCCCCCCCGGGGGCAGCCGGAGCTCCAGGACTATCGTTTGCCCGGCGCAGGGCCGTGCCCTTCCCTCCCCGCCGCAGCTGCCCGGGGATCCCACCACGGAGCAGCTCGGCCGCGGCGAGGCAGCGTCGGGGGACCGCGGTGCGCCGGCGGGAGCGGGGGCTGTTCCTCAGGGCACCGGTGGATCCATCCTCATCTCCATCTCCGCCCCCCCTCCTCCTTCGCTGCCTCCCGGGCTTCCTCCTCTTGTGTTGTCAGTTGGGATCAGCTGATCGGAGTGAACTTCTCTCAGCTCCGACTAACAGGAAGGCGTGAGCAGTGCAGCCCAGGGAGGGACGAACGGGAGGGGGTGGAGTCCGACACCCGCGGAGGCGGAGAAGGGCGCGCACACCTTCCTGGGAAATGTAGTTCCGCGGACGTGTTTCCTCCCCCAGGTTCCGGAAGGGAAGTCTCTGAATGACTACAACTCCCAATACCAAAAGACGGCTCTGGTGAGGAGGCGGTGAAGACAGGCCGTCGAGCATTTCGGGACTTGGAGTTTTTGCATTGACTGCGGTGTTCGAAGGTTTCAGCGCGTTGTTTTGGGTAGTGGCCGGAGAGGGAACGGCGCTAAATTAGATGACTGATGTAATGTGTTGTATAGTTGAGGCAAATAATTCGATTTCAAGTAATCCGTGTTGCACACCATTCCTTCAAAAACGTGTAAAAACAAGCAGGTCTCCTCTTCCCTATTTTTACCTTGCACAAATTAGGAGAAGACTTGAAAGAATTGATAAAAGAATATAAGTACTCTTGGAGTTTTGTTTTCCCTTTATGGGTATTCTTCAAGACAAATATTATTTATTTTCCTTGCTTTTTACTTTTTTGACGTTTTCTTACATAGTTTTAGAACTGAATTTTAAATCATCTTTAAACCAGACGGGGTATATTTTCAGACAAGCTTGTGGGCTACAGTGCAGGCTAATGGTTAACATTGTTATCTGGCTTTTATAGAAAGCCATGTATTTGTTTAGTGCTTTCACTTTTGGGTTTGTTTGTTTTTGTTTTTGTTTTTTTTTTCATTTGTTTCTTGGAACAACACTGAAAGAAAGCCTAATATAACGAAATGAGCACTGGTCTGAGATGCGGAAGAATGAGTTCTTGTTCTAGAAACCTCCTGGGTAAATCACTTAACTTCTCCATGAAATGAAGGAATTACTCTGGTTCAATTCTGAAGGCTCTGCCAGTTCTAACATTCTATGATTCTACTTTGATAATTGTTAACTTGTAGAGGAAACTAAAGAGTGATTTGCCAAGTTACACAGCAAATGATTGACAAAGCTGGGACAAAAATCCCTCTCCTGACTTAGTCACATACTCTTAGGTTTAAGGGACATAATTAGAACAATAATAAGAACAAATCTGCATAATAGTTAGTGAGCCGCATATGAGAGTTATATTGCTAAAAATTATGTTTTCAAGATGAGGCAGATAGCCAACAGTTGGACTAACTGCACAACATGACAGAATTTTTTTCCTATGTCTTTTCACAAACCAGGATATTAAGATATTAATATGAAAAGAAGGATTTTAGTAAGTCAAGAGAATAGGTCTTGAGTTAGGCTTTTAAAAATTACCCAGAGAGTTTTCTTCCTAACACTGACGCTGTAATTTTTTTGTAAGCTTAATATTTTTTTTATACTCCTAATTATAAAATGAGGATGGGACACTTGGGTGGCTCAGTCAGTTGAAGTTCCAATTTAACTCAGGTCATGACCTCACTGTTCATGGGTTTGAGCCCCACATCAGGTTCACTGCTGTCAGCCTGTCAGCACAGAGCCCGCTTCTGATCCTATGTCCCTCTCTTTCTGCCCCTCACCCACTTATGTTCTCCCAAAAATAAATATTTAAATAACAATAAATAATAATAAAATGAGGATGTATCCTGGGAGCAAATTCCTTTTGAAGCCAACCATACCTATTTTAAAGTTTATTTACTTACGTATTTATGTATTTATTTATTTATCATTTATTTATTATTGAGAGAGAGGGCATGAGCACGATTGGGAGGGGTAGGGGAGGCTCAGAGAGAGGGAGACAGAGGATCTGAGGCAGGCTTTGTGATGTGGGGCTCCAGCTGAAATCAAGAGTTGGCCACCTAACCAACTGAGCCACCCAGGCACCCCTAAAGTTTATTTTTTTTAAGTTGTAATAAGCACCCCTGAGTCTGTGGGAAATGGTTGCCTCCAAGGAGTATAAATAAGGTGAGGTAAAAATGAAGACTTTGTTTAAACATATTTGGGGGTGCCTGGGTGGCTCAGTCTGTCAAGCATCCAACTTTAGCTCAGTTCATGATCTCACGGTTTGTGAGTTTGAACCCCGCATCAGATCTATTGGCACAGAACTTGCTTCAGATCCTCAGTCTTCCTCTCGCTCTACCCCTTCCTAACCCCACTCTCTCTCAAATAAAAGAAAAAAAAGCATAAAGACATTTGTACTTTCTTTTTAAAGATTTTATTTTAATTTTTTAAAATGTTTATTTAGTTTTTGAGACAGAGAGAGAGAGAGAGAGAGACAGAGCCCAAGCACGGAAGGGGCTAAGAGAGGGAGACACAGAATCTGAAGCAGACTCCAGGCTCTGAGCTGTCAGCGCAGAGCCCGACACAGGTGCTCAAATTCATGAACTGTGAGATCATGGCCTGATCTGAAATCAAGAGTTGGATGCTTAAATGACTGAGCCGCCCAAGTGCCCCCTAGGAGGGACCACTTTAAGTTGTATTCACTGCTTGGTTGTTGTTGTTTTTTCTTTTTTTTAAGGTTATTTATTTTTGAGAGAAAAAGAGTGAGAGAGCATGAATGGGGGAGAGACAGAGAGAGAGGGAGACACAGAATCTGAAGCAGGATCCAGGCTCTGAGCTGTCAACACAGAGCCCAACTGACACAGGGCTTGAACCCACAAACAGAGAGATCATGACCTGAGCCAAAGTTGGACACCTAACTTACTGAGCCATCCACGCGCCACTGCTTGGACTTTTTTTTAAACCACCAAGAGATGTGTGTTGGATTACATATCCCTGGGAGGGCTCTCTGAGGGGTCCAATGCCCCCTCTACAACTCCTCTCAATCTCCTTCCCAGTCTAGTGAGTGGGGGTCTGTCTATTTACACTTTACTCATACACTGAAACTGTAGCCCTTTGAGTCCCCAGCTTTGTCTGGGCTTTGTCTTCCGTCCCAAAGGCCTAGAAGAAACCAAGCTTAAGTGCTGATTAAGGAACATGCCCCAGGGAAAAATTTACTTCATTGTTCTACTTATTGTCTACGTCCTGCCTTCACCTAGATTTTAGTCTGATAATTACAGATCTTGTTGATTCTTCAATATTTTATCAACATCTTTTGTTGTTTTCACCAGGGTGAACTGTTTGCCATTTTCTGAGCCATATTACACATAAGCAACAATCAAGCTTGTGGTTAGCTCAGGGAGAGAACTGTCATGATCAGGGCACATGGGCTTCTGGGTATTGGCAGTGTCCAGCTCTTAACCTAGGTGGTGGCTGCACCAATCTTCACTTGATAAACTTGCTTTAGATAACGGGTCTTTTGCTTTCTTTTTTATTTTTTTAATGTTTATTTATTTTTGAGAGAAGGGTGGGGAGGGGCAGAGAGGAGAAAGAGACAGAGGATCCGACATGGGTTCTGCGCTGACAGCAGAGAGCCCGACATGGGGCTCAAATTCACAGACCATGAGATCATGACCTGAGCTGAAGTCGGATATTTAACAGACTGAGCCACGTAGGTGCCCCAAGTCTTTTGCATTCTTCCATCTGTATGATATCTTTCTCTCTTCATAAAAGATAAAATGTTTAAATTTCGGGGCACCTGTGTAGCTCAGTCGGTTAAGCCTCCGACTTTGGCTCAGGTCAGATCTCACGTTCGTGGGTTCGAGCCCCACTTTAGGCTCTGTGCTGACAGCTAGCTCAGAGCCTAGAGCCTGCTTCCGGTTCTGTGTCTCCTTCTCTCTCTGCCCCTCCCCTTCTCATGCTCTGTCTCTCTCTGTATCAAAATTAATTAAACATTAAAAAAATTTTTTTTAAATGTTTAAATTTTAATCAGGAAAAAAGTAAAGTAAAAGGTAACATTAAAAGTAAATTCTACAAGGTAAGTAAACCAAGCCCTTGGACTTAATAGATTCGTTTCCTGAAGTCATTCAACATATTTTAGGGGCACCTGGGTGGTCCAGTCAGCTGAGCATCCAACTTGGCTCAAGCTATGATCTCACGGTTAATGAGTTCAAGCCCTGCATCAGGCTCACTGCTGTCAGCACAGGGCCTCCACTTTGGCTCCTCTGCCCCTCCCCTGCTCATGCTCTCTCTCAAAAATTAGACAAACATTACAAAAATAATAATAATAATAACATTTTAAAGATCTTAACAAGAGGCACCTAGCTGCTGGCTCAGTTGATAGAGCATGTGACTCTTGTTCTTGGGGTTGTGAGTTGGAGCCCCACATTGGGGACAGAGATTACATTAAATAAAAATCTTAATCATATTTAACCACAACAGGAAATACAAAACAAGTAGAAGACATGTTTCTAGGCTCATACCCTTAAACTTCCTCCTTAAAGGAGACCTTAATATAAACTAACAGACACACACACACAATTAATCTTTAGCTATTAAACTATACATTTCTGAGGTGCCTGGGTGATTCAGTAGATTAAGTGTCTGACTCTTGGTTTTGGCTCAGGTCATAATCTCACAGTTTGTGAGTTTGAGACCCACATCGGGTTCTCTGCTAGCAGCTCAGATCCTGCTTGGGATTCTCCCTCTCCTCCCTCTCTCTCTGTCTCTCCCATGGGTGCTCTCTGCCATCTTTCTCTTTCTGAAAATAAATAAACTTAAAAAAAATAAAATTAAATGCACATTTCTAAGTGGCTACATCCAGGTATTCAATGTGGATTAGGAAAAGCCGATTTCCCAGATAGTGCTAAGAGATGACATTCATTTCCTTGGTAAATTTGCCAGAGCCCAAAATCCAACCTTCAGCCTTGTATGTACAGAATTTTTACTTTCTCACCTACCAAGAGTGAATCTCTCTCTCTCTCTGGGGTAGATACTAAACAATCTTACCAGATTGAGAACACCAATCCAATAGTTTATAATGAACTACTACTGTTACTCAGACTGGAATGCTCAAACCTAACACAGCACATTTATTCCTATGATAATAGCTCCTATGACAATAGTGCTATGGAGAAGCCTGCTGAAAAGGTGTTTAGGTGACTGTGGAATCAGAACAAAAGAAAAGTAGTCAGATTAATTGAATGTTTAGGACAAAAGGCTAACATGTACAGACCTCTTATTAGAGATGGTCTTGTCCAGGGAACCAGAGACTAAATTCTAAAGTTACCTTTCTCTTTGACGTTATGTGGTTACTCACCAAGACAGAACTCAGAAAGTCACTCTGTATTTAAGAAGAAAGCTAATTGATTGAACAGCTATTAGGTATCTTAGTATTCTTGAGAAGTTTGGAGCATAAGGTTCAAAAACTCTTAAGGGTCAAGGGAAGCAGTTAGCAGGAATTATATCCAAGTTCTTACCATGGGAGGCAAGGGCATGAGGCCATCATTAGCATTGCCTCCACTGAATACCTCTTCCCTCTCACTGTCTATGTTACTGCCCCCACTGTACTCTCAATGACAGCAACAGTGCTATGCAGAATAATGCTCCTAACCCTCAGAACCTGTAAATATGGTACATTATATGGTAAAAGGGACTTTGCACATGTGAGTAAAGTTAAGGATCTTGATATGGGAAGATCATCTTGGGTTATGTAGCTGGGCCTGATCGATTCACAGAGCAACTTTTCCCAGCTATAGTCCTAGACAGACATGATGACAGAAACAGTCAGAGTTGCTGACTTTGAAGATGGAGAAAGGGAACCAAGAGCCAGGTAATCCTGAGGAGTGGGGGGGGCAGTAAGGGGGTCAGCGGCTAGAGGCTGGAAAGCTCAAGGAAACAGATTAGTCCCTACAGACTCAGGAAGGAACAGTCTTGCCAACACCTTGATTTTACTCCAGTAAACTTATATCCAACTCCTGATAAACTGTAAAACTATAGGGGTGGCTTTTCCTGTCCATACGTCCTGTCCCCTTGCTTTAAAACACTGTAAAAAAAATAAGATAATAACATAAGAAATCTATGTTGTTTTAAGCCATTAAATGTGTGGTAATTTGTTACAGCAGCAACAGAAAACTAATACAGCAGTGCTGCTGTTTATCATTTCTGACCTTTTCTGCATTTTTATGCAGAATCTCTCTCAAGATTCAAAATCCTATGCAGGAGAATCTAAGGTCTCACATAGATCATATACCTATGGCCCAGATATAAGCAAAGTGGAAAGAGGGAGAATCTTTTCTCCTGAATTCCAGAATGAGAGGCATGATATGGGAAGGATTACCCCCAAATACAAAGGAAGGTTAGATATTGGACCATAAAATAACAAATTAGTGGCAAACCTGCATTTTGCCTAGAGCAGCTTGCTTTATGTATATCTAAATGGCAAAGCTTACTCCACTTCTGTCTTTTCTTATATATGATAATGTATTTCATCAGGTTATATTTAAGTCCTGCCAACATATGATCTGCATCTTTCTTCCATTAGTTAAGACAGAAGTAGGGCACCTGGGTGGCTCAGTTGGTTAAGCGTCAGACTTCAGCTCAGATCATGTTCTTGCAGTTAGTGGGTTTGGGCCCCACGTTAGGCTCTGTGCAGATAGCTCAGAGCCTGGAGCCTGCTGCAGATTCTGTGTCTCCCTCTCTCTCTGCCCCTTTCTTACTCACACTCTGTCTCTCTCTGTCTCTCAAAAATGAATAAACATTAAAAAAAAAAAAAGACAGAAGTCACAAATCGAACTGCCTTAATCAATAAAAGAAAAGTACTGGCTCACATACTCAACAATCTAGGCGATTACACTTCCAGCAAAAGCACAAGCTAGGAATCAAATAACATGCTCAGGACCACATTTCCCTCTCTACTTCTCAGCTTTGGACATGCACTCAATCAGTTTTTTCACAAAGGTGCAAACATAATTCAGCACAGGAAGAATACTAGAGGAAGGATGTTGCTGGAATAATTGGACAAGAAGTAGGCAAAGAATTAACTTTGACTTGAACCTCACGTATAATTACACAAAAATTAATTCAAAACTGGGTGAGCCTGGCTGGCTCAGCTGGAAGAGCATGCAACTCTTTTTTGTTTATTATTTTTTTATGTTTTATTTATTTTGAGAGACAGAGAGACCGAGCAAGAGTGGAGGAGGGGCTGAGAGAGAGGGAGACACAGAATCTGAAGCAGGCTCCAGGCTCTGAGCTGTCAGCACAGAGCCTGATGTAGGGCTAGAACTCACAAACAGGGAGATCATGACCTGAGCCAAAGGCTGACACTAGGGACTCCTGGGTGGCTCAGTCGGTTGAGCGTCCAACTTCGTTCCAGGTCCTGATCTCACAGTTCGTGGATTTGAGCTTCGAGCTTCGAGCTTCCTGTGGGCTCTGTGCTAACAGCTAGCTCAGAGCCTGGAGCGTGCTTCCAATTCTGTGTGTCCCTGTCTCTCTGCCCCTCCCCTGCTCATGATTTGTCTCTCTCTGTCTCTCAAAAATAAACAAATGTTAAAAAAAAAATTCAAAGTCAGACACTTAACCAACTGAGTCATCCAGGCTCTCCCCTCCCCCTTTTTATAATGCAACTCATGATCTCAGGGATGTAAATTTGAGCCCCCACGTTGGATGTAGTGATTATTTAAAAATAAACCTTTAAAAAATTAATTCAAAACTGATCATAGATTTAAAGGTAAGAGGCAAAACTACTTTTAGAAGAAAACACAAGAAAATCCAAGACCTAGGCTGGGTGAAGTGGTCCTAGGCATGATACCAAAAATACAAATCATGAGAGAGAAAACTAATATAAAAGAATAAGACCTCATTAAATGAAAGCTTTTTCTTTGTGAAAAGGCCCATGGTAACCATACCATGAGGTGAGAAAATAAACCAAAAATATGGCCCAAAGTTGTATTCAACACAGGAATTCAGGCAGTATTCAAACATTGCCCATTATTTTTACCACTGAGGCTAAAACAATTACATCATTTGGACCTCCAGAATGAGTAACTTTATTGAAGCTCTTTAGCAGGTAAAGAAGGCAAAATAGATAACTTGGAAAGTAACTTCTCAGTGAATAATGACTTTCTTTTTCTCTGAAAACTGCCACATTGACTCACAGAGGTGGGCCCTGACCGCTAACATTTGTATTCTATCAGCCTTCTCCCTAGCTGGGCCAGTCAGATCCTCTGCCTGGGGAATTTGGAATTGGCCGCCAAAAACAATGAACAGAGTGGACATTTGCCGCTGAGAGTGTCCCCTAAATGAAATCTCTTTCTTATGTTTGGAGATATACCTACTACGTAAGTGTCAACGAGACATTTGTTCAACTAGTGGGCTGACCAAGGACCATAAGTCCAGCGCAATGGCAAAATAATAAATAACAGGAACAGTTTGGAATTCAGAATGAGGCTTCTATTTTTTTTTCTCTAATTTTTATTTTTGAGAGAGCGACAGAGACAGAGAGACATAGTGCAAGCAGGGGAGGGGCAGAGAGAGGGAGACACAGAGTCCAAAGCAGGCTCTAGGGTCTGAACTGTCAGCACAGACTTCTATTTTTCAGAGTATGCCTGACTTGATATTCCAAAAATGCTTATGTAGAAGAGTATTCAGATATTGGATAAATTACATAAATATACATTTGCATGCATTACTGTGGTGCCTGGGTGGCTCAGTCAGTTGAATGACTCGATTTCAGCTCACGTCATGATCCCAGGGTCATGGGATCAAGTCCGGCACTGGGCTTTGTGCTGAGTGTGAGCCTACTGAGATTCTCTTCCCTCTCTCTCTCTGCCCCTCTCCCCTGCTCATGGTCTCTATTTCTATGTCTAAAAAAATTTTTTTTAAATAAATGCATTACTAAATTGGCAAGAAAATTTAAAAAATCCCCAAATGTTAAAAAAAAATAATAAAGAAAAAGAAAAGCATAAAATCCCAAAGTGGTAAGTTTGTGGAGAAGCCTTGGGGGCCTGTCCTAGAGTCATGATAATTAATAATTATGTAGGAGAATAGGAGACTAAGTCTTGGGCAATAAAAGAGATCCCCTGAAGAACAGAGCTTGGAGCCTCAACAGGCTGAGTGAAAGGGAAAGCTAGAAAAAATGTGCCTGCCAGCAAAGGGATCAAAAAAGAAACCTGTCTTAGAATTTGTGACTCCAGGTAGACTATACTGCAATAATGATACTGTTACTGATAATAACGGTGATAATAATAGTCTTTACTGAGAATTTATAAACATGGCTTTATGCTCATGAGAGTCTGAGTTTGAACTGAAGTGATTCCAAGCTGGTAGTGCACTATGGGACGTAGCAAGTATAAATGAAAACCTGCTCTGGAAGAATCTTGAACCTGAGCTCCTTGGTTTTGTCACAGATAAAACTTAGGCTAAATATGAACTCAGAAATAAGCCCCATGAATAAGAATCTGCAAAAAATGAGGTATTTTTACCTCTGAGATTATAATTATCAAATGTATTGATTATATAGAGAAAAATATTGAATCGTTTGATAAAACTAGCAAGAAACCATTAAAAAAATGATACAGATACATAACTAGTCTCAAAAAGTCAGTGGGCTTCTGCTTTTGCCCATGATTGAATAATGGGAAGCAGATCTGCCTTCCCATATTAAGCAGCTAGGAAACTAGACAAGATATATGAAATAATGATTTTGAGACAAAATTAATTAACCTATGCAAAAAAAAAGAACAAGTGAGGTGAGCCACACAATTGCCAGTTGCTACAGTGTTACAATCTGGAGAGAGTCATCAGGTACAATGCAAGGAGGGAGAATCCAAGCTGATCTGAGCAGTTTCACTTACTTAAAAAGAGTTCAGAGGATGGAGAGGTGAGAGGAACTAGAATTTATAAGGGGAAATACAAAGGAAAAGAGAATTTCAGGGAAAACTCAGAGGATCGAGAGATCCATTAAATAGATAAATATAAAGTTTATATCTTTCCCAGAAAAGCAATTCCAATCCCAGAATAGTTTTTTTTTAATTTCTTTTAATGTTTCTTTTTGAGAGGGAGACAGAAAGTGGATGGGGAAGGACAGCGAGAGAGAGGGAGACACAGAATCCAAAGCAGGCTCCAGGCTCCGAGCTGTCTGCACGAAGCCCAACGCGGGCTAGAACTCAGTACCATGAGATCATGACCTGAGTGGAAGTCAGGCACTTAACCGACTAAGCCACCCAGGCGCCCCTATAACTGGAAGTTTGTACCTTTTGACTTCCCTCATCCATTTTACATACACTGCCCTTCCCTTAGGCAACCACAAATTTTTTCTCTGTATCAATTGTGTGTGTGTGTGTGTGTGTTCTTTGTGGTTTTTTAGATTCCACATAAAAGTGCAATCATACAGTATTTTTATTTCACTTAGCATAATGCCCTCAAGGTCCATCCATATTGTTGCAAATGGCAAGATTTCATTCTGTTTTATGAGTGAATAATACTCCATTGTGTATATATACCACACTTACTTTATCCATTCATCTATTAATGAGCACTTAGGTTGTTTCCATATATCGGCTGTAGTGAATAATGCTTCAGTGAACACAGCGGTGCATTTATCTCTTCAAGTTAGATTTTTCCTTTAATAAAAAATTTTTAAGTTTATTTATTTTTGCGAAAGAGTATGAGCAGGGGAGGGGCAGAGAGAGAGAGAGAGAGAATCCCCAGGAGGCTCCTCACTGTCAGCACAGAGCCTGATGTGGGGCTTGAACCCACTAAGCAGGAGATCATGACTTGAGTGGAAAAAAAGAGTCAGACACTTAACCGACTGAGCCATCCAGGCATCCCTCAAGTTCATAGGTTGTTGTTGTTCTTCTTCTTCATCTTCTTTAGATAATACCCAGAAGTGGGATTGCTGGATCATATGGTAGTGCTATTTTTAATTTTAGGGGAAACTTTCATACTGTTTTCCGTAGTGACTGCATCAATTTACATTCCCAACCAATAGTGCCCAAGGGCTCCCTTTTTTCCACACCCTCACCACAATTTGTTATATCTTGTCCTTTTGATAATAACCATTCTGACACATGTGACAGAATATCTCTTTGAAGTTTTGATTTGAATTTCCCTGATTATTAGTATCGTTGAGCACCTTTGGCCAGCTGTATGAAAACCATATTCTATTTTGCTATTGAGTTGTATGAGTTCTTTACATATTTTGGAATTAACTCTCTATCAAATATATGATTTGCAAATATTTTGTCCCATTTAGTAGGTTGCCCTTTTTCATTTTGTTGATGGTTTCCTTTGCTGTGCAGAAACTTTTTAGTTTGATGGAGTCCCACTTGTTTATTCTGCTTTTGGTGTCAAACTTCAAAAATTGTCACTAAGACCAAGGTCAAGCTTACCACCTATATTTTCCTCTCGGAGTTTTATGGTTTCAAGAGGGGAAAAATTCATTTACAATACCATCAAAAAGAATAAACTACTTAGGAATAAAGTTAACCAAGGAGATGCAAGACTTGCATGCTGAAAACTTCAAAACATTATTAGAAGACTTTTAAAAGACAGGGCCACCTGGGTGGCTCAGTTAGTTTGTCATCTGACTCTTGATTTCAGCTCAGGTCATGATCTCATGGTTTGTGGGATCAAGCCCCAGTCCTACATAGGGCTCCACACTGACAGCTCACAGTGTGGAGCATGCTTGAGATTCTCTCTCTACCTCTCCCCTGCTCATGCTCTCTCATTCTTTCTCTCTCTTTCTCAAAATAAGTAAATAAACTTTAAAAAGAAAAGTTAAAAAAAGAAATAAAGAAAGACAAACGGGGGCACTTGGGTGGCTCAGTTGGATGATTATCTGACTTTTGATTTTGGCTCAGGTCATAAGCTCATGGTTCAGGGATTCAAGCCCCGAGTTGGGCTCAGTGCTGGGCATGAACCCTGCCTAAGATTCTCTCTCTCCTTCTGCCCCTGCCCTCTCTGTACACATGGGCACATGCCCTCTCTCACAAAAACAAACAAACAAACAAATAAATAAAACAAACAAAACCTTAAATCTCTCTCTCAAAAAAAAATCTTTAAAAACACAAAGAGAGGTGCCTGGGTGGCTCTGTTGGTTGAGCATCTGGCTTTGGCTCAGGTCATGATCTCACAGTTCGTGGGTTTGAGCCTCGCATCAGCTTTGTGCTGACAGCTCAGAGCCTAAAGCCTGTTTTCGGATTCTGTGTCTCCCTCTCTCTCTGACCCTCCCCTGCTCATGATGTCCTCTCTCTCTCAAAAATAAGTAAAACATTAAAAAATTTTAAAAACACACAAAGAAATATAGATCAATGGAATGGAATGTAATTGAAAGTCCATAATTAACCCATCCATTTATAGTCAGTTGATTTTTTTAAATGTTTATTTATTTTTGAGAGAGAGAGAGAGAGAGAAAGAGAGACAGAACAAGCAGGGAGGGGCAGAGAAAGAATCCCAAAAATCCCAAGGGGAGAGACTCCATGATCACGACCTGAGCCAAAATCAAGAGTCTGATACTTGGGGCACCTGGGTGGCTCAGTCAGTTAAGCATCCAGCTTCGGCTCAGATCATGATCTCGTGGTTCGTGGATTCAAGCCCCGCATTGGGCTCTGTGCTGGTGGCTAGCTCAGAGCCTGGAGACTGATTCAGATCTGTGTCTCCCTCTGTCTCTGACCCTCCCCTGCTCATGCTGTCTCTCTCTGTCTCTCAAAAATAAATTAAAAACATAAAAAATTAAAAAAAAAAAAGTCTGATGCTTACCTGACTGAGCCACCCAGGCAGCCCTGCTCAACTGATTTTTGAAAAGAGTTCCAAGACTGGCCAATGAAGGAAAAAATAGTCTTTTCAACAATTGGTGCAGAGATAACTGGATATCCACATGCAAAAGATTGAATTTGGAACCATATATCACAATACAAAATCAACTCAAATTAATCCAAAACCTAAAAAAGTGAAAAGTATAAAACTTGTAGAAAAAGTATAGTATAAGTCTTTATGCCCCTGTGCTAAGGTCTGAGTATTTGTGTCCCTCCAATATTCATATGATGATTTTCTAACCCCTGAAGTTGATGATATTAGTAGGTGGGCTCTTTGAGGGGGGATTAGGTCATGTGGGACGGAGCTCTAGTGAACGGGATTGGTCTTTTATAAAAGACATCTCACAGCTCCTTCTGCTGTATGAGGATACAGTAAGTCTAAACAGGAAGGGGGGGGGGCCTCATCTGCCATGCTGGCACTCTGATCTTGGACTTTTAGCTTTCAGAACTGTGACTAATAAATATCAGCTGTGTGTAAGCTACCTAGCCTGTGGGTATATTTGTGGCCTGGACAGACTAAGATAACTTAGATTAGCAATAGCCTCTTAAATATGACATGAATAGCATAAGCAAAGAAAAAATAGGTAGATTGGACTTCATCAAAATTAAAACTTGTATGAATCATGGGGTACCTAGCCAGCTCAGTTGGTAGAGCCTACAATTCTTGATCTTGGGTTTGTAGGTTTGAGCCCCATGTTGGGTATAGAGATTACTTAAAATAATATTTTGGGGTTCCTATGTGGCTCAGTTGGTTGAGGGTTGAGTGTCTGCCTTCAGTTGAGGTCATACATGTATCGTCTCTCGTGGGTTTGAGCCCCATGTCAGGCTTTGCACTGTGGGTGCAGAGCCTGCTTTGGATTCTGCGCCTCCCTCCCTCTCTGCCCCTCCCCAGCTCACCCTTGATCTTGCTCTCTCTTTCAAAAAATAAATAAATGTTAAAAAAAATTTTATAAAGTATTTTAAAAATCAGAATAAAAAAACTTCTGTGAATCAAAAGACACTATAACAAGAGGGGAAGGGAAAATCAACCCACAGGATGGGGAAAAATGTTTGCAAACATCTACCTGATCAGGCTGTAATATTCAGAATATAAAAGACTTCTTAAAGCATAATAATAAAAAATGAAATAATCCAATTAAAAATAGGAAAAGGAGAAGCACCTGGATGGCTCAGTCAGTTAAGTGTCTAACTCTTGATTTTGGCTTAGGTCACGGGCTCACGGTTCACAGGTTCGAACCCAGTGTCAGGCTCCACACTGACAGTTTGGAACTTGCTTGGGATTCTCTGTCTCCTCCCTCTCCGCCCCTCCCCTGTTCATTCTCGATTTCTATCTCAAAATAAATAAATAAACATTTTTTAAAAAATGGGAATGGTGGGGGGCGCTGCCTGGGTGGCTCAGTTAGTTGAGTATCCAACTTCAGTTCCGGTCATAATCTCACAATTTGCAAGTTCGAGCCCCATATCAGGCTCTGTGCTGACAGCTCAGAACCTGGAACCTGATTCAGATTCTGTCTCTCCCTCTCTCTCTGCCCCTTCCCCACTTGTGCTCTCTCTCTCTCAAAAATAAAAACATAAAAAAATTTTTAATGGGAAAATGATATTTCTCCAAAGAAGATATACACATGGCCAATAAACACAAGAAAAGGTGCTCAACATCATTAGTCATTAGTGAAATGCTGATCAAAACCGTAATGATATGGCTTCACATCAAGCAGAAAAGGTATAATTAGGAAAAAAAAAGCCCAAAGAATAACAAGTGTTGGCAACGGTGTAGACAAACAGAATCCTCAAACCTCACTGGTGGGAATGTAAAGTGGTGCAGCTGCTATGAAAACCAGTTTGGCATTTCCTTAAAAAGTTAAACATAGAACTACCATATGATGCCACAATTCTACATCTAGGGACATAGCCAAGAGAACTGAAAACATGTTCAAGCAAAAACTTGTACGCTAATGCACATAGTACCATTATTCATGGGGGAAACAACCCAAGTGTCCATCTACTGAAGAATGGTTAAATAAAATGTAGCCTATTCATACAACAGCATATTATTTAGCCTAAAAAAGGAATGAAGTGCTGTCGTGTGGTATAAAATGGATGAACCTTGAAGGCATACAAATGAAAGGAGCCAGACACAAAAGGCCACATGTTCTGTGATTCCATTTATAGGAAGTGCCCAGAATAGGCAAATCCATAGAGATGGGAAACTAATTCGTGGTTGCCAGGAGCTGAGGGGAGTGGGTTATAAGCAGTGACTATCCAATGTGTATGAAATTTCTATTTGGGGTGATGAAAATGTCCTGGATAGTGATGATGGTTGCATAATAATGTGAATGAACTAAGAGCCACTAAATTGTACCCTTTTAAAATGTTTTAAATGGGGGGGGGGGCGCCTGGATGGCTCAATCAGTTAAGCATCTGACCTCGGCTCAGGTCATGATCTCACTGCTTGTGGGTTCGAGCCCCACATTGGGCTCTGGGCTGACAGCTAGCTCAGACCCTGGAGCCTTCTCTTCAGATTCTGTGTCTGCCTCTCTCTCAGACCCTCCCCTGCTCAGGCTGTCTCTCCCTCTCTCAAAAATAAGTAAAACATTTATAATACATACATACATACATACATAAAATGTTTAAAATGGTGATTTTTATGTAACTTTTACTGAAACAAATGAAAACACAGGAGACAATAAGTATAGTTCTGCACCTGTTGGGTTTGAAGTGCCCAGGAAATATCCCAGTGGAGGTATTTACTAGGTAGTCAGCCAATAAGAGAAAGGAACTGAAGTGATCTAGGCCACACATATAGACTTGGGAATAGATGGTTGTTGAAGCCCTAAGAGCAGATGAGTTCGCTGTGGAATCATTAAAGTAGAGAGAGAAAGCCTTACAAAAGATCAATATTTTAAGACATGAGCATAAGAAGGAGAATGAGCAGGAGGAAGCAGAGTGGTAGGAGGAAGAGTGTGGGACACAGAAGCCAAGGAAAGAGGATTTGTCAAAGTGCAGTGATTAGAAGCCTTACATGTTAGAAGAGTAAAATAAGATAAAGGCTAAGAAATGTCCATTGAGGGGCGCCTGGGTGGCTCAGTCGGTTAAGCCTCCAACTTCAGCTCAGATCAGATCTCATGTTCGTGGGTTTGAGCCCCGCGTCAGGCTCTGTGCTGACAGCTAGCTCAGAGCCTGGAGCCTGCTTCCGGTTCTGTGTCTCCTTCTCTCTCTGCCCCTCCCCCTCTCATGCTCTGTCTCTCTCTGTATCAAAAATAAATAAAACATTTAAAAAAAAGAAATGTCCATTGGACTTAGCAAAAAGTAGATGTAGTTTTATTGGGTTGGTGGAGACCAGGTTCAGATAACAGTTGTTGAAAAAGATACCTTTAGGGATGACTGGGTGGCTCAGTCAGTTAAGTGTCTCTATTTTTTTAATAAAAAATTTTAAATATTTATTTTTGAGAGAGATAGAGAAAGAGGGAGAGAGAGAGGAGAGTCAGGGAGGCGGAGGGGCAGAAAGAGCGAGAGACATAGAATTAAGAGCAGGCTCCAGGTGGACAGCACAGAGTCCACATGGGGCTCGAACCCACACACCGTGAGATCGCGACCTGAGTCCAAGTCAGACACTTAACTGACTGAGCCCAGGCACCCCAAGTATCTGACTTTTGATTTCAGGTCGTGATCTCATGGTTTGTGAATTCCCACCCCACATTGGTCTCCATGCACACAGTCTGCTCTCTCTTCCTCTCTCTTCTGCCCCTCCCATGCTGGTCTCCATGCACATAGTCTGCTCTCTCTTCCTCTCTCTTCTGCCCCTCCCATGCACATTTCTACAAATAGTTTAAACTTCACATGTATGCATACATACATACATATAAACATATAAAACATTCTAATGGGAGACAATTGGTATAGCCCTTTTGAAGAGCTATTTGGTATTATCTGTTCACATTTAGAAATTAGCGTAGCCTTTCACCTTTCCTTGATATTGGTTCTAGAGAATTACAAATATTTCATGTATTATAAAAATTTTTTAAATGTTTATGTCTGAGAGACAGAGAGAGAGAGACCAAGTATAAGTGGGGGAGAGGCAGAGAGAGAGGGCCACACAGAATCAGAAGCAGGCTCCAGGCCCTGAGCTGTCAGCACAGAGCCTGACGTGGGGCTCTAACTCATGAACTGTGAGATCATGACCTGAGCTAAAGTCAGACACTTAACCAACTAAGCCACCTAGGCACCTGGTATTTCATGTATTTTGAAGGAAACGTGTATAAAGATGGTAATTGCAAAACTGTTTAAATGTGTACAGAACTATATAGTAGATGATGGTTGCCTTCTCAGTATCTATTTCCCTCTTCCTCTTTTTATAACAGAATTCTAATTTTGTTTAAATGTCTACTTTTCCCCAGTGTAGACCTTGGGTTTCAGAGAAAACTGACTTGACTCAAGTCAAGGGCCCAAGGGGTAGGTCTGATTTCCTAAGAGTAATTGACTCTATCTTGACAATGATTGCTTCAGGCAAGAGCAAGAAACTCAGTGTAAGATGTGATTAAATTCAGTTTCCTGGAACTTCTGGAAAGTTCTTCCTTGATCTTCTGGAAGAGCTTCTGAAATCCACTTGGTCCGTTTCCTGAATCAAAAGGCATCAATATAGCCATCCTTTGACCATGAGGGGAGCTGTTCTTAGAATAAGGCCCACATTGGGGTGGCTGGCTGGCTCAGTTGGAAGAGCATGCAATTCTTGATCTTGGGATCATGAGTTTGAGCCCCACATTGGGTGTAAGATTACTAAAAAAATCATAAATGAAAATTAAAACTTAAAAAAAAAAAGAAGGGCCACATTGTAGAGAGTAGAGCAAAGAGACAGGAAAAAAGCAAGGCACAAAGAACCTTGTTCTTGATAAAATTACTGAGCCTGTAGATCCCTCAACCCTGAAGGAAACCTATCTTGTCTTTCTACTTGAAGAGCCAAAACATTTCCTTATTGTTTAAGCCACTTTGAGTTGAATGAATGGTCAGTTATTTGCTTCTGAAAACTTTCTAGACCATACACTGGGACATAACCATGTTATGAAATACAATGTAGCAATTTAAAAAAATGTTAATGTATTTATTTTGATAGAGAAAGCAAGAGCAAAAGCACATGAGCAGGGGAAGGGCAGAGAGGGAGAGAGAGTGAATCCCGAGCCTGGCTCAGGGCTCAATCCCAGGAACAGGAGTTGAAGTCGATTTGGAGGCCTAACTGAGGCATGCAGGCATCTCCAATGTAGCAATTTAAAAAATACTCAGGGATACCCTATTGGCTTGAGTGGAAGAGCATGGGACTTTTGATCTCAGGGTCCTAAATTCAAGTCGCATGTTAGGTATAGAGATTGCTGAGAAGCATAAATACATTTTTAAAAAGTCTATTAATTTAAAACAAATTTTTAATGTTTACTTTTGAGAGAGAGAGAGAGAGAGAGCACAAGCTGTGGAGGGGCAGAGAGAGAGGAGGACACAGAATCCAAAGCAAACTCCAGGCTCTGAGCTGTGAGCACAGACCTGATGAGGGGCTCAAACTCATGAGCCATGAATAAGGTCATGGCCTGAGCCGAAGTTGAACCCTCAACTGACTCAGCCACTCAGGTGCCCCTAAGTTTATTAATTTTTGAGAGAGAGAGAGAGAGAGATCATGAGCAGGGGAGGGGCAGAGAAAGGGAGAGAGAGAATCCTAAGCAGGCTCCACATTGCCAACATGGAGTCTGACTCAGGACCTTAGGACTCAAACCCATGAACTGTGAGATCATGACCTGAGCCAAAATCCGGAGTCTGATGCTTACCTGACTGAGCCACCCAGGCACTCCAAACTTTTTTTTTTTTTAAGTATGCTCCATGTCCAACATGGGACTTGAACTCATAATCTCAAGATTAAAAATTGCATACTCCCCTGATTGAGTCATCCAGGCACCTCTGAAAAAGATAAATAAAGTTTTAAAAAATGAGGTAGGGGCACCTGGGTCACTCAGTTGATGAAGTGTACAACTTTGGCTCAGGTCATGATCTCACAGTTTGTGGGCTTGGCCCCAAGTCAGGCTCTGTGCTGACATCCCAGTGCCTAGAGCCTGCTTCTGATTCTGTGTCTCCCTGCATGCTCCCCGCCACCTCTTCTCCACTCGCCCTCTCTCTCTCTCTCTCAAAAATAAAAATAAAAACATTTAACAATCTACCTAATTTTAAATACTGAGATTCCTCAGTTTTAAAAATGTTTATTTGAGAGAGAGAGAGGACCAGTGGGAGAGGGGCAGAGAGAGGGGGACAGAGGATCTGAAGCAGGCTCAGAGCTGACAGCAGTCTTTCAGTGAGCCCGATGTGGGGCTTGAACTCACAAACTGACATCATGACCTGAGCCAAAGTTAGATACTCAACTGATTAAGCAATCTAGGCACCCCCAAATTAGGTATATTTCTGCATACTGATTTAACATACCAAGAAAATCCCTAGCTCTACTGAGTGAAAGTTGAATAACTCTGTGATTCCATTTATGTAAAATTCTAAAAAGCAAAATAAAATGTTTCTATAAGTATATGTAGATGACATTGCATAGTCTATTTTTAATTTAAAATTATCTAATATTTACTGTATTAAAATATATGTAATTCATATGTAAGTTATGAAGCATAATAAAATGAAAACCAGTGAGCCCACCACTGAGTTTATGAAGCAGAACATTACCAAAACCATTGAGGCTACATGTATGTTCTTTTTTCTTATCACCTTTCCTCCCTCCACAAGGGAAATGATAACTCTAGGGTGTAACCACTACCCTGAATTTTCAATTAATTATTTGTTTGGTTTTTTAAAAAATGTGGTTTTGCCATATGTATTTATCTCTTTAAACAGTAGATTATTACACAGGCCAGTTAAAAAAAATTTTTAATGTTTATTTATTTTTGAAAGAGAGAGAGACATAGTGTGAACGGGAAAGGGGCAGAGAGAAAGGGAGACACAGAATCTGAAGCAGTCTCTAGGCTCTGAACTGTCAGCACAGAACCCGACTTGGGGCTCGAACCCATGACTTGAGCCAAAGTTGGACATTTAACCGACCGAGCCACCATGGCACCCCTACACAGACCAGTTTTGTTTTTTATTTTTAATTTTAATTTTTAAATGTTTAATTTTGAGAGACAGAGACAAAGTGTGAATAGGGGAGAGGCAGAGAGGGAGATAGAATCCAAAGCAGGCTCCAGGCTCTGAGCTGTTAGCACATAGCCCGACGTGGGGCTCGAACCCATGAACCATGAGGTCATGACCTGAGCCAAAGTTGGCCGCTTAACCGACTGAGCCACCCAGGCACTCCTCTACCATAACATTTTATTTATTAAAAAATTTTTTTTAATGTTTTTAATTTATTTTTGAGAGACAGAGACAGCACGAGCAGGGGAGGGTCAGAGAGAGAGGGAGACAGAGAATCTGAAGCAGGCTCCAGGCTCTGAGCAAGCTGTCAGCACAGAGCCTGACGCGGGGCTCAAACCCACGAACCCGTGAGATCATGACCTGAGCTGAAACCAGAAGCCGGACGCTTAACCGACTGAGCCACCCAAGCGCTCCTATCATAACATTTTAATAAGCCCTCCATTTTTCAAGGATACATGAGCATCTCTTCTTTACAGCCCAAAGCATGGTCCATGGAAAATTACCTTTTGTGGGGCACCTGTGTGGCTCAGTCAGTTAAGCTTATTTAGTTTGAGACCGAGCACAAGCAGGGAGGGGCAGAGAGGGAGACAGAGACCCAGAATCCAAAGCAGGTTTCAGGCTCTGAGCTGGGACCTGCGGGTCCCACCGCAGGACACCAATGTACAAACTGTGAGATCATGACTTAAACTAAAGTCGGACATTTAACCAACTAAGACACCCAGGTGCCCCCATTTTGCTACATTTTAAAGGTATGCTGTGATTTAAAACAACAAATAAACTACTTTTGTGAATACTACCTGTTTAGCTTGCCCATTTAATGGTGAATAAACACATGCTCCCTTCCTGGAAAGAATTCAGTGTCTAATATATGAGAAACAGACTAGTATACAGTGGTATATGTCCTGGAATGATGAAGCAGGGGCTGAAGCTACATGGCTGGGCTTCTGGGAGACTCGATATTCATCATGATATTGCCTTAAATCCAGCAGTTCTGGGGCACCTGGGTGGCTCAGTCGGTTAAGCGTCTGACTTCAGCTCAGGTCATGATCTCGTAGTCCATGGGTTCGAGCCCCATGTTGGGCTCTGTACTGACAGCTCAGAGCCTGGAGCCTGCTTCAGATTCTGTCCCTGTCTCTCTGCCCCTTCCCTGCTCACTCTCTGTCTCTCTCTCAAAAAATAAAGACATAAAAAAAATCTTAAAAAAAAATCCAGCAGTTCTGATGACAGCTCAGGTGCTTGACAAGAATTCCAATAATTTCTTCCTCTCAATCTAGGGCACAAAGGTGCCTATTCTAGTAACCTTCCGTTTTTCATATGATTCACCTATGTTATCACCTATAACTAATTTCATTTCCCTTTTCCTGTCAGTTAATTGACTCCGCTGCATCTCTGGTTTAAATTATTGAGAGGATCTGTGTGGGACAACTAAACTATGTTTTTCTCACAGGTCACACGCTATGCTGCTGACCAGATGTGGCCATAGGAATAGGATCAGAATGCACATAATGTGGTCACCAGTGTCCAAATTAATTATCTCCAGTCACTTTCCTCAGTGAGGGCCTATGAGGGAACACTCCTTAGAAAGGGGCTGCCTGTTATTGTAGGTGAATGGCCTGACCAATTCTCTACAAGTGACACACAAGTGTATTGTTCAGGGCACTTTCTGTTGAAGGGATAGAAAACTCCATTCAAACTGATTTCGGGAAAGGAATCCATTGGCTTACACACTGAGAAGCCTAGAAGCATAATGGTTTCAAGAATGGCTGAATCTATGTTTTCAAATGATATTGTCAAAAATCTCTCACCTTCTCTTTGCTTTCTTCTGTGGTTGCTTCATTCTTTTTTTTTATATATATATATATATTTATTTTTGAGACAGAGAGAGACAGACCATGAGCGGGGAGGGGCAGAGAGAGGGAGACAGAGAATAAGAAGCAGGTTCCAGGCTCTGATAGCACAGACCGTGCGATCATGACCTGAGCCAAAGTTGGAGGCTTAACCACTGAGCCACCCCCGTGATTGTTTCATTCTTATCCCTGCTCGTTCTAAGGTTAAATCTTCTCAGATTTACGTTAAGTAAAAAAGATACAGTCCCCTCCCTCAGCCCCTTTTATCATTATTCCAGCTAGATGAAGCAGCCTAATGTAATGGTTGAGACCATGGGGTAAGGAACCAGATCAGCTCCATCACTTACTGTTATTGTTTTGCTTTTTAAATAGGCTTCATGCCAACCACGGAGTCCAACTCAGCGCTTAAACTCATGACCCTGAGATCAAGACCTGAGATGAGATAAAGAGTCAGATGCTTAACCAACTAAGCCACCCAGGCACCTCCATCACTTACTGTCTTTGTAACTTTGGGCAACTTATTTTACCTCCCCAAGCCTTGGTATGTTCATCTGTACCACAACGGTTCCTACTTCAATGGGTTGCTGTGAAGTTTAAAGTTGCTGATATTTGCAAGATGCTTAAAATAGTGCCTGGTACAACACAAATACTCAATTACCAAGCTCTGATTGGGTTATAACTTTATCCCTGTGCTCTAAGGTTGGGACTTTTCATCCAAACTACAAAGATCTAGAGTAGTGGAAGGATGGTTTCTTTTAAGAGATTTGGAGTGCCATTACCAAAGGAAATGGATGCCAGGTCAATATAAGCAACAATTGTCTGCTACAGGCGCCCCTGGGGCCTCCCGGGAAATGGATACTATTAGCCCTACTTAATTGTAGGAAAATCTAGTGAGCAGAAATACAGATGGATGTAAATTTTACAACTGGTAGTAATATTATTGCTTTTCCTGTTAGTCTCCCACTGAATTTATGTTCTATTGGTACTCATATATAATCCTTTCTTTCATTCAACAAATATTTATTGAGCACTTGCTATATGTCAGAACTTGTCCAAGGCCTTGGGATACAGCAGTGAACAAAACATACAATCCCTGCACTCTTTAAGTTTACCTTATAGTGGGGTAAGGGAAGGCAAACCATAAAATAAATAAAAAATATCAAGTTAGTAAGTGGTGATAAATGCTGAAGAGTAAAATCCAATAGGAAAAGCAGATTAAAAAAGGGAGCGTGTTTCACTTTTATACACAATCGTCAGTTTGACATTGTGGCTTTTCCCAAAAAAGGATAAAATCTCACTTGCTTACTTTCAAACACTCAGGGAGCCAATAACTCTATGTCCAATAAATAATAAGCTTTCTGAGAAGCAAGAATTGAGAAACAAAGGCCTATAAAGATATTAACCATAAAGGGCATAAATTGAATCACTCATGACTAGTCTCACTTATTTCCATTAAGTTTCATTTCCATTAATCTAGTACGTGAAGTTCTTTTCAGCACCTTTACATGACAGAATTAAAGTTGTGTTAAAAGTTCTTGCAGGCTATTTTAGGCATTTCAAGTATCTTTAGCCATCTCTTTGGCCGTACTAGGGAGCACAAGGGTTGTGCGCGTGCAGTTAAAATAAAAACACCAAGCCCTTTGCCAGTTATTTCGTGGTATCAATAATAGCTGTTTTCCAGGGGAAAGTTAGCACTTGGCAGTTCTCACTAACGTGCTAGGTGAAGCCCCGTTAGCAGTTCATCCAACTTCAGCGAGCCACAGAACAAATCCGTAAGCCCGGGAACACAAACTACAAAAAGTGAGAAGTCTTAACAGCCCTTGTGCCCCGCGCAGAGAAACCTTGACCTCAAGATGGCGTCCCGTAGTCATAAGATTCAATCAGCTCCAATCAAAAATGGCAGGATGGGTCGTAATTTACAGTTCGAGCCTTTCTAGTCTCTACCAGGCGCTCCTTCTCTATGGTTACTGGCGGCTGCGTGGTGATTCAGAGCAAAAGGGAAGACTATCTATACACGTTCTTCTCTATGATTCTTCCCTTCAGCGGGCCTGGCCGCAGTGCATGCCGGGCAAGAGGAAGACCTCCAGAAGCTCCCCGCGCAGCGCGGCTGTGTTTGCGGCCTGTGCGAGTAGGCGCCTCGGAACCAGTCTCCCGGCAAGCGGTGCGCAGAAACCTCGAACCGGTGGAACCCATTCGTAACCTGGAGCCCGGAAGGCTGCGAAGACCGTACCGTTTTGTCAGCGGCGGGTGAGTTCACGACTCTGAACGTGTGTGGGAACCAGGAGACCGGGAGACCGGGAGGAGGGGAAGCCGGGGAGGCTGCGAAAGAGCCGGGGTGGGATTGGGGGTAAATGGGGGGTTGGGGTGGAGGAGGGGGACGGGGCGGGCGCGAGGCTTGGGTTTCTCCACTTCTCTAAGGCCTCGAAAACCAGTGGGCCCAGCAGGAGCCCGTGGAGGCCGGACCTACTGCCAGAGCTTTCCTCCTTGCATTGTCGCCTACTTTATCTTTCCCTTCCACGGCCCGTCACAGAGTCGACCATCTGGGATCCCTTCTGGGCTCCACGTTTGCCCCAGAACGATCGATCTGCCCCTGGGGAGCCCTTCCCTGAGGCCCCTTTCTAACCCGAGCCTGATTAGATTTTCGGGGCCTAGGACTCTCTTGCCTCAGGCTCTGCCCACAAGCCTGAGAGCAACCACCCTTTTGAGCGAGGTGTTGGCCACCAGCGGATTTCTTTCCCTTCCTCTTTGGTCATCCAGAGCCCGCCACTGAGTGAACTCCCCCACCCCGACCCCGAATTCAGCTAACGCCCACCTTTTTTGCCCCCCCGCCCCCCGCGGGTTTGCTTGTCTAAGATTGTGAGGAGTATTGTGGTCCTGCCCCTTTCCTCCTTTGGAGGTTGCAGTAAACTATATCCCCATTCATTCTAGGCGATGACCGAGCTCCAAATTAAAATGTTACTTCTTTCTTACTCTCCTTTGGCCTTCAGTACTTTTTAAATACGTTTTCCGAAGTAGATCTAGGAGTGCGAAGATTATTTTGAAGTTATGTAATGTGGATATTTATATTGCCATGGAAAAGCCATTTTGGTCCTGGTCAGAGAGGAGCAGACCAAAAGGAGAGAGGAGATTGGACTTCTCTTGTACCAGACTGCTGTAGTATGAAGTATTGTGAATTAGGTAGTGGCAGTGGAGTATAAACAATTTTTATATGGTCTTGGGAACTTTGAAAGATTTTTTAAAACATTCAGGGGCCTCGAAAGGTGTTCAGTTGGTCCTCATGATCCAAGCAGATACCCTACTATTGTAATTAATCTAACTTTTCTTGAAGCCTTGGTTTTCTTCATGTGTAAATTGAGAATTATAATAGTATCCACTTCATAGGTTATTGTGATTGGGGATTAATTGATAAAAACGTATGTAAAATACTTATTGTGATGTTTAAGTAACATAGTGTTTAGTTCACATTAACTGATACTGTTAAGAATTTTCAGTGAAGTACAAGAGCCTAATCCTGACTCTTAACATTTTTTCCAATGTACTCTGAACTGAATAGACTTTTATAAATAAAATAAAATAAAAGTTAACCCTTAATAAAAAGTTTCTTCTTGGTATGTTATTACTAGAAAGAGGCATTGTGACACAGTGAAAACAGCCTTTGGATTGGTAATTTTGGATAGTAGGGACCTTGGAGTCCCCACTCACTTATTGCTTTGGACAAGTTAGCTTCTTCATCTTTAAAAGGAGAATAATATATCTACAACAGGTAATTTGTGAGATTCAGTGAGATAATGTATGTTGAAGGCTTTTGTAAACAGGTAAATAAAAATGTTAGTTAATACTTTTATTAAGTAATTCTTCTTCTTGGAGTTAAGCTAATTCTTACTTCTGGCCCCCCAAGTATGGTTTTCCCTTTATGTATGTATGTATCTTTGATGCCAAAACATTTCTAGGAAGAAAATGTTTTCATTATCCCAGTGTTGCATATAGGCACTATATATTATTAATAATAGTTTGGGCTGTTTTTAAATTTTGTGGTTTGGTATCTTTATTCTACTGTGTTAAGGCTTTAAATCTGTTTTTAAAATAAAATGAGTTCACTTGAATATTAGTAATTACTTCAGACCTAATATAAGTTTGGGATTTTCAAGTAACTTCTTGGATCACTGATTAGGTATGTAGTTTTTTCTTTTACATATGATTTAAAGAAAAATTGTATGGACTGTTTTGTAACTTTGGAAGCAGAAGTAGTCCCTGAATTTTTTAACGTCTTACAAAAACATTCTGTATTTTGTTTAATCTCTTGGTAGTCTTTTCTGACAACTACCACTGCCATTCCTAAAAGGATTCAGATTGATTACCCCTTAAAGTTTTGACTAAGTTTTCTTCTGCCTTTAAAAATTTTGAAACTTCAGAAAATAAAAAGAATGTAATATTTACACCACCAGAATGACTGATACTGCTTTTTAAAACTTATTCGACACAATCTCAAACTTTAAAAAAAGTTGCAAGAATAGTAGAAAGAATTCTCAAGTAACTTCTCACCCAGATTCCCCAAACGTAACATTTCACAAATTTACTTTATCCTCTCCTCTTTTTCTTTATAGTTTTCTTCTGAAATGTTTTGCTAGTAAGCCACAGAGAAGGTGTTCCTTAGCCCTTAAATACTTAAGTGTATATTTCTTAGAATAAGGATATTTTCATATTTAATAGCAATAGTGTGAACAAAATCAGGAAGTTAATATTGATGCAATACTATCTAATCTATAGGTCTTAATTGGATTCAGCCTGAACTTGTCCTGAATTGATAGTTTTTTAAAAGCAACTTTACTAAGGTGTAATTGACACATAAAGTACACTTGTTGTAATGTGCAATTTGATGATTTTTAGTAACTGTTCACAGTTGTGACTGTTATCCCAAAAAGGATCCTTCTTTCCTGTTGTGACTGTTATCCCAAAAAGGATCCTTCTTTCCTGTTTGCAAGTCACTCCAGCTCCAGACTAACACTAATTTTTCTTTGTAGATAGTATTGCTTTTTAATCATTGAAAATGGTAAAACAGCAAAGTGGAAAGCTCAGAAAAAGATATCCCTTTTTGGAGACTTAAAACACTTGAGTCCTTTCATAACCTCTGAAAAACTTTCCTGCAAAAGAAACATTTTGTTAATCAAGCATTTCCCGTTCTTGTTTGGACATGTAATACTTTTTCCTAGGAATAGTTCCTGAAGACTCCACTTTTGTAGAAATTCAGTTGGAGAAATGCGGTTTTGAGGGGCTTGCTTTCCTTAGATTGGGACAGGTATAGTCAGTCCCATTGTATCTCGTTGGCCGTAAGCAGAGCAGGGAACAATACATATTACAGTATTGATCATTTGTATTCAGTGCAGAGCCCCTGGACTGGCAGTGTAACTGTATGAAAATAACATTTAGAAAAGAATCTGACACACAAGTGGAGCTAGATATTTGTTGAATAAATGAGGTGTGTAAGTGTTGGTTAAGAGAATCTTGGTTCATTTGCCTCCTACCATTCAGAGATTTGGCACATGGTGTCCAGATAGGCTTAGTCAGTAAATCTCTTCCAGGTGAAATATTTTTTCTATTGGGATAAATCAGCAATGGAGGAATGGTTATACGCAGAAAATGGTGTGAGAAAAGGAGTGATTTTAAAGTATAAGGAGGGAAAAAGCACAAAGAGGAAAAAGTGAAAAAGAGAAAAGCAGAATACATGCATATGTTGAGTGGTATGGATAAATGTTATTTAAGGTTTTTTTTTTCCCCACTGACAGGAACCTAGATTTATTGAGATAAAATTTACATACAGTAAAATGCATGCATTTTAATTTCAGTGAATTTTGACAAATGCGTAATAAACCATATGACCACTGCCACACTAAAGATAGGCACTAAAGATAGGGAACACTTTGCATGATAGGTGCTCATTTTGTTACTTTGGGCTGTGTTAGCCCCTGTATAAATGCTCTGAGCCTTCTAGGGGCGCTTGGCTGGCTCAGTGGGAAGAGCACGCAGCTCATAATCTCAGGGTTATGAATGTGAGCCCCACGTTGGGTGTAGAGATTGCTTAAAAATAAAAATACTTTGAGCCTTCTAAAAGTGAACCCCTTCTAAAAGTGAAAGTGAAAAATACAAGTATTTTGTAAATGTTACTTTATAATCATATCAGTGCTAATAAAATAAGCTTTGCGGCTCTCTTTTTTTTTTTTTTTATTGAACTCCACATGTGATCCCTCAGCACTGGCTACCCTTGAAATGGGTACATCCAGAATCTAACACTTAACCCTACCACCTATTACAGGCCCTCCTCTCTTGTCTGCATTGTTGTAGTAGTCCTCTGCTCCTCCCCTTGCTCTCCAGTTTTATTAACATGCTGGCCAGTGACACCGTTAAAATGTAAGGTCAAAAGCCTTTCAAATATTTTCCACCTCATTCAGCGTAAAAATCAAAACCTTCGCAATGGCCTACTAAGTACTACATTTTCTGAGCCTGCTCCCCCAAGTGATACTTGGCATTTATCTTCGACCTTCCTCAGGTGATCTGCTCCAGCTGTTGGCCTTGTTGCTCCTTCTACAAACACTACATGATCACTTCAGGCTCCTATATTTGTTGTTTTCTTTGCTTGGAAGGATATTGCCTCTATATGTGAGGTTTCCTGCCTTGGCCTCTTTGGATTTTTTGTTCAGTTTGCCTGTCTTTGTGAGGCTCGACCTCCGAATTTATAGTGAAGTGCTCTGGAGTTCTCTTCCCTACTTTATTCTACAATGTATCTACCAACTTTGAGTCTCCATATAATTTATTATGAGAATATTACAATTTATCAACTGTAGGTAAAAACTGATCAGCTTTGCTTATGTTTATAAAAGTTTATTCTTAGTCATTTTCACACATGTCAAAACATAAAAGTTTATGTTGAAAAAAGTGGTTGATACTCTCACTTTAGGATGTTTAAAGTGAACATTAATATTTATCAGTGATCACCAGAATTGTTTGTTTTCTGGCCATACAAGGCACCATTATCCTATTACCTACTTTTCTTTACCTTTGAAGTTTCTCCTATTGAATAAGCAAGTTTTGAATAGTTCTAAATGAAAAGGTCATGTAATAGAAAAATTAGGAGTAAGTAGAATGGATATGTTAGCATAAAACATATCATCTGGTTATTCTTACAGAATGAATTGTACATTTAAAAGCCATGAAATATAATTGAAACACCAAGAACATGTAGGTTTTTTTTTTTTAAATAATGGTTATAGCTTAATTCTTGGCAATAAGTGGTTCTAGGAATTCATGCTTCAGTCTTTGTAAACATTGTGAGACTGGACACTGGGTCATTGCTAGCATAGAACTTGGCACATAGGAGCTTGTTAATAAATGTGTTTACTTACTCATTGATTTATTTATTCAACAGGTATTAATATCAACTGCCCTCCTCAGAAAGTGCTGAGATAGAGTATTATAATGATAATAGAAGAGCTTCTGTAAGTAGGACAGTAGCCCTCTTTTGAAAGGAGATACATTCCCGTCCCCTCCTGTAGAATGTTTGTTTTTATTTTGGGGCAAAAAGTATTACAGAAAGATGACTAAAAAATGTAACACATTTATAATCTTAAGTTAGTTGCATTTTTCCTTTTTAATTTATGCTGATACAAGATTTTAAAGCATTTCCCAATACCTTATTTTCTAAGTGTGTAAAATTCTAGGAATTTATTTTACCTGTAAAGCTTTCTAAGTATTTTAAGTGTACTGTGTTTTCTGAAATTGAAGTTTAGATTTTATAGAATTACCATAAATAATCTTGTATTATCCTCACTTATCCTAACTTATTAAGTCAACACTGAGGAAGAACAGCTGAGAGCCTGAAGGACATGCTTGTCTAAGACTGTTTTAAAGAAAAGTCTAATAAACAGGTAAAAAGATTCTCAACTGCCTTAGTCATTAAGGAAATGCACATTGAAATGAGAGTATTTTTTACTTATAGACCGTTATAATTTAAACACTGATATACTCCAGTGATGTTGAAGATTTGAGGAAAGGGCATACATACACACATATTGGTGGTGGGGATATAAATTTGTACACTAGTTTTAGAGGATGATTTGGAGGTGAAGTGTAGAAGCATATAGTACGAAGCTGTATCATGAAATTACTTGCACAGGTGCATAGATTTGTATGTCCAGTACGTCCAAGAATGTTCAATATTATTTGTAAGGCAAAATGTGGAGCCAACCATCCTTGTTGATTAATTAATATATACCTGTATGTAGTTTACTGCATTATGAAGGTTGGAATAGAACTTTATGACCTGATATGAAGAGATGTTAATTATAATGAGGGAGAAATGCATTTAACAATATAGTATGATTATGCTGTTTGCAGAAAAACACAATTATATAGTAGTTTGTGTATAGAAAGATATTTAGAAGAACACAATGATATATACCAAACTGTTGGGAGTAGGGGGCAAGTAAGTAGAAGACCTTGCACTTTTTATCTTCTCTCTTGTGAAGGGTGAGGAAGTCAGTGTATGAAACACACACATACATAGTACAAATGTGGTTTAAAAGCTTCAAACAACTCTAGACCCCTTCAGTTGTATAGTGTAGAAGGAGTTTTTCCTAGTATCCAACAAATATCCAGTTTATTAAATTGCTACTATTTAGTGCCATCACTGATACAAGATCACTTATTTTGACTACTTTTTAAAATTGGTACATGGAATCTTCCTAGGACATCCTAACATTGTTTTTCTACTTTTTCTAATAGTTCAGGACAAGTATTTTGATGAAAATATAAAATTTGATGGTAAGGGGGTCTTAAATACTTAAGTTCGTTTAACTAAAACTCCAAATGAAGTTTCTTTTAAGTAATATCACAAATGAAACAGTTCAGTGTATTCTTACATTACGTCAGATGCTAATATCTGATTCTTGAATTTCATTCATTGATTGGATTTCATTCAAGAATGGTTAAGAGGTTTGCTTTTATCAAAAATAATGACATCTTTCTCATTGTCACAAATTGTATGTTCTCTTTGTATCTCAATGGTTACCATGTGATCTGATGTCAGGAGGTTTCTTCCCTCTCAAGTTTATAGTTTACTGAGAGATTCATTAGTCCTTGAGGAACTGGCCAACACTGAATCAACAAATACTGTGTAACTTTGTACATTTAGTTTTCAGGGTGCTGATGTGTGAAAAAATGACTACATCAGAACACTTAAAAAAAAAAACCAAACTGTTAGATAATCTTCCTGGATTCTGAGTTTGGTTTAAAAAGATTCATTGATGTTTGGTATTTAATTTTTGGATATTAACTGAACTTCAAAATTTTTTTCTTCCTTTATATGTATTCCCACATGATTGTAGGAGTCTATCCTGAATTTAGATCGTGTACATTTTGGGAACTTATTTTAGAAAAGATCTAAGTTTTAAAAATTCTCAATGGACAGACAGAGAAAAGAGGGTCTTTGCCAACTCCTTTGGGTAAGAAAACTTTAGAATTTTGCAGATACTCTAAAAATGAAGGCCAACAAACCAGGCATATCAAATTGCAAAGATTTCAAATAAAATGATTTGTCATTTTTTTCTTTAGACCGCTGCAGTGAGAATGTCTTTCCCCCCTCACTTGAATCGCCCTCCCATGGGAATCCCAGCACTCCCACCAGGGATCCCACCCCCACAGTTTCCTGGCTTTCCTCCTCCTGTACCTCCAGGTAAGTTTGTGGATAGTGTTGATGTTTTTTAACCTGCCCTTTTGTCCGTACACTGTTGACTTGGGGAAAATGATATGTATGTGACTGGGCTAGTAGTAACAATGTCTGTTAGCATCCTTTTGTAAATGTGGTGTCTCATTTTCCTGTGGCAGTGCTTTACATATCTGGCTGAGTATCAAACCCATCTGGGGAGATTAAGGAAAAAAAACACCTTTATTTATGAAAACTAGGTAATGCATTCATATGGTTCAGTCATCAAAAAGGTGTACAATGAAAAATTTTCCTTACATTCCCACATAATTTGTTACTGTTCTTACTGAAAGAGGGAAACTGTTTTAAAGTTGGTTATTTTATTGTACTAAGTGATTTTTAGTGCATATTACATGCCACTGCAAGTATATCTTCTTTTATCCACTGGGTTTTTGTTTTTTTCTTTTAATGCACATGTATAGTGGCATTCTGTATATATTGCTTTGTCCCTTTTTTATGCCTGAAAATATATCTTGGAGAGATTTTCAGATTATCATATAAAAGCTTTCTCTCTCCAAAGCTCTTTGAGGTTAAAAAAAAAAAAAAAAAAAGATAACCTTCAGGCCCCACTCCAACCCACTGATTCAGATTTTCAAATACTGGGGCCCAGGAATTTTTATTTTCAACAAGTTCACAGGTGATTCCTAGGCATCTAAGCATGGCTAAGAGAACCCACATTAGAGAACCATTATCTTGAGGTACATATTAACATTGCTTGGCCTAGAGAGCAAGAGTTTTCCTTTGGTTTATGGGTTGTAGTTCAGATATTTTTAGCAGGGCCAAAAATCAGTTTATACAAAAATCAGTTTCCCTTAAAGAAGAGCTGTCCTTAATTTGTATGTTAAAAGTACTTTTGGGGGCACCTGGGTGGCTCAGTCGGTTAAGCCTCCGACTTCAGCTCACGTCAGATCTCAGGTTCGTGGGTTCGAGCCCCGCGTCAGGCTCTGTGCTGACTGCTAGCTCAGAGCCTGGAGCCTGCTTCTGGTTCTGTGTCTCCTTCTCTCCCTGCCCCTCCCCCTCTCATGCTTTGTCTCTCTCTGTATCAAAAATAAATAAAACATTAAAAAATTTTTTTAAAAAGTACTTTTGTTTTTTTGACATAGACTCTGTAATGCAGGCTGAAATCAAACGAGCTTGTAAATCATCCAGAAATATTTGAGCGAGGCTTTTTTTCTTTTTTAAATTAAAAAAATTTTTAAGTTTATTTATTTAGAGAGAGAAAGGGAGAGTACTTGCATGCTCTTGCGTGCATGAGGGTATGCAGGGGAGGGGCAGACAGGGAGAGAGAGAATCCCAAGCAGGCTCTGCACCCTCAGCACAGAGCCTGATATGGGACTCAAACTCAGGAACTGTGAGAACATGGCCTGAGCCGAAATCACGAGTCAGATGCTTAACCACTGAGCCACCCAAGCACCTTGATTGAGGGAAGCTTTATATCAGAGACCTGTTTTTAAATATTGGATTATCTGTTTGAAATTACATTGTTTTACTAAAGAGCTTGACTGCTGAGAAATCAATAGTACATTGAGGTCGGCTCATAAGATGGGTTGTTAATTCACAACACATTTTTTAGGCTCAGCTTTGAGGGGCTCCTACCCCTAGGTCAAGTATATAGCAATGTTGGGATAGGTATGAAAAGCCACAAGACAAACATGGCAGTGTTTCTGGAATGTCATTTAACACTTCAGGAATTTGGAGGTAAATTTTACTTTTAAAAGTTAGAAGAAGTAGGGGTGCTTGGGTGGCTCAGTTGGTTAAGTGTCCTGACTCTTGATTTTGGCTCAGGTCGTGATCTCACGGGTCCTGAGTTTGAGCCTTGCATTGGGCTCTGCAGAGTCTGGATCAATCGATCTCTCTCTCTCTCTCTTCTCTCTCTCTCTTCCCTTCCCTTCCCTTCCCTCCCCTCCCCTCCCCTCCCCTCCCCTCCCCTCCCCTCCCCTCCCTCGTTTCTTTTTGCCCCTCCCCTGCTTGTGCTTGCTCTCTCAAAATAAATAAGCTTAGAACAAAGTTTAAAAATTTAAAAGATCAAGTACTTATGTATATATATATCATAAAGTAGAAGGTAGTATTTGTACAACTTTTTAAGACATTTATACTTCTAGCAGTTTGTTTAAAAAAATTTTTTTTTTAATTTATTTTTGAGAAATAGGGAGAGACAATGCAAGCAGGGGAGGATCAGAGAGAGAGGGAGATACAGAATATGAAGCAGGCTCCAGGCTCTGAGCTAGCTGTCAGCACAGAGCCTGACGTGGGGCTCGAACCCACAAACTGTGAGATGACCTGAGTTGAAGCCAGACGCTTAACCGACTGAGCCACCCAGGCGCCCTTCTAGCAGTTTGTTTTAAGCTGTCCTTCTAGGTAGTCATACTAGGTGGGTAGTACTTGTTACCACCTGCTGCCAGGAGTGTAGTTTGAAATACTTATTTAAGTTTAATACTGCCAATTTATTATTTCATGTAAACAATTACTGAATTTTAGTAATTTAGCTGTTCCATTATGTACTATAAAAAGGAACTCTGCTGAAAAGGGGGATTGAGAGAATAATGTTAATAGAAAATGGAATAAAGGTAGTTGTCGACCACTTGAGAGATTAATAACGTAAGAACAGCGTCCTGAGCCACTTTTATTTGGGTATCAGTTATTATGGGGGATTTAGAAATTTAATGTCTCAGATCTGTTTTTTTATAGCCCTTACTGGTAACCATGATACTTTTTAAAAAATGTTTATTTAGAGGGCACGAGCAGGGGAGGGCAGAGGCAAGCAGGCTCTGTGCAGAGTCCAACATGGGTCTCAAACTCACGAACTCTGTGAGATCATGAGCTAAGCTGAAATCAAGAGTTGGATGGATGTTGACCCAACTGAGCCACCTGGGCGTCCCTCATGATACTTAAAAAAAAATTTTTTTTAATGTTTATTTGTTTTTGAGAGAGAAAGAGACAACGTGAGGGAGAGGCAGAGAGAGAGGGAGACGCAATCCAAAGCAAGCTCCAGACTCCAGACTGTCCCCACAGAGCATGATGTGGGGCTTGAATCTACCAATCTCTGGATCATGACCTGAACCAGTCACACACTTTACCAACTGAGCCACCAGGTGTCCCCCATGACAGTTTTTTTTTTTTTAAAACAAAACCTTGTTATAGATTTGTAGGGAAAAATATTTACTTTTTTATTTCTTCATGAAGGAATTTAAGGGACTGAGAATGAAGCTAATCACTTATTCAGAATCAGGAAAGAAGACAGTGAAAAATCAGTGCCTTAATTTCCCTATTAGTCGATTGGTTTTGTAGAAAAGATTTTAATTTTCTTTGATGGAGCACCTGGGTGACTCATTTGGTTGAGCTCAGTTGGCTGAGCATCTGAATCTTGACTTCAGTTTCAGGTCATGATCTAATGGTTCACGGGTTTGAGCTCTGCATCTGGCTCTTCATTGACAGTGGAGAGCCTACTTGGGATTCTCTCTCTCTGCCCCTCTTTGCTTGTGTGAGTGCAGGCCTGCGGTCTCTCTCTTTCAAAATAAATAAACTTAAAAAGTATTAAATTCCTTTAATTTTTTTTTAAAGAGCAAATACTAAATTGAACCTTTTTTGATGAACATTATACCAAATTATTAAATGGAAGTAGAAGATGAGTCCTGTTTCTATTACTCTCTGCATATCTCTTAAGATGGGTCAGCAGGGGGCACCTGGGTTAAGTGTCCAACTCTTGATTTTGGCTCAGGTTGTGATCTCACAGTTCGTGGATTCAAGCCCTGCATAGAGTTCTTTGCTGACAGTGTGGAGTTGGCCTGGGATTCATTCTCTCTCTGACTCTCTCAAATAAGTAAATGAACATTAAAAAAAAAGTGGGTCAACCGATCCTAAAACCAGATTGTCGGTTTTTCTTGCTGTTTGGTCATTGCCATCCTAATGTGGATGTTTATTCAGAATAGTAACACTATTAATTCTGATTCTGTTTATAACAGCGTATAGTACCATTTCTATTCAGAGAAATATACTTGGATGATAAATCAGATTTAGTTGCAACTCATTGTGTATTTTTTGTAGAGCATCAGTACTTTAAAAAGTAAATAATAAAATAGTATGCTAAACTAGTGTAATAATTCAAGACCACAAATTCCCATATTCATGAATAATTTTCTCACCTTGGTTTTTAATGCAATTAATGTGATGGTCACATTCTATATTAAATTTGAAAATAAATTTGAAAAATAACCATAATTTTCCCCTAAGAAGTAATGTATGCATGTAGAAAAAAGATTTTTTCCTTTTCCCCATGGTTCTTGAGAAGTCTCTTTCTCAAACGTAGCCTTTCTTAACAGTTTCTAGTGTGTACTCTTCAGAGGTACACTATGCGTATCTTGATGTGTTTGCTTATGTATTCTCTTTCCCTGCTTTTATTGTTTTTCTTTTAATTAATTTTTTTTTTTTTGAGAGCGTGCAAGAGCATGGGCACACACGCAAGCAGGGGAGGGAGAGAATCTTAAGCAGGCTCCATGCTGAGCACATAGGGCTTGATCCCACCAGCCTGAGCCCAAATCAAGAATCCTTAATGCCCCTTACTTATTTAGACCTTCCCCTCTCCCACAGCTCCTCCGGCAACCCTCTGTTTGTTTGGTCCCCCTCTTTGTTTTTATATTACTTTTGTTTCCCTTCCCTTATGTTCATCTGTTTTGTAGAGAGAATCTTTTCTTTAAAAAATATAATTTATAGTCAAATTGGTTTCCATACAGCACCCAGTGGTCATTCCAACAAGTGCCCTCCTCAATGCCTATTTCTCACTTTCCCCTCTCCTCCACCCCCCATCAACCCCCAACTCCTCTGTATTCAAAAGTCTCTTATGGTTTGCCTCCCTCCCTCTCTGTAACTTTTCCCCCTTTCCATTCCCCATGGTCTTCTGTTAAGTTTCTCAAGATCCACGTAAGAGTGAAAACATTTGGTATTTGTCTTTCTCTGACTGACTTATTTCACTTAGCATAATACCCTCCAGATCCATCTGCATTACTGCAAATGGCCGGATTTCATTCTTTCTTGTTGCCAAGTAGTATTCCATCATATATATAAACTATATCTTTATCCATTCATCAGTTCATGGACATTGAGGCTCTTTCCATGATTTGGCTATTGTTGAAGGTGCTGCTATGAGCATTGGGGTACGTGTGCCCCTAAGTAGCAGCACTCCTATATCCCTTGGGTAAATTCCTAGCAGTGCTATTGAAGGGTCATAGGGTAGTTCTAGTTTTAATTTTTTGAGGAATCTCCACACTGTTTCTTCAGAGTGGCTGCACCAGTTTACATTCCCACCAATAGTGAAAGAGAGTTCCCATTGAGAGAGAGAATCTTAAAACAGGCTTCACACTCTGTGGAACCTGACTCGGGGCTCGATCCTACAACCCTGGAATCATGATTTGAGGTGAAATCAAGAGTCAAACACTCAACTGACTGAGTTGGCTCCTGGTGCCTCTGATTTTTTTTATTAAAGAACCAGCAATAATAAGATTCTATCTGGGTTTCCAGATTAGTTTTTTATTTGATATATTTTTTTTTCTTTTTACCTTTTAAAGGATTCTTTATTTTTTACTTTTTTTTAAAGGATTCTTTAATGCTATTGTTTACCCATAAGTGAATCTGTATTTGTGTAAGTTAGTGGCTTTCAGGATGTACTGAATCAGATGAACATGAATCAACAACTCAGATTTTTAAAAAATGTTTTTATTTATTTTTTGAGAGAGAGAGACAAAGAGACATCATGAGCTGGGGAGGGTCAGAGAGAGTGGGAGACACAGAATCTGAAACCGGCTCCAGGCTCTGAGCTGTCAGAACAGAGCCCGAAGAGGGGCTGGAACCCACGAACTGTGAGATCATGACCTGAGCCGAAGTCGGACGCTTAACTGACTGAGCCACCCTGGCGCCCCATCAACAACTCCAGTTTTTTAAACTTCTGAGATGAAAGCATATTGTGGTGGTAGCCTTTTTGCTTTTAGAATCGTTTTTTTTGTTGTCAGGTAAGTTTATATAGACAGGTCTGATACCCCATTGCTTTTGAGAATAAGGCATTCATCAATATCTCATTGTCATTAGTCCTACGTTTTTACCTATTGGTAAGGCGTGTAGTTGATATAGAATATAGTCTTATCTGAGTGTGTTCTTATGGTTTATTATCCTTTTTTTCTTAGGGACCCCAATGATTCCTGTACCAATGAGCATTATGGCTCCTGCTCCAACTGTAAGTATAATTTTAAGGAGGAATTAGGAGATACAGTGGTAATACTTCTTGTAGAGCTAAACAAATTGATAAAGTATTTTAAGTGTTTAAAAGAATGATAGGGAGTGAGAGGATCCATGTATTTCAGTATCATTTTCACTCAGCTATGCATATTATGCAGTTGCCCCTAAAATAGGCTCCCTAAATAGTTTTATGATTTACCTCATTCTGTACACTCTTCGTATACTTATTATTTCAGATTTAAGAGATTGGTTTGTTTGGTTTTTTTTTTTTCCATCATTCCCTCATTTTGTCTTGGTCCTGGGAGATATGATCTGACATGCCTAATCTCATAAAAGAAAGAAAAAGGACTGTAGGAATGATCTTAGAAACTTAAATTCTGAAGTGAGATTTGAGTTGAATATACTTCCATTCTTTCCTCATACCTACCTAATTTTTAGCCCATTCCAAACTAATTTTTCTCTGTTGTCTGGTATGATATTCTTAAGCTTTGTAAATTCTACTGAAGCCTTTACTCTGCTGAACTGTTTTATTATTCAGTCTTAACCCTTAATTCTTCACATTCATCAAAGCTTTTGTACATTCTAAACATTCATTAAGCATGCTACATGTGGGGCGCCTGGGTGGCTCAGTTGGTTAAGCATCCAGTTTCAGCTCAGGTCATGATCTCATGGTTCGTGGGTTCGAGCCCCATGTCGGGCTCTGTGCTGACAGCTGGCTCAGAGCCTGGAGCTTACTTCGCATTCTGTGTCTCCCTCTCTCTCTGACCTTCCCCTGCTCGCGAGGTCTTCATCTCTCAAAAGTTAAAAAAAAAAAAAAAAAAATTAAAAAAAATGCTAACATGCTATTACACATGAATAAATAATAACACTCTTAACTGTTATTTAGCTAGAATTTTTCTTTGACTTAAGTGGTAGATTATGAATTTCATTTGGAATTCTATGAGGGAGGGTAGATCTCATTACTTTAAATTGTTTTTCTACCTGTGGATTTTGAAATGGGAGGGAGGAGGAGGTGTTATCTATATTGAAAAATAGATGGTAACTCAGAGGGGAAGCATAAATCTGCTGTAAGACAACACGAAGAAGATAAGGTGCTGTAACGAAGGAGGGGTCTGGTTTTTCTTGGCTCAGATACCCGTTGTTTGTCTATTTGGGAAAACCTCCACCTGACAGGTACTTACCCTTTTAACATCTCAGTCTAGGAAAAGGTGGGACTTGGGGTTTGGAGCAGCCCCCTCAGTTTACCACTCTTTATTCAGTGTCTACTGTGGATGTTTTGCTAAATTCAATTCCAGATGTAAAACTGAGTGAGTCTGTTCCTTCCTCTGGCAAGTTGAAAGTTATAAAAGAAAAATAAAAAACGCAACTAACTGATAAAGGTAAAATTTAAGTTGTGGAAAATACTGTGAGAATATTTGAATACTGTGTCAGGGGCTAGCGGGGATGATTGAAATTTGCTTTTATATTTGTACAGAGCAGTTGTGAAGAATCTCCTGGATATATTTGATAATTTTAAATGACTTATCATGTCTTGGACACTTAAGGATTATGTTGTAAATATAAAAAATTTTCCATTCATTCAGGTTATTTTTATTTGCTTTCCCAAGTTGTTTTTTAAAAGATAGGTAATCTAATAATGGAACTTTACTTGTCATAAATAATTTTGTGTTAGTGAAAAATGATAGGCGCTTTAGATAGGTATGTAGAACCTTTAATAATTGCTATGTATGTACCACTTTAAAATTGTTGTCAGTCTAAGGTTGCATTAAACATGATAGGGAATTTAATTACAAGGTCCAATTTTACTCCTTTTTTTCACTCTAGGTTTTAGTGCCCACTGTGTCCATGGTTGGAAAGCATTTGGGAGCAAGAAAGGATCATCCAGGTTTAAAGGCTAAAGAAAATGATGAAAATTGTGGTCCTACTACTACAGTTTTTGTTGGCAACATTTCTGAGAAAGCCTCAGACATGCTCATAAGACAACTCCTTGCTGTAAGTGTTAAACTGTTTTTCATTTTTAAATTTTATTATTATGGATTTCAAATCTATGAAAATGCAGAAAGGACTCAATAATCCTTTTCTCCTTTTTATTTTGAAAATTTTCAATCCTGCAAAAACAGTTGAGTGAATAGTATAGTGAATACACGTGAAACACATTTTGCCACATTTATTTTTTACCTGTGGGTGCACACTCATACCCCCCCACATTTTTTCAGAATAATTGGAAATTAAGTTGTACATGATATTTCATCTCTGCATACTTCCTATTTCTAAGACTGATGATGTTCTCTTATATGATCACAAAACCATCATCATACCTAAGCAGTTTAAGGCTGGGGACACCTAGGTGGTGCAGTTGGTTAAGCATCTGACTTCGACTCAGGTCTATTTTTTTTTTTTAATGTTTTATTTATTTTTGATACAGAGAGAGGCAGAGGATGAGAGGGAGAGGGGCAGAGAGAGGAGACACAGAACCAGAAGCAGGCTCCGGGCTCTGAGCTAGCTGTCAGCACAGAGCCTGACGTTGGGCTTGAACCCATGAACGTGAGATCTGACCTGAGCCGGAGGCTTAACCGACTGAGCCACCCAGGCGCCCCTCGACTCAGGTCTAGATCTCAAGGTTGGTGAGCTCCAGCCCTGCTGGGGGTGAGCTCGAGCCCTCCCACTCCCACTCGTCCCTGTCTCTGCCCCTTGTGGAATTCTCTCTCCCTCTTTCTCTGCCCCTTTTTCACTTGTGCACACTCGCAAAAAAAAAAAAATTTAAGGCTGATAACGGTATTTTTTCCTCCAATGTAGTATTGTTAACTGAATATATGTACAGTTCATATGTAATTTTCCCAATAATCTCCATAATTGCTGCATTTTGTTTAGCTATCATTCAGTCAGGGATTATACATTGCACTGAATTGTTATATCTTGCTGACAGGACAGAGCCTGATGTGGGGCTCGTTGAGAGCGATCTCATGACCTGAGCCAAAAATCAAGAGTTGGATACTTAACTTAGTGAGTCACACTAGCACCCCTAGGCATCTTCTCTAATAGAAAATAGCTTCCTGTCTTCGTTTGTTTGCTTGTTTTGTTTTTGTTTTTCAGGACATTGACATTTTAAAAAATGGTTTATTTTTGAGAGAGAGTGCCAGCACAAGTGAGGGAGGGGCAGAGAGAGAGGGAAACACAAAATCTGAAGCAGGTCTGGGCTCCAAGCTGTCTACACAGAACCCAGCTCAGGGCTCACACTCACTAACTGTGAGATGGTGACCTGAGCCAAAGTCAGACGCTTAACTAACTGAGCCACCCAGGTGCCCCTGAAATTGATGTTTTAAAAAAATGTTTTTAAATTTGTATTTATTTTTGAGAGAGAGAGAGAGCACAAACGTGAGGGGCAGAGAGAAAAGGGGATGACAGGATACAAAGTGGGCTCTGTGCTGACAGCCTGATGTGGGGCTCTAACTCAGGCCGTGAGATCATAGTCTGAGGTGAAGTCAGATGCTTAACAGACTGAGCCATCCAGTTACCTCATTGCTTTTCTTTTTTGACTTAGTTTAAAAAATTTTTTTTTAATTTTTTAAAAATATTTTAATTTATTTTTGATAGAGAGACTTTGAGAGGAAGAGGGTCAGAGAGAGAAGGAGACACAGAACCGGAAGCAGACTCCAGGCTCTAGGCTGTCAGCACAGAGCCTGACGTGGGGCTCGAACCCACGAATGTGAGATCTGACCTGAGCCGAAGTCGGAGGCTTAACCGATTGAGCCACCCAGGCGCCCCTAGTTTAAAAATTTTTATCCTGGAGTGCTTAGGTGACTCATTTGGTTAAGCTTCCGACTTTGGCTTAGGTCATGATCTTGCTTGTTAGTGGGTTTAAGCCCCATGTCAGGCTCTGGACTGACAGCTCAGAGCCTGGAGCCTGCTTTAGATTCTGTGTTGCCCTCTCTCTTTTCCCCTCCCCCCTTACGCTCTCTCTCCCACTCTCAAAAATAAATGAACATTAAAAAAAAAGATTAAAGTGTTTATCTTGGTGTTAAGTGCGCATTAAGTGAAATAATAATGGTTTTATAATAAAAAAAACAACAGTGCCTGTACTCCCTCTCGCCATAATCTCCACTATTTTTTTTTTATTTTCTTGATTTTTCTTGATTTTATTGCCATTTGTTTTTTAAATTGGATGATCCGTGAATTGAAAAATGTTTAGGAAATAAACACCACAAACCTAGCTTCATCAGGTTCAGTATTTTGTGGTACTAGCTCCAGATTTTTTTCCCAGAGAAATAAACCATTCCAGTTGGCCCCCATTCCCATTTCTTTTTCCACAGAGGTAATCACCAGAGGTAAACCACTATCCTAAATTTGGTATTTATCATTCATGTGTGTATTCTTACTTTACTTATTTATACTGCAGAAAAATTTGTAATTCATAAATCTTAATTCCGTACTATATAATTTGTTTTTTTCACCTCATATGTATATAGCTTTAGTTTATTTATTGTCTTGTACCGTTGCATTGTAGTAATATACCATGAATTTAAAATGTTTTAATGATAGAAATATGGATTGTTTCTATTTCTTAGTACTATGTTTTGCTCTATTACTACTGGTAATGTCTTCAGTGAACATGAAAAAATTTCTATAATGTATCCTCTTAGAAGTGGAATTTCTAAGTTTTACCGCATGTTTATCTTCAGTTTTATCAGATTATGCCAATTTTTTTCCAAAGTGGAATGCTGGGAGGACTTTTTTTTCAAAAAACCTCAATTGTAAAGTAACTTATACTTTAAAATTCACCTTTTTATAGTAATTCAGTTGTTTTTAGTATATTCAGAAAGTTGTACAAACATAACCACTGACTTGATTCTAGCACAGTTTCATCACCCCAACTATAAACCCTGTGCCCTGTAAATCACTTCCCATTCTCTCCTCTCCCTGGTGTATGGCAACCACTATGATACTTTCTGTCTGTGTAGATTTGCCTATTCTGGGCATTTTATTGATACAATCATAGAATGTGTGTGGCTTTTTGTGTTTTGTCTTTTTTTTAACTTAATGTTTTCAGGGTTCATCTAGACTGCTGAATCTATCAATTTCATTCCTTTTTATGGCCAAGTCTTCCATCTAATGGATTTATCACTCATTTTATTTACCCATTCATCAGTTGATGGGCATTTGGGTTATTTCCACTTTTTGGTTATTGTGAATAATGGTGCTGTGAATATTTGTGTACAAGTGTATGGAGATAATGTATATATTTTATTTGAAACATCTTTTTGTTTTTATTTATTTTTAAAGTTTATTTATTTTGAGAGAGAGAGAGATTGAGAATCCCAATCTCTGTGCTGACAGTACAGAGCCTGATGTGGGGCTCAAACTCGAGCTGTGAGATCATGACCTGAGTTGAAGTTAGATACTTAACTAACTGAGCCATTGGGGCTCCTCTTTAAGTTTTAAGTAGGTTCCATGCCTAGTGTGGAGCTCAAACTTAAAACCCTGAAAGCAAGTTGCATGCTTTACCGATTGAGCGATCAGGACACCCCTCATTTTTCTTTTAAGGCCTTAAATGTCTAGGAATTCTTGATTGTTCACATTTAAGAGTTAAGGATTAAAAGTCTTTTTGTGTGGATATATTGGGTTTGTAAAATGTTGAATGTCATTGTAGGGTAATTTAGCCAGCATTTGATTGGTTTTGTGGCTAGTGAGTATATGACTGACTGACCTTGTTACCCATTCAGTGTCCCCTCCTGACCTTTCATATCTTTTCTGTTCACTTTCTTCATAACTTCATTCTTACCTGAGGAGGGGGATAGTATAGTTGCTTGTAAAGATGGCAGGCTAAATTCTCTGGGGTGGGGATTAGAGTAGTTGCTTGAAAAGAACTCTTGAGGCTTTGATTGTTCTATATTCACATTGTCAGGAAAGCACCTGTTTTTATTCAGCTTTGTGTTACAACTGCATGTACTTTGTACCTACTTTTTACCTCTAGTCGAGGTCCACTTGGCTTTGTATAATCCATTAGCCTAATTCTTTCTCAGTAGTATCTTCATCTGTAAACACTTGGAGTTATGGCTTTCTTTGATATACTGAATCAGTTCCCCTCCTTTGCCTTTTGTCTTCTTTTTGTAATTTTTTAAAAATGCTAATTCATTTTTGAGAGACAGAACGTGAATAGGGGAGGGGCAGAGGGAGAGGGAGACACACAGTCTGAAGGAGGCTCCAGGTTCTCAGCTGTCAACACAGAGCCTGACTCATCCCGAACTCACAGATAGTAAGCTCATGACCTGAGCCAAATTCAGAGGCTTAACCGACTGAGCTACCCCGGCGCCCATTGCCTTTTATCTTAAAATTTTGTTGAATTCTGCTGCCATTCCCTCCTGCAATGTTTGATCTCATGGGTTTTTATTTTTTACATTTCTTGATAATCATTTATTGGTTTCTCTGAAGGAAGATGTAAAAACTACGTGCATTCTCTCAGCTTTGACAGGCAATCTTCAGTTACTATTTTCCACAAATAACTTTTTTATAACTTTCTAGTTTTAACTTTAATAATTAGAAATAATATTTTAAAACCTTGCAAGTGGGAGGGCGCCTGGGTGGCTCAGTTGGTTGAGCGTCTGACTTCAGCTCAGGGCATGGTCTTGCAGTTTGTGAGTTCGAGCCCCACATCAGGCTCTTTGCTCTCAGTGTGGAGTCTGCTTGGGATCCTTTGTATCCCTCTCTTTCTGCCTCTCCCCTGCACTCACTCTCTAAACATTAAGTAAAATAATAAATAAACATTTATTTATAAAAAAACAACTTTGCAAGTAAACAAAATAATGTTCTACTCTTCAGGTAACCTGCTCCACTCATAGTTCTGATTGTTTAATGGAAAAATTTTTTCTTTATGTAAAGTCTTACTGTATATTTGCAGTTACATGTCCCATGTTATTTTTGCATCCTATATCAAGCATTTCCCCATGTTACTAAAAGCCCTTTATAATATAGTGGTGCCTGGGTGGCTTCCTTGGTAGAGCATGCAACTCTTGATCTTGGGGTTGTGCATTTGAGCCCCCACATTGTGGTATAGAGATTACTTAAAAGAAATCTTTAAAAAGTTGTTTATAATATATACATGTGTTTTAAAACATCTTTATGGAGTTATTTATTTGAATTTATTATAGTTATTTTAAATATGATATTGGTAATCTTGGTTTTTATGTATACATTTTGGATAAGATAAATGCCATAATATTTCTATGTTAAAAGGTAGCCAGTTTTCTGCAAATAAGAAAATCTGTAGGGATTTATTATTTTTCTTTTAAATGATGTATTATATATTTCTTTTATATAATAGGCTTATGGGAATTGAGGGAATTTTAAGAAATTTAATAGTTGGTATGATTTTTTTTTCTTTTTCTCCTGGTGGAAATATGATTGTGCTTTTATTTTTATTACAATTTAGTTTATTTTATTAAATGGTAATGATCGTTTTTTGTTTTGAAGAAATGTGGCTTGGTTTTGAGCTGGAAGAGAGTACAAGGTGCATCTGGAAAACTTCAAGGTAGGTAATTTTTTTATTGAGATCGTTTTAAACTGTATACATAAGGCACTTCTTGCATGTTTTACTCTCACCGTCCTTTACTGTCAGCACTCTTTGTCTTCCTTCTTACTGGAATAGGATTAAGGCAGTTAGGAAGATTTAGCTGAGAGTTGAGATTAGAAAGTGGAAAAGCATTAACAGGAAACAGGCAGGAGAGGAAAAAATATTCAGATTGTTTTTTTTACAATATTTTTTGAAAAGTCTGTTCTTTCTCGGAACGGGGGTGTATGATTAGTATTCAACAGTTAGGACTTAGGGAGAGAGCAGGAGAGCCTATGGTGAGATGACCTGTTCGTCTTAGAAGCAAACTGTTCTTTCTTTTCGGTAAAGGCACCTGTTAGATGTACATTCTTCTTCTTTTTTTTTAGTGACTGTTTATTTTTGAGAGAGAGAGTGCGACCAGGACAGGTTGCGGGGGTGGGGGGGGGGGGAGGCAGAGGATGTGAAGCAGGCTCCACATGCTGACAGCAGAGAGCCTGGTGCGGAACCAGAACTCAGAAACCATGAGATTGTGACCTGAGATGAAGTCAGATGCTTAACTGACTGACGTATATTCTTGAAACACTTTTTATTATGGAAAAAATCATGCAAATATGAAATTAGAGTGATGAACTTCCACATACTCATCACCTAGCTTTATCAACTCATGATCAGTTGTGCTTAACCTGTATCCTATCCATTTTCTACTTATTATTTTTTAATTTATTATTTAATTTCTTATAGTTTTTTAAAAAACTATTTATTTTTGAAGAGAGAGACAGAGAGTCAGGGAGAGAGGGAGACATCCCCAGCAGGTTCTGTGCTCTCAGTGCAGAGTTCCATGTAGGGCTCAAACTTAAGAACCATGAGATTGCAACCTGAGCCAGAATCGAGAATCAAGACACTTAACCACTGAGCCACCCAGGTGCTCCCTCCTTATATTATTTTTAAGCAATCCCAAGTACTCATTTTGTCTGTTTTAATGTGTATCTTTAAAAGGTAAGAGCTTTTTAAAAAATTTACTGAAAATACTATCATAAGACGTTCAAAAAGTAACTATTTTTCTTAATATTGGAAGTCATTGTTCAATTTTTTAAATATTTTGTTTGATTCAGGATCTACACATAGCACGTTGCAGTTCGTTGGCCTATTTTTAAGCTGTTTTTTAATATTTTAAGTTCTTCTGTCTCCTTTCCTTTGCCGTTATTTGTGGAAGAAACTGTGTCGTTTGCTCAGTGTTTCTTTAGTCTGGAGTTGCCAGTTGCAGCTCCATGTAGAACAATGTGCCAGTGCTTCTCTGTTTTCTGTATTTTATGTAAAATAGTTGGGAGTTGTATCTTGAGGCTTAGTCAGATTTGAGTTTGTGTGTGTTACTTTTGTTGATGCTTTTATTTGTAAGAATTTTCTAAAGATATTTTTCCATCATCAGACACTGGGTTACTGGGTTATCTTTTTTTTTTTTTTTTTTTTAATTTAAAAAATTTGTGGTTTGTGGTGCAGCTATTGATTGTCTGTTCCTGGCTTGAGTTATTCATTGGAGGGTTGCAAAATGCGCTAGTCTAATTGGAAGACTTCTATCATTCCTTCATTGAAAAATAGATCTTGTGGCACCTGGGTTGCTTAGCTAAGCATCCCACTTGAGTGTCCAAGTGGTCCGACTTCAGCTCAGGTCTTGATGTCACAACTTGTGAGTTCAAGTCCCTTGTCAGGCTCTGTGCTGACAGCTTGGAGCCTGGAGCCTGCCTTAGATTCTGTCTCTATCTTTCTCTGCCCCTCCCCTGCTTGCGCTGTCTGTCTCTCAAATATAAATAAACATTAAAAAAATTTTTAGGAGTGCCTGGGTGGCTCAGTCGGTTAAGCGTCCGACTTCAGTTCAGGTCATGATCTCACAGTTGATGGGTTCAAGGCCCGCATCGAGTTCTGTGCTGATAGCTAGCTCAGAGTCTGGAACCTGCTTCAGATTCTGTACCTCTTTCTCTCTGTGACCCTCCCTTGCTCGTGCTGTCTCTCTGTCTCTCAAAAAATAAATAAATAAAATAAAAATAAATAAAAAAAATTTTTAGTGCTTTCGGTTTTTTGTTTGTTTGTTTTAAATTATTTCTTTTTATTGCTTTTTATTTTATTTTTGAGAGACAGAGAGAGACAGCTGGAGCAGGGGAGGGCCAGAGAGAGAGAGACACAGAGCCCGACGCGGGGCTCGAACCCACGAACCATGAGATCTGACCTGAGCCGAAGCCGGATGCTTAACCGACTGAGCCACCCAGGCACCCCAGTGCTCTCGTTTTTATTTGTTTATTTTGAGAGAATGAGTGAGAGAGGGGCAGAGATAGAGGGAGAGAATCCCAAGCAGGTTCCTCACTGTCAGTTTAGAGCCTGAAGTGGCTAGAACTCACCAACCATGAGATCATTCGTGACCTGAGCTAAAACCAAGAGTCAGATGCTTAACCGACTGCGTCACCAAGTGGCCACCGAACAATTAAAAAGAAAAAAGAAAGAAAGGAAAAAAAAAATCTTCTGGAGTGCCTGGATGGCTCAGTCGGTAAAGCATCTGACTTCAGCTCTGATAATGATCTTATGGTTTGTGAGTTCCAGCCCCGAGTTGGCCTCTGTGCTGACAGCTCAGAGCCTGAAGCCTGCTCCAGATTCTGTGTCTCCCTGTCTCTCTGCCCACCCCCGCTCCCTCAAAAATGAATAAATGTTAAAAAAACATTAAGAGAAAGAAAAGTCTTTATCAGACTAGTGCTGTAAGAATAAACTTCTACCTCCATCTGAATGTTTTTTATTTAACATTTTCTGTCACATCTGTGGGGTTTTTTTCCCCCCATACTGAAAATCTAGAGTTTCAAGGACATTGGGATGATAGACTATTAAGTAATTACTGGCTTGGTTCTTCTCACATTTCATATAAAACAATTCAAGACTAATCATGTCTATGCTTTCATCACAATATGGTTATAGAAATTTTCTTTTTTAATGACAGGTGTTTTGTCTTTATGATATATCACACTGAAAAATCTAGAGTCAAATTTACTGTTGTAAAATCTCTCAGAATAGGGGCACCTGGGTGGCTCAGTTGGTTAAGTGTCCAACTTTTGCTCGGGTTATGATCTTGTGGTTTGTGAGTTTGAGCCCCGCATCGGCCTCTGTGCTGACAGCTCGGAGCCTGGACCCTGCTTCAGATTCTGTGTCTTCCTGTCTGACCTTCCCCTACTCGCACTCTGCTCTCTCTCAAAAATAAATAAATATTAAAAGAAAAAAATTTAAAATCACTCAGGATAGTTCCTCTCTGTGTGGTTGTGTCCTTAAATGTATACATATTTGGATCCGTTTATTTTATTTTATTTTATTTATTTATTTATTTTTGTAATAAACACCTTTCATATATTTTATTCAACACATCAGATAACCAGGGGGCCAGTAAAATGGTAATAATGGTTCTCACAGATTTTAAGGAAAAGAGTTTATCTAGGCCTCCAGCAAAAACATTTAAGAAAAATAAAAATATGTTAGAATAAATTTGCTAAGTCAGATATGAAGCTGCCTGTTTTCCTTTGGGGCAAAACATTATAATATTTGGGTTGTCTTTCTTGCTGTACGGAAATCTATAAGTTAACCTATAACTTTATCAGATGAGCTCTAATCAAATTACAAACGGCAAAGTCAAATAAAGGTGCTTTTTCCTAGAGAATCAAACCAGTCCTTGGAAGGGCCTGTTAAATCCACCATAACTGAAAGAACATGTAGTCAACCTTGTATTTTATCTCCAAGTTTTCAGTCATTTCTCCTAACATCACGTTTAGAAGTACGCAAAGAAGCATCGCAGATAAATAGCTTAAAATTTATATATGGGAAGAAATGAATTATGAAGTGAAATCTCCAGAAAGGAAGAGTTATCTAACCTAGGGAGGAAATCAAAATGTGGGAAAGGAGGTGACAGGGAGTGAGGAGACATACTTGTGGGGAATGTCTTAACTGATGCCAGGTCCCGGCGCCCGGCGTTCAGCGGTATGCCTGTTTCGTCCGCCCCGACCAGCAGGGAGGAGAATCGTCGCGGGTTCTTTTCCTAAGAGAGGGAGAGAAAGGGCAGGAAGGGGGACGCACAGAGAGTGAAGACACAACACATGGTTTCGATCAATCCTCTCCTTGCCTCTTCTGGATCCGTTTATTTTAAATTTTATTTAAAATTTTTAGATTACTCTTTTAAAATTTATGTTTTAATATCTCTGATTCAAAGTCATGGTAATAATGCTTAGACTAGTTATTAAAATGAAACAGACACAAAAATAAGACTCATAACTAGGATAAAAGTTCAGTACTTTTTTAGTTTAATGATTCAATTGAAAAGTGTTTTAAGAGGTTCAAGCAGCCTGCTTTCATAGGATTGTAGCTATATAATATAAAATTGTAGTTAGTTATATCCATATAGTTGTAGGAAGTCTGGATGTAATGAATTCAGGAAATAATTAAAGGACTCCATTATGAAGTTTGTTGGTTCTGCTAAATATTTTATCAGCACTTCTAATAAGAACCAGTTTGCGTGATTAGAAATTTTCTTTCCTGTTTTTCTCTTTTTTCTTTTGGTTTGAGGGTCAAAGGTAATTGAAGGAAAGAGAGGAGTGAAAACATGAATAATCCTGGTGTATGTTTAGTCTAATGATTTTAATTTTCCATAAATACTATGTTTTCATAACTGCATTGATATTGACTAATTCTTTACATCCATTTTTAGCCTTTGGCTTCTGTGAGTACAAGGAACCCGAATCTACCCTCCGTGCACTCAGGTTATTGCATGACCTGCAGATTGGAGAGAAGAAACTACTTGTTAAAGTTGATGCAAAGACAAAGGCACAGTTGGATGAGTGGAAAGCCAAAAAGAAAGCATCTAATGGGGTATGTTTTCTGTAGTGCTATCTTACTATGCTCATTCAATGTAAATATTTTTATTTTTGTTTTATTTTATTTTATTTTTGTAAATGCTTTTTTATAAGTGAATCTAATATGGGGCTTCCCAAGGTCATCCTCATTATAATATGTGCTGGTGGCTAAATGCAGGAGGTTATTTTTACAGTTTATCGTTTTTAAGTCTTTTATCTACCCATAGCGGGTAGATGACTGTTGGTTTGCTTGTTCTAGGTTAGGATGAAGGTAGTGAGGGAGGCTGGACATGGTTAACTTGCCAGAAAAAAGCATTGGTACAGACTATTCCAGTTAATTCATTAAGGTAGCTGTGTAAGTACAACAAAATATATTTCAACTATACTGTTTTAATTAGTTGCCCTCTCTTTTAGAAGTACACAGGTTCTGGGGCGCCTAGGTGGCTCAGTCCGTTGGGCATCCAGCTTTCAGCTTTGACTCAGGTCATGATCTCATATTTCATGAATTGGAGCCCTACATCAGGTTCTGTGCTGACAGTGCAGAGTCTAATCCGGATTCCGTCTCTTGCTTTCTGCTCCTCCCCTGCTTGCTTGCGTGCACGTGTTTCTCTCTCTCTCTCTCTCTCTCTCTCTCTCTCTCTCTCTCGGAATAAATAAAAATAAACTAAAAGGAAAAAAAAAAAGAAAAGTACATAGGTTCTGGGGTACCTGGGTGGCTCAGTTGGTTGATTATCTGACTCTTGATTTTGGCTTAGGTCATGATCTCAGGGTCATGTGATCGAAGCCCACTTCGGGCTCCATGCTGAGGGTGGAGCCTGCTTGGGATTTTCTCTCTCCCTCTTCCTCTGTTCCCGGCCATGCATGTGTGTGTTCTCCCCAGCGCCCTCCCAAAAAGTACATAGGCTCTAAAATGAATGATGAATGAAAATAAATCTTACTACTTTCCTCAGGATGGTCCCATATTAGGTGAAGCTAAAATAAAGGGAATTTTCCTATGTGGTATTGTAATGTAGTCATCATTACTCCCTTTCAACAAAACAAAAAGTAGCTAAAACCTGAGTATATTTCCTATTTACTTTTGTCATCTCAAACTTAAGGGGTTTAAAGTGGGTTTATTATTACCTTCTTTTTCTACAAAAACAAAGCCTTTTTTCTCTTTTCATGCTTTCATTGCCTATCAAAATAGAAATACCTTTTTTGGTATTACTCCTCCCTCCTTTACAAAAACACTGTATGTTCTTTCTAAAAGCAAAACAAACAAAACCTCAAAATGTTATTAAAATCTTCAGGGAATCGTGGGTGGCTCAGCCTCTGACCTTGGTTCAGGCCATGATCTCACAGTAAAGGGTGCTGAGGGTGAAGCCTGCTTTGGAGTCTGTGTCTCCCCTCCTCTCTCTGCCCCTCCCTTGCTCATGCTCTGTCTCTTTCTTAATAATAAATAAAGATTAAAGAAATAAAAATAAAACCTTGGGGCACCTGGGTAGCTCAGTCAAGTGTTGACCTTGGGGCTCAGGTCTTTATCTTGGAGTTCGTGAGTTTCAGTGCTACATTAGGCTCTCTTGTCATTGTGGAGCCTTGTTTAGATTCTCTGCCCCTCCCCTACTCTTGCATTCTTTTTCTCTCTCTCTCTCAAAAATAAACATTTTTAAAGAACTCTATAAAGCAAGCTATTTATTTAAGTACATGCTGTCATTTATTGAAATTCTTTTTCTTTTTTACATTCTAGTCAGCATTTGTTGTGAGTTCTGCCTAGACACATTTATTTACTTTTTACTTTTTTAATTTATTTAAGTTCAAGTTAGTTAACATGCAGTGTAGTATTGGTTTCAGTAGAACCTGGTGAGCCATCACTTATATATAACACCCATTGTAAACTATTTAAAGAAGAGGGGCGCCTGGGTGGCTCAGTCAGTTGAGTCTCCGGCTTCGGCTCAGGTCAGAGCTCACGTTCATGGGTTCAAGCCCCACATCGGGCTCTGTGCTGACAGCTCAGAGCCTGGAGCCTGCTTCTGATTCTGTGTCTCCCCCTCTCTCTCTCTCTCTGCCCCTCCCCCACTCATGCTCTGTGTCTGTCTCAAAAATAAATAAAACATTAAAAAATTAAAAAATAAATAAACTATTTAAAGAAATTAAGTGCCACCTGTAATCTCATCAACGTTGGGAGCTCCTGTATATGTTTTTGTTACATAGTGTTTCAGATTTTTTTCTTTGTATGAATATAGTAATATCATTTTAATTGCAATATGTGAATTTTTCTTCCATAAATAGAAGATTGAATTCCATGTATTCTGTAAATAGATTTTTTTCACTTTTATCTTTTCTTGGACTTTTAGTAAATTTTAACTGATTTCTCTATATTTCATTCGTCTTATCTGATTATTCTAGCACTGCCTATATTTCTAAAGCAAGTATGTCAACCGTGTGCCGGTGCATCCTTAATGGTTTTGAATTTCTCATAGTATAAAGCCTGTCTTCTTAGTATAGCATTCAAAGCTCGTTCAGTCTACCTTTCTAGCTTCTCTCATCAATCCTTCTGCTACTGTCAATCCTATATCTCCGCAAACTTCTTTGGTGCTTTGCTGACATTTCATGTCCTTGTTGTCCATGCAAGCTCTCTTGCAGTTCTATCCCGATCTCATTACAGTGTGACTTGATTCATTCAGCCTTTGTCAATCCTATCCTGGATTTCTCTCAAGCAGAATTAATTCCTCTTTTCCCATATATAGGTTTCCAGGCTTTTACTGGTGTTACGACAGTCTGCTTTGTAACATATGTTGTTGGTACCTGTCTCTCATACCCCTTGTGCCCTATTTCCATAGCTCTGATCGTAAATAGGAAGGACAATAAGTTCACAGGCTGTGTCTCTTCCGCTTGTACCTCTGCAGAACCTGGGACAGTGTGTTGCCCCCAGGAAGGATGGAATGATTGATCATTTATTGAGGGGGCAGTTGCAGTTGCATTGCTCACCTAATAATCTTACTGTCTTTACCTAGTTTTATAAAGAAATAATAAAGTGCGGTTTCTTGGGAGTATAATCTATGTATCACAGCAGCAGTTTCCTGTCATATCAAAAAAACCACTGTCTGAGGCACCTGGGTGGCTCAGTCAGTTAGGTATCTGTCCCTTGATTTTGGCTCAGGTCATGCATGATCTCACTGTGATTGTCAGCCCTACTGTCCGCACAGAGCCCTGCCGCCCCGCCACTCCCCTGTATGTACCCTGTGCTCTTGTTGTTTCTCTCCCAAAAAAAACCCACAACTCTCTAAGACTTTTCAGATTTTCCTTGCAGTAATAACTGAATTCTTAAAATAAAGCATGGATTTAATGTCTTCACAGTTTTTATGTAATTCCCTGGGTGTCTTTCTTTTTTTCCCCTATGTTTAATCATTAGCTGGTGAGGTGGTTTATTTTGTAGCATTTGCAAAAGTGTACTCTGAACATGAAGCAAATTACTTCACTGTATTTGTATAAGGAAATACACAATTGTGTGGCTTTTGATTTAATTTGTAATCACTATTAGTGAGAGGAACCATAATTTAAATGTTTATATCATCAAGAATGGAATTGTAGCCACCTCCAATAAAAACAGAACAATTATTTCAGATAAGATGAAATTTAAAACATTAACAGACCTGACTTCTGGGTGGATTTGATGTGGTGCTCAGAGATACTTGAAGTCACAAGACAGGGCATAGTTTCCTACAATGTCATCTTAGTCAACAGTATTGGTAAGAAGAAAAAGTAGTGCAATGCTGATCAGATACTTTTTTATCTTATCAGATAATTTTTTTTCAAATAAATTTTAGGTGAATACAACTATTATGGAGTAGATTAAAGATTTGTCATGATTTTTCAAGATAAAATATGGGAAGATATTGTTCTTTCTTCTTTCTTGTTGAGTGTTGTGGAGAAGTTTAGAAAACTGACCTAAGATGGATGATATAAGAATGAGACAGAGGCACCTGGGTGGCTCAGTCAGTTGAGCGTCCGGCTTCAGCTCAGGTCTTGATCTCGTGGCTCATGGGTTCGAGCCCTGCGCTGGACTCTGTGCTGACAGCTAGCTCAGAGCCTGGAGCCTCTCTTTAGATTCTGTGTCTTCCTCTCTCTCTGACCCTCCCCTGCTCATGCTCTCGGGCTCTCGCGCTCTCTCTCTTTCTCTCTCTCTTTTTCAAAAATAAACAAAACAAAAAAAGAATGACACATTAAATGGGCACCTGGGTGGCTCAGTCATTAAGGATGTCTCAGGTCATGATACCGCTGTTCCTGAGTTTGAGCCCTGCTTTGGGTGAGGGCATGTCACACTTGGGGTGAGCATGAGCCCCACTTCAGGTTAGCTGCTTTTCTCTGTGTCCCTCCGCCCCATCTTTTTCTCTCTACCCCTCCTGAGATTCTCTGTCTCTGTCTGCCCCTCACGCATTTGTGCCCCCCCAAATAAAGAACTATGAGACATTGAGGAACTCATATGGTAATTTATTCAGGCATTTTCCTGTCTCCCAGGCAGAAGACAAAACACAATTAGTTGTGTAGTTCTTTTTGGGTAAAAAAGAAAAGAAATATAAGTTTGTCCTGAAAAAGAGTGGGATATTTCTCTCGACCCAGCATTTTAGTACATGTGCTGCAGAAGCAAGCACCTTGACCCAGAATTTTTAGAATTATGTGCCTTGTCTAACAGGATGATTGAAAGTTTTTATATAGGTTTTGCAGAATTTGTGGAAGCAGCCTTTGGCCATTAGTGAAAGTATTCCTTTTGAGGTAGCTCCTAGCTTTCTGGCTGTTCAGCAATAGCAGTTTAGGAGTAGAGATGCCTGCTTGATCCTTACAAGTAGTGGTTGGTAACCACACATTCAAGAATGACTTGGGGGTGTCTGGGTGGTTTAGTTGGTTAAGTGTCCAACTTTAGCTCGGGTCATGATCTCATGGTTTGTGGGTTTAAGCTGTGCGTTGTGCTCTGTGACACTTCGGAGCATGGTTGGGGTTCTCTCTTCCCCTTTCTCTCTCTGGTCATCTCCTACCTGCTCTCTCAAAATCAATAAATAAACCAAACAAACAAATATAAAAAAGAATGACTTCTGACCAATGTTGGAAGGACTGATAATCTCTGGAAAGAGCCTCTTGCATTGCATTTTAATTGAGGGTGCATGCTCCAGATAGGGACATCTTTAATATTTACATCTTTGGCTGGAAATTAGTCTGGTTGAATCTATATTTTCTCAAGAGAAAGTGCTCTGCATTTGCTTAAGTTCCCAAGGAAGTTTTTATTTTGGACCGTGGAGTCAAAACAAGTCAGTACCAGACAATGAGCCTGGAAGAGGTGTTTTTCAGCTTCATTTTACTACCAGTAGCTTTACTATTGAAGCTTTTAATTCCTCTGAAAAGAGCTGAATAGGTGGGCCCCATAAACCTCACGGATATTCAGTTGGTTTCTGTGATCCTCTTGTACTGCTAAACCCATCATCTTTTGCTGATCAGTATTACTGAATGTGCTTTCTGATATTGAAGGGAATAAGAAACTGGAAATCAGGCAGCTGTTTATGGTTGAGGACCCAAGAGTACACCTTAAGTTGAAAGCAGACATAACTTTTCCTTCCATGATACATCTGGTTATTTTTGGTTTTCTTACATGAACATTTGGTAAAGAGATTTGGGCTAATAAGCTTTCCTTCTAAAAGATATACATTTTCTTTTTTTTTTTTTTAATATTTATTTGAGATAGAAGAGAGAATGAGTGAGCAAGCAGGAGAGCAAGCAGGGAAAGTGCAGAGAAAGAAGGAGATAAGAGAATCCCCAGCAGGCTCTGAACCATCAGCATGGAGCCTGACGTGGGGCTCAAACCCGCAAACAATGATTCATGACATGAGTTGAAACCAAGAATCAAGTGCTTAACCAACTGAACCACCCGGGTGCCCCTAAAAATATACATGTTCTGTGTAGATCAAGGGATGGAAGTCACCTATAAGGTGGTGTGAATTCATTTCAAATGCTTTACTTCTAACTTAGGTAAGACCAGCTATACTAATATTTAAATTAGATTTAGGATGGTGGTGGGAAGGACTTTAGGGGCTTGTGAGTATTTTTAAATGACCAAGCCTTCAGATTTATAACCCTACTTTCATCTTTATACTTAGGAAAGCATGGAGATGTAGAGGGTTCATGGCAAGGAATTTAGAATGTAGGGGAAACGCTAAAGACTGACTTAAAATTTATTTATTTATTTATTTTTTATGTCTTTATTTTATTTTGAGAGACAGAGTGAGCAGGGGAGGGGCAGAGAGCGAGGGAGACGCTGAATCTGAAGCAGGCTCCAGGCTCTGAGCTGGCAGCACAGAGCCCAAAGCAGGGCTTAAACCCACAGACTGTAAGATCATGACCTGAGCCTAAGTTGGATGCCTAAGCAACTGAGCCACCCAGGTGCCCCTGCTAAAGACTGACTTGATAGTCTCTCAGAGAGTGTATTTTCTTTTTTCTTTAATTAAAAAAAATTGTTTTTACATTTATTTATTTTTGAGAGGCAGAGCGAAAGTGGAGAGGCAGAGAGAGAAGGAGACAGAGAATCTGAAGCAGGCTCTAGGCTCTGAGCAAACATTCAGCACAGAGCCCGATGTGGGGCTCAAACCCACGAACTGTAAGATCATGACCTGAGCCGAAGTTGGATGCTTAACTGACCAAGCCACCCAGGTGCACCCTTTTCTAAAAATATTTGTGTATCTTGAGAGAGAGAACACGAGGGCACACGCAAGTGGGGGAGGGGCAGAGAGAGTGGGGCTCAAATCTGTACTATCAACGTGGAGCCTGATGTGGGGCTCAAACCCAGGAACTGTGAAATCATGTCTTGAGCCAAAGGCGGAGCTTAACCAACCGAACCACTCAGGCGCCCCAGAGGTATTTTCCTAATACAGAATTTAGGGCTCAGCAGTTGAGCATTTGGGTTGAAAGAGCTCCGTGTGTCTCAGGACCTACAGTTTCAGTGGCAGGTTACTGGCAGGTTAATTATTTCGTTTAAAACCTGTGGAGAGGGATTCTTGGTAGCCCTGTGCTGACAGTGCAGAGCCTACTTGGGATTCTGTCTGTTCTCTCTCTGCCCTTCCCCGCTCATGCTATCTCTGTCTCTCTCAAAATAAATAAACTTAAAAAAATTATTAAAGAATAAAAAGATCTGCGGGGAAGCAGAGCATTACTGAAGGGATTTTAGTGATATATTATTGATTTAAAGTAAAAATACATCACAATTATAGATTGTAGTGTTTTTGGTAATTAATTTTAAGTTTAATTACTGTTCTTGTGTGAAGCTTCTTGTCTTTATCCAAGATACCAGGTAAATAGTTGGCACAAGAAGGTTGGATCAAGAGGCAGGTTTGGGAAAGTAAGGAACTCAGAGTGGTTAGTTTTATGATACTACACATTATGACTTAACTTGAAGTTATCTGTAACATAACTTCTTATTCTGTTTACTAAATGCTTAAGGGCAAGGTCATTTCTTTTTCCCATAATGACTTTTTTTTTTTTTTTTTTTTTGCCATTTTGCATAGTACCTTGCACATTGTAGGCTCTTAATTTGTTGAGCCAGGGGGCACTTGGCTGATTCAGTCGGTAGAGCATGCAACTGTAGATCTCAGGGTTGTGAATTTGAGGCCCATTTTGCATTTAGAGGTTACTTAGAACATTTTTTTTCTAATGAAAAAAAATTGTTGACCAAATTAAGAAAAAATACCTTTTGGGCGCCTGGGTGGCTCAGTTGGTAGGTGTCCTGATTCTTGATCTCAGCTTAGGTCTTAATCTCAGGGTGTGAGCTCTTTAAAAAGAAAGAAAGAAAAAAATACCTGTTGAATAAGTATTTATTGGAGGTTGCTTTCAGAATTATGAAATCTGAAATCACTAATAAGTTATATTAAGGAGTCACAAAACATGAAACTTTTCTTGAATAGTTGCATGCATTGTGACCAAGAGCCAGCATTTATGCAGAAGAACGTTGTTCTGAATTGAATCTGAAAACACACACAATATATGTTTACCAAGTAAATTGATAACTACTTTGAGGCATGTGTGTATAGTTTTAAACTACAAAAGTTTTTGTACACATCCTTATGTTGTTATGGCTTGTCATACTTTTCCATTTTTCCTAGTTTTAAGAAAAGACTGAGTAACGAACTTATCCAAAATTTTGAGGTCATTCTCTAAATTTGGTAGTTTGGGGACACCTGGCTGGCTCAGTCAGAAGACCAAGTGACTCTTGATCTCGAGATTGTGAGTTTGAGCCCCATGTTGGGAGTAGAGATTACTTTAAAAAAAAAAAAGCCTGGGGTGCCTGGGTGGCTCAGTTGGTTAAGCCTCCGACTTCGGCTCAGGTCAGATCTCACGTTCGTGGGTTCGAGCCCCACGTCAGGCTCTGTGCTGACAGCTAGCTCAGAGCCTGGAGCCTGTTTCCGGATCTGTGTCTCCTTCTCTCTCTGCCCCTCCCCCTCTCATGCTCTGCCTCTCTCTGTATCAAAAATAAATTTTAAAAAAAACATAAAAAAAAAACCTTAAAAAAATATATATGGTTAACTTTTGTTAAGTTCGAACTGAATTAATTCCTTTACCCAGGGGCCTTTTAAAGTAAAATTAAGATTAAAAACAAGAATTATAGTATATCAGAAGTCAATAATCTTTTGTTTTCACATCAATAAAATCAGTCTAGTCTTCTTTTAAAATATAATAAAGTCCTTGGGGCACCTGGGTGGCTCAGTTGGTTAAGTGTCCTACTTTGGCTCAGGTCATGATCTAACAGTTCATAGGTTCAAGCGTCTCGTCATGCTCTCTGCTAACAGTGCAGAGCCTGGAGCCTGCTTCATATTCTGTGTCTCCTCCGCTCCGCTTCTCTCTGCCCCTCCCCTGATTGTGCACAGTCTCTCAGGGATAAATAAATAAATATTATAAATATAATAAAGTCCTACAAATAGTTACTTATTTATGAGAAGCATTACAACATGAATTTTGTTTATTTTTTATAATGTTACATGTGCAAGTCATTGGAGAAAGACTTGTACATTATTTAGTGTTGGTTTTTTCTTAGAGTATAAGTACATGTTTGTTTATTTTTTTTAAGTGGTATTTCTACATTATAGAAAGCAGAAGGGGAAAAGAGATGCGGTTGTTTCAGCCCCTGGCCTATCTGATGCTTGTGTTTTTCTTTTCCTTTCAATGCTTGCATTTTGTTGTGTATAGCTACCTAGTGTTTTTCATTTGTTTAACCTACACATCCTTTTGTTTATTTTAAATGGTGGCTGTCAAAGTGTGCAAACAAGCTATTTTTTTTACATGATTAAATTTTCAACTCTCAGTTGGTTAATGCAGTAAATATCAATAGTTTATAGAACTATTCTATAATAGTTTGTAGAAGTATTTGAGCAAGACAATCTGAAAAACTGAAAGCTTTGCAGATGTATTGTGTAGTATTTTAGTCCTCTGGTTTAATCTTTTTGTAACTGGTAAGGGCTCAGAATATTAGCTATTAAAGGAAAAAAGGAAAAGAAAATGATAAGGTATCAGTATCTAAGAAAAACCAGTAAATGAAGTTTAGTTTTGTAAAGTTAATCGGACTACATTTAATCAGACTACAGAGATGTTTTGTTGGAGAAAAACATGTTTGTTTTGTGTACTAGTTTTAGAATGATTTTCATTTTCTTTTTCTCTCTCCTCCTGAATTTGCTTTTTTTTTTTTTTTTTTTTTTGGTAAAGACTGCAAGGCCAGAAACTGTCACTAATGATGATGAAGAAGCTTTAGATGAAGAGACTAAGAGGAGAGATCAAATGATTAAAGGGGCTATTGAAGTTTTAATTCGAGAATACTCCAGTGAGCTCAATGCCCCCTCACAAGAATCTGACTCTCACCCCAGGAAGAAGAAGAAGGAAAAGAAGGAGGACGTATGTGTTACTGATTTCTGACAAGAGAGTTATTTCTGCAGTTTACTTTTTATGGTGTCACTGTGTTTTTATTGCATTTCAACTTTCAAGGGGGAAATAAAATGACTAGCATTTGTAACAATATACAGTTAAGCCTAATTTGACCATGTTTAATCGAGTAACTCTCACATTTTTTACCAAAATGTTTGTTTTGTGTGTTTGAAATGCACTGGTATGGATGCTTGTGTTTGTGGATTCAAATTTCATAAGGAAAAAACCCTTGAGTCATGAAGTAGGAGCTGATACTAAGGGACAAAGGAAGTTTTTTATTTTTGTCTTTTTGGCCGTGAAGGGGCTGGCTTTGTTTTGTCTTATTCCCTGATACTGTTCTATCCCTGCTCTAAGCAGGACAGCAGATGTCCTTCACTGAGGATTTTCACCCATTCTTTAATTCTTAGACACCTTTATTACAAACCACTGCTCATTCCCCTCTGTGGATAGTAACACCATTGAACTTCTAACTGGATGACTGTGAACGAGTAGGACAAGACGTGGCATTCCTCCCCAGGGCCTTCTGTTTTGCCACTCTTTGCCTGCCTAAGCCAATTAAACAGAGGGAGTCCAAGTTGAAAGAAAATATTTGTTTTTTAATATTCTTTTTTTTTTTGATAAACTTAAAGGAACTATAGGGAGTATTTTAATGAAATTTTGAAAGTGTGTTATGTGCATGGATTTTATGTGCCATGAAAAAGTAGTGTGAATTCTGTGAAACCTACCCTATAGTTTTTAATATAAAGGGGTAGTTACAGTCATTTTATTTTGAATTTCAGTGCCTTACCACTGTATTTTGAATTTCACTTTCAATTTGCTTCCGGACAAATACATTTTTATTACTTGGCTTGATTTTCCTCATGTGGTCTTAACCTGTCTAGTGAGATGCCAGTTGTCGGGAATGGGAATTGATAGTCATATTATAGGGTAATTGAGGTTTTAGAGTTTGTTTTTTCTCTTCCAGCATTAATGGGAAAGGAGAAAATTACTAGACATATTTGTTTGATATGGAATGGGAGGGAAGGATCAAAGAAATCCTGCTGTATGACAGGAATTATGAGTAAATTTTGTTGGTATGATTGTTTCCTGGGTTTGAAGGAAAAAGTCCTGTTAGACTTTTCTTACTCCATTGCCTGGGGGAGTTGGAGGGTAAGGAGGTGGTAGGTGACAAGGGGGTTCAAGTGAGTGAAATCTTTTTTATTAAGTAATTTGAAATTAAGAAAATGTCACAGAAATCTTGCACAGAGCATTGTTGTGCAGGGTAATGTAAACTCATTGCTTTTTTTTTTTTTTTAATCTTTTGTGGATTTTTCCGCAGATTTTCCGCAGATTTCCAGTGGCCCCACTGATCCCTTACCCACTCATCACTAAGGTTCGTTTACATTGTAGGCATTGACAATGACTCTTTACTTGCTAACGGCCAGATTTGTGATTCTTGTTTTTCTGATATCTCCCTAGTTATTTCATACAATTCAAGTTCTGTTTGTTTAGTTACTCCTATATTTTTGTAAAATGTACAGAATATCTAACTTTTAATTTTAATATCTTTGTATTGATGTAGATCTATAATGCATTCTTTCCTATCCCTCCCTGTCGTTTTTAGGAGGATATAAATGCTATAGAAATGGAAGAAGACAAAAGAGATCTGATATCCCGAGAGATCAGCAAATTCAGAGACACACACAAGGTAGTATTCTTATTTTTTCACTTGATACCAATCTAGACTTTTTACAGAATCCAAAGCAAACAGACAAAAAAAAAAAATCAACCTTACATTAGAATATAATTTTAAATGCTTTTTATAGGTTAATTAATATTTAGATAGAGACAAAGAAACAGAAGACCTTACCATTTTAAAGTGGTCCTTAACATATTGTGCTTAGTCGTTGCAGTTACTGACTACAGTCACCTCACTTGAATATGAATAAAAGCTAATTTTACTTTTAGATTTTAACATAAACATCAAGATCAGATTTAAACTAGATTCAGTGGGGCAGCAGGATAACCTACACTGTAGTGTATTTCTGGGGGCAGTTATTTAACTTAATCATAGGAAAACCTTTGCTTTAGGGCTGAGATTGAAATTTAAGATTTATATTTGTGTAGATTAAAGTTGAGAGGGGGAGATTTTACAAAGTAGGTCAGTGGTTACCAGACTTACCAAATTTTAGATGCATGGAAGAACTGTAAATTCCCATAAAGCTAATCTATTCATTGACCCCCACCATTATGATAGAGATCATATGGTGACTAATGCAAGATGAAACTCTCAGCTTGGAAAGTAACAAGGAATAGGATGTAAGTATGAGCTTCTGTTTTTTATTATATTTATGGATGCCCCCTCAGAAAAATATGCAAAGGGGTAACTGGCTTGGAAATGGGTATTTGTGTATAGTAAATCCCACTCACGAGTTTTGCCTATTGAAAGCTTCTCTCTATGACAGTGCATCTGTGAACGTTCGCTGGTGTTGAAGGTGATGCTTATGGACGGTAAAATGCAAATACAGCATGAAATGTATTTTCATGTTAGAGATAATAAGATGTTACTTAAGTCTTACTCAAAAGACTGAGTGATCTTTAACTCAGTGAAATGTTAAGTGTTCATTTTTTTCTTTTATACAATCTTCTTTTTTCTTACTGCTTTCAAAATCCCAAGTTGACAATTAATGTTATTGAATCAGTGCTGCGGAACACTTATTATCCAGATGCCCAGCCCTAGCTCACATACACAGTGCTTTTCCAGGAATTAAGTATCTAAAAGCACAAATAAAGTTTTCCCAAATTAATTTGGAGTTTAAATGGTAGTCTGTGGGAAGGCCTATCTGAGGGATACTCTTGGTTAGATTCAATATGCAAAGTCAGGGTCTGAGTAAGCTTGAAAATGGTATACAGTTGTGTGTGTGGTTTACCCCCTTGTTGTTATTTGTTAAACCCTGTCATGTCATTGGTAAAGTATGAGGAAATTGTGTTTTTAACAAATTCAAAAGATACTTGCTTCAGAGTTTGAGAAGCTGTCAGGCATTTGACTGCCTTAGACTTCTTTCACTGTTGTTGGGGGTTGGGAATGTTTTGAATTTCCAAAATGTACTTTAAGAAAAGATCAAAATGAAAACAAAAAACAGTTCTTTTTGTTGGGTGGTATGATTAAAGGGGACATTTGAAACTCTAGTAACAAAAAATGAGCTCAGTGAACCTTTGCATGTTTTGGTATGAGTTTATTAAGTAACCACGGACTGTCAGGGTATCAGCGTGGCAGGGGGCGTCCATTTACAGCACGGACGAGTCTGAAGAGAGAATAAGGTAAGATTTATGATTTTTTTCCTGTCCTTTTTTTCTTCATTATTTCATTAGTTTCTTACATCTTTTTTGACTCACTCCCATATTCTCTTTCTCCAGTGTTTGTCTTAAAATATATATGTGTGTATGTGTGCATCTCCCTACTGCATATAGAGTGTTTTAGAAATGCATTTAGTATGGACCAGATTCACTCACTTGTTCATTTACCTAGAACAAAACTTTTGAAATGAGTTCTGAAACAAATTATTAGTTAACATAAGTGGAACTATATACCTAAAAAAGAAGTAGTACAGTGAATAAGCAAAAGTTGAAAAGTTAAATCCTACAAAAGAGATTATTATTGGAACAGCTAAAATAAATCTGTAAGTATCTGTTATCTCAGAAATAAACATTTCTTATAAGTGTATGAAATTGAGGTAAGTTTTATGTAGTCTAGCCTCATTTTACAATACAAATTTTTATAGTCCATTAGAACTGTTTCAGAAATTCGAATTCGCCCATTTAAATAGCTTTCAGTTTCTGTCCTCTTTCTACCATTTCTTTTCTCTTCTCTTTGTAACTTCAGTGTATTCAGTCTTGGCTTTGCCTACATTCTCCTTTGATATAGATTGGCACAGCAGCTGAATATACTGATTTCTCATGCATTAGCTTCTCTTTCATAATCCTCTGTCAGTTCTCTGATCCATGAGCGAGAGAAAAAGAGTATGACAGGTAAGATTGCTTTTTAAAGTTGTTTTAAATGCTTTACATGACTGAGAAAAGACGAAAATATGCACATTTTATTGTTGCAGTTTGAATTTCATTTCGGTGACACTAAACATAGAACCAGAGGGATAAATAAATGTATTTTGTTTTTGTTTTGTTTTTCCTGTTTGGGTTTTTCTTTTTCTCGGAGTTTGTGTAGAAACCGTGTGGTACACTGGTAATTTTGTCAGGGTACAAACTTGGTCTGACTCTGTTATTTGGTTTATTTGTGAACCATGTACTTGCTCTTCCTCCCAGAAACATAGCTTGTAGGCAAGGTTAATCCAGTGTTGGCGATCCATGTCCTAGCACAGCATCTGTAAGTTCATATGCAATCGTTCCTTCCAAGGATGGATTTATCACTGTTGATATATTTTTATTGTCTATAGGCATAATGGGCATAAATATGTTGCTTTTAAAATTAAGTGAAATGAGAATATTATAATTGTGTACATTTTTGCTTGAAGTGAGTGTATTTTCAAACTTTTTGTATTTGGTGGGCTGTCCATCTTGTAATGGTGGGAGTAAATGTTTCCATTTAGGTAATAGGGCAAATCTTGGCTGAATTCAGCTTATCTTTTGGCGGGTGGGCAAACCAGAGGGTAGAAGATTATTTAGTTGTATTACAGTGACCTGACTCTCCTCCCCTACCTCTCCTCTAAAACCTTCCAGTAGTAACCTTTTAGGTAATGGGAAATCTGGGGTTATAGTTAGTATCAGTAGTAAATCAGTAGTTGCGCTGATTTACAGAAACTCATAATGAGAGGAGTTACGTTTTAGCTAAGTGATTGCATTTCTAGAAATTATTTTAATCACCACATTCTTCATGGTCATTTTAGTTATTACATAATCATGGAGTGGCCAGCCACACTTGACACAATCTCCCAGCATCCAAGATTGGAGATTCCTGGTCTGTGTAGAGTATCTGGGTTTGCACGCAATCTATATAGTCTTGTGATGGCTTCAGTTTAATTTGTCAAGTAAAACCACAAGTACTTAATCTTAAAGTACCAGTGGTTTGGATGTTTTTGTTCCCCATTGTTGGGCATTGCGCCGGGAAATATCTGAATACTGGAGCTGCAGAGTTAACTCTAAAAGTACTTTTATTGGTTTCTAGAAACTGGAAGAAGAGAAAGGCAAAAAGGAAAAAGAAAGACAGGAAATTGAGAAAGAACGGAGAGAAAGAGAGAGGGAGCGTGAAAGGGAACGAGAAAGGCGAGAACGGGAACGAGAAAGGGAAAGAGAACGTGAACGAGAAAAGGAGAAGGAACGGGAGCGGGAACGAGAACGGGATAGGGATCGTGACCGCACTAAAGAGAGAGATCGCGACCGAGACCGCGAGAGAGACCGGGACCGCGATCGGGAAAGGAGCTCGGATCGGAATAAGGACCGGAGTCGATCAAGGTGAGGCTTGGTGAAAGTTACTGTTTGCTGATCGCTTGAGTAAAACTGCAGGTGGTCACTCTCCACACTGTTTATACGTTTCTGGGAGGAATTTCCTTGGCCACAGAGCATGCCTGGCTTACTGACTCATGCACGTAAGCATTGGTTCAAGTAATAGTTTTCAACTTCAGAGTTAATTTCTGTCTGAAGCCCAGTTTTACACAGATCCAGAACACAGTCACTGTCCACCCAGTGTCTTGGACAGACATGATTCCCTGTTGTCTTCCTGGGTCAGTAGGCATCTATTCTAGTTACCATTTCATTGAGGTCCTATGTCCTGGGAAATCAGCTATAGGACCACTGCTTTTAGCCAGTCATGTCTGTACATGGTCCTGTGAGCCTGCTATGTGGTCATAACTCCCCCCAGCTCTCAATTTACTCTCTCTAGGACTCCTGGTAATTTTACCTCTTTTTGTTTTGTTTTACTTTTCTTTTCCTAATTATGTTGAATTTAATGAATCATCTCAAATTCTTTAGGAATGAGGTAAAGAAAAGATGAACAAAGGAAGGAAGTGGGGAAAGGAAGAAAAGCTCACCTTTTTTTCCCAAGCTGGTTTTCAGATGATACGTGCCTGTGTTGCAGGTTTTCACCTGATTGTAACCGAAAGCAAGTCCACTTTTAGTCAGTCTACCAGTTGTTGGGACTTGGGACTAGAAGTCCGCTGTCCTTAATCTTTAGTGGGGATTAAAATACTTTCCCTACTTCCTCTCTCGGAATAATCATTATCCTGTTGAGTAAGAGAATTTGACATATATACAATGGTACACTTTTACTATAGGTATGAATCCATAAACTGTCATTTTATATACGTACACATATTTGTATTTAACGAGATCATTGGCATCGGACTACATGTATTCTGCAATTTTTTTTTTATTGCTTCGACTTAAATATTGGAGAGCTTTTCATTGCTGGTAAATATAGTTGTAATTTATCCATGCAACATGTCAAAGTACTCTTTTCCCCACACCTTTGCCAACACTTTTATTCTTTGATAACTAGTAGAGTAGGCTATCTTTTAACCTTTTGTTTGTCAGTCCTTTGTATTTCTCATATCCAGGTGTGTCTGTTTTCTGAGATACTGATAAGCATTAACACTGAATTTAGAAACCGGTTTAGATTTACATTATGTCTTTCTGGTGAATATAGAGAGTTTTGTAGTTCTGCAGAAATCAAATGGTAAATTCTGGCATGTGAGTTTGTGTATTTTGTAATATATATTGTCCTACTTTTCCTTAGTTTTAAAGGAAAACAGAAGGATTGACAGCTTTTGTAAATCTTTTGTTTATATAGAGAAAAGAGCAGAGATCGTGAACGGGAACGGGAGCGGGAAAGAGAGAGAGAGAGAGAACGGGAACGAGAAAGAGAACGAGAGCGAGAGAGAGAGCGAGAAAGGGAACGGGAACGAGAGAGAGAGAAAGACAAGAAGCGGGACCGAGAAGAGGACGAAGAAGATGCTTATGAACGAAGAAAACTTGAAAGAAAACTCCGTGAGAAAGAAGCTGCTTACCAAGAGGTAAATTGAGGAAATGCCTTACTTTTTTTTAATTACAAAAGTTTTGTTTTGAAGTTTATTTTTGAGAGAGAAAGAACAAGTGTGAGTGGCGGAGAGGGAGAGAGAGTATTGGGGACAGAGAGTCCAAAGCGGGATCTATGCTGACAGCAGAGAGCCTGATGCGGGGCTCCAGCTCCTGCACCATGAGATGATGACCTGAGCCGAAGTTCGGTGATGAGCTGCTAACCCACTCAGGCACCTCAGAAAGCTCGGGAACTCAGTAGGTTAGTTAAAAGATGTTGAGACCCTTTGCTTACTTTTGTGAAACTTTGACCAAAAAAAAAAATTTTTTTTTAAAGCGTCTTAAGAATTGGGAAATCAGAGAACGGAAGAAAACCCGGGAGTATGAGAAGGAGGCCGAAAGAGAAGAAGAAAGAAGAAGAGAAATGGTAATTATTCTAGGTTAATAAAATAAGTGATTTTTCAGATAAAAAGCAGCTCAAATTTTTTACCATTAACTAGAATTAGAAGTTACTTTAGAATTAAAATGTACAAGCTCTCAGTGTGGATAACGTAATTTTTACAGATTTCAAGTAATCTTCAGACAATTCCAGACCACCAAAATCTTTCTTACTCTTATTTTTCACATTTTTGCTGCCTAAACAAAATTACCTTCTGGCAATACCATTGAAGTAAATCTGTCATAGAGGAATGCATAAAATGATTATTTTATACAACGTTCTTTGGTTAAGAATCTGCAACATTTTGCATTAGAAGATACTGTTCTATTTTGGTGTAGTACATGTGGATGAAGGGAATAGTGTCTTGAGAAGAACTAATTTTTTTTCTCTTGATGTTTTATTTAAATTCCAGTTAGTTAATATACAGTGTAAAGGAAGACCTCTGTTTTTATAAATCAAAATTATTATCTTCAGTATATAACATCTATGAATTTTTCCCTATGCTACCTTTCTTTTAGATACATGATAAAGATGAACCTTGTGTTTTGCATTTACACTCTTAGATGAACTATAATAGTGAAGCAGTTGGAAAGGCGGTTACTAAGTAGAATTACAAAAGATTTTATCATAGTGTTTGCTTTAGTAGTAGGTTCCATGTGTTCTGTCTTTGCCAGAATTTCATGAAGGTTTCTTTATCTCCAGTTTGGAGATTATTCTTCCAAAACTTCACTGAAATTAGGACTCTTCAAATAGCTTTTGAACATGAGGCATAGAGGGAGTTTTTGTAAGTAACCAAAAGAGGGTGCGTGCGGCAACTAGATGGATAGTATGGGTTTTCTGGGTAGTAGATCCGTAATGCCAGAGAATGACTGAACGTGATTTCAGTTCTCCTGAATTAGTGCTCCCGTTTTAGGATTTCTTTCTCATCCCTAGGTTAGAAAACAGGAAGAGAATAATATAGTGAAAAAGTTAAAATAAGAAATGTTTGCCATGAACAACATGGGGGAATAAATTTAACAAGCAAATCTGAAACCTTTCTAGAGAAAAATTTCCTGTTACTCTTTGTTTGGGAGCTTTAAAAAAGTTCTGTTACAAAAGCAGTTACTTCTTCATTATATAAACATAAATAACAAGTATATGATGTAAAAAGTGAAATTTTCTGCTCCTCAGGACTAGTAACTTAGGTTTGTATTTTACCGTTTACCTCATGGACCTTCCTGTGTTTTATTTAGATATTTGTAAGTTTTGTTGTTTCTACTTGACAATCCATTTTCATTCATTTGACACATTTGTGTGTACATTATATCCCAGCCTTGGGCTTGTGCTGGGTACTGAGCATTACAAGAGTAACTAATGCTTCTAACTGGTAGGTAGTTACTGTAGTGTGTGTATGAGTGTTTAAGGTATAGTAAAGGTGTGTTTACAGTATTTAGGGAGTGTAGAGAAAAAAATGACTAATTCTGTCTGGGAATGGAAATTCATGACGGAGAGATGGTTAGGTTAGGGAAGTCTTTACAGAGACTTTGAACTGGACGATATGTATTAAAATTTTACCTTAGTCAAAGTAATAAACTTTTAATATATTTAGAAGCCTATCATTATCTGTTTTGTATGTACATATAAAAATTGTTGATATAATAAATAAGGATATAAACTATAAGTATTTACTTATGTATATTGTATAGCTTTATGTAATTGTTACCTGTAAGTGCTATTAAATATAATAGTTACATTTGAAATTCTAAAAATAAGAGAGTCCTATATTTTCATGGTTTGTATATTCAAAGTTTGATGGATTGATTGAGGGAAAGAGTGCACATGCGCAAATGGGGAAGTGGTGGGGCTGGGGGTGGGTGGGGCTGAACCTTAAGCAGGCTCCACGTCCAGCACAGATCCCATCCTGGGGCTTGATCATATGAACCTTGAGATCATGACCTGATTAAGAGTTGGATCTTTAACTGACTGAGCCACCCAGGCACCCCTGGATTTTTATGCGTGAACATAATTTTAATTTTATCTTACATTTTATATAAACTACTTTCTGTAGCATAATACACGTACAAATGATATGTAGAATTTTTTTAAATAGATTCCATAAAATAGCTTATAGTTTTGTTTCTTGATATGCTTAGGTTTCATTACTTTGAAGATTATATTCAGAGAATAAATACTATATGTGGTATTTTTGCAAGGATAAGTCCTAAATCTGACTTGTTGCAAGAGTAAAGGACAAAATATATCTAAAGTTACTTAAATTTGATATATGAAGTACATGAGAATCATAAAATTCAAGTGATATGGATGAGAAAAATCTATTTCCAAGAAGGGAGAAGGGGGTAACCTACATGACTTTTTAAGGCGGTAACCTAATATCACCTACGTGTTAATTTTGCATACTTTGTCTTAATTTTCTCACAGGCAAAAGAAGCTAAACGACTCAAAGAATTTTTAGAAGATTATGATGATGATAGAGATGATCCTAAATATTACAGGTAATAAAGCCTTGCTTTATGAGCTCATACTTTCAGTATTTTATTAGCTGTATGTTCCCTACTGGAGGGTGCAGGTTCACTCAGTGGAATAAGAAAGAATTTGCATGTTCTTCCTTGTAATCACCCCCCATATTTGATAAATTGTTTTTGGGAGTGCAGGGGATAATTGTTGGAAAGGGATCAGCAGATCTATCTTTGTGTGTATGTGTGTGAGGGGGATGTCCATGATAGTATTAAAACAGATTAGTTTTCTTTCATGTGTTTTAAAATTTTTTTTTAATGTTTTATTTATTTTTGAGAGAGAGAGAGAGAGACAGCATGAGCAGGGGAGGGTCAGAGAGAGAGGGAGACACAGAATCCGAAGCAGGCTCCAGGCTCTGAGCTGTCAGCACAGAGCCTGACGTGGGGCTGGAACCCACGAACCATGAGATCATGACCTGAGCCGAAGTCAGACACTTAACCAACTGAGTCACCTAGGCACCCCATCTTTCATGTGTTTTAAAGAGCTCCAGTTTTTATGACCAGTTAAAACTAGATAACTATTTAAGGTGCTCTAAAAATTTTGTCTCCAAGGATTTCAACAATGTCACAAAGCAAAACCGGACACCATCCCATCTCCTGCCCAGTTGACATATATTTTTCTGAAGAGAGGGTTGTAAAGCCTATCTTCCCTCGTGTCATGTGCCATAGCTTTTCTAAACTACTCTTATTTTAGGGGTGCCTGGGTGACTCAGTCAGTTGAGGGTTCAACTTTGGCTTCAGTCATGATCTCACGGGGGCTCTGTGCTGACAGGTCAGAGCCTGGAGCCTGCTTCAGATTCTGTGTCTCCCTTGCTCTGTGTCTTCCCCCGCTCATGCTCTTTCTTTCAAAAATAAACATTTAAAAAAAAAAAAAAGACTACTCTCATTTTAGTGCTGTGACAGTAGTGTAAATTTGTTTGCTTTGTTCTCTTTCCTCCATTTCAAACTATAATTTCCCTGAGGCTATGGATGATACTGTGATTTTTTTTTTTTGTATATCATGTTCCTGACATGATCCATGCATGTAGTGAAGGCATTTAATAATAATTTAAATATACTCCACATAATTAAAACATTGGAATTAGTGGGGCACCTGGGTGGCTTAGTCAGTTGAGTGTCTGGTTTTAGTTCAGGTCATGATCTCGCAGTTCGTGGGTTCGAGCTCTGCATCAGGCTCTGTGTTGACAGCTAGCTCAGAGCCTGGGGCCTGCTTCGTATTCTCCCTCTCTCTCTGACCCTCCCCTGCTCACCGTGTGTGTGTGTGTGTGTGTGTGTGTGTGTGTGTGTGTGTGTGTGTGTCTATCAAAAAATAAGTAAAACATTAGAAAAAAAACCATTTGAATTGGCAACTTAAAAGCATGCCAAGGATTTGAATTTGTAGAAAATGGGAATAAAAGTCAGTAAAGGTATTGAATCATAAAATCAATATTACAGAATTTTAACATTCTGGGATACATAATAAATTGTCAGGGAGAATCTCTGCTTTCTGTTGATTCTGCACTACTTCCTTCTAGGATGTTTTCCACTATGAAAGAGTTGATCTAAATTGAAGATAAAGAACTATTCTTTGTGGTATTAATTTTTCACAACTTGGCATCCAAGAGAATGCAGATTATGTGTTGGGGTTTCCCTGTGTAATGAGTACTAAATGAGAGCTTTCTTTAATCTGAAAACTGCTTTTCTACTTGTTTTAGATACTTATTTTAAATGACTTAGGGCACCTGGGTGACTCAGTCAATTAAGCATCTGACTCTTGATCTCAGCTCCAGTCATGATCCCATGGTTCCTGAGATCGAGCCCTGAGTAAGCACCCAGCCCACTTGGGATTCTTTCTCACCCTCAAACTCTGCCCTTTACCCACTCTTGCGCTCAGTACAAACTTTAAAAAATAAATAAATAAAATGACTTAAGAATGAGGCATGGTGGTAAATGAGAAGACAATGTTTCCTTATTAAACATTAATGGATAGAGAGCACATTGTCTTGGGGGTTGGTCTTCTGCAGGTAGAGAACAGTAACAAATGTTTCATTCTCTTAACATATAGCTTTTAGTCTTTAAAGGAGATACTTCTGGAGGTGTCAGGTGTATTGACTGATGATGTGAATGTTAAGGCCTGTTATGTTTTACTTTTGCAGAGGAAGTGCTCTTCAGAAAAGGTTGCGTGACAGGGAAAAGGAAATGGAAGCAGATGAAAGGGACAGGAAAAGAGAAAAGGAAGAGCTAGAGGAAATCAGGCAGCGCCTTCTGGCTGAAGGACACCCAGATCCAGATGCAGAGCTCCAGAGGGTGAGATGCTGTAACATCCACAACAGTGTTCTTATAAGGGAGATGCAGCGTACGCTCCCATGTGTCTTGCTGGTTTGGGGAGGGTGTTATGTCTTTTTATTTATTTTATTACACAAATCAACATTATTAGCTGATTTACAAGTTCACTTCTAAACATCTTCCAGCTATTTTCTTCCTTAATTTCTGTGAATATTAACTAAGTTAAAGGAATCTCATCTAATAAAAACATGACTAGAAAGCTTCTCTTCTATAAGGTGCTTTGACACTTCCTGACTTTTGTGGTTTGAGCTCCTTCTCTTGCTGCCACCTGAAGTCTTTTATTTCTAAATAAATTGAGGTGTTTTCACAAACAGCTTTCCACTTAAGGAAAAGAGGGGCACCTGGGTGGCTCAGTCAGTTGAGAGTCTGGTTTCAGCCCAGGTCGTAATCTCATGGTTTGTGAGTTCAAGCCCCAGGGCTCTGTGCTGACAGCTCTGAGCCTGAGCCTGCTTCGGATTCTGTGCTTCCTCTCTGTGCCCTTCCCCAGCTCATTCTCAGTCTCACTCTCAAAAATAAACATTAAAAAAATTAAAAAAGGAAAAGGCTTTGTCATAGGACATAGCATACTCCCCCACCCCGCTACTTTTAAGTTTATTGATTTTTGAGAGACAGAGTGCAAGCAGGGGAGGGGCAGAGAGAGAGGGAGACCTAGAATCTGAAGCAGGCTCCAGTCTCTGAGCTCTCAGCAGAGACCCTGATGCAGGGCTTTAACTCACAAGCCGGTAGATCATGACCTGAGTCAAAATCAGAAGCCCAACCGACTAAGCCACGCAGGTGCCCCCTACCTGTTTAAGAATAGAGTGTGCTGGCGCACCTGGGTGCCTCCGTCAGTCAAGCGTACAACTCTTGATTTGGGCTCAGGTCTTGATCCCAGGGTTGTCAGATCGAGTCCTGTGTCCTGATTCAAGCAGGACACGGAGCCTGGTTGATATTCTCTTTACCTCTATAGCTGATGTTCTTTTTCTCTTAAAAAAAAAAAAAAACTAAAACAGAATCAAAAACCAGTGTTACTTTAGAGAAGTGATTAGTTCTTTTTTTAATTGTTTTTTAAATGCTTATTTACTTTTATTTTTTATTTTTGAGAGATAGAGACAGTGCGAGCAGGGGAGGGTCAGAGAGAGAGAGGGAGACATAGAATCCGAAGCAGGCTCCAGGCTCTGAGCTGTCAGCACAGAGCCTGATGCAGGGTTTGAACCCACAAATGTGAGATAATGACCTGAGCCGAAGTCGGACGCTAAACCGACAGAGCCACCTAGGCGCTCCTAATTATTTCTTAATATATTGTGAATTTAATAGTATTTTAAACATTTTTTTAATGTTTATTTTGAGAGAGTGCATGAGCAGGGGGAGGGACACAGAGAGGAAAGCTCGAATCCCAATCAAGGTCAGTGGTATAATCATCACAGAGCCTGACTCAATGCTCGAACTCATGAACTGTGAGATCATGACCTGAGCCGAAATCGAGTCAGACGCTTAACTGACTGAGCCACCAAGGTGCCACGATTTGTGGATGCTTTTTAAATGTCATAGGCATATATACGCCTTCCTTAAGTTTTATAAATGGGATTATAATTTACATGCTGTTTTCCAATGTGCTTTTAAATTGGGTATAATCTTCCACTCCGAATTTTGTGAGTTTATAGCCTTTGTATCATTTTTTCAAACCATGACCATCATAGCATATTGTTAGACTTTTAAATTCTTACTTTGTAACATTCATGTTAGGTATGTTTTTATGTTTTGATTCTCTGTCAGTTTGAATGCCTTACATTGTTTAGTGGTCATTGTACTACATTGTGAGTTGGTAGTTCAATGCCGTTAAGTTATATCATGTACCAATTATTAGTTGTTATGTAGTTAAGGATCTTTTTGTTCTGGTTTTTTTGTTTCATGCTTTGAGAAATAATTGACCTATTCACTCAAGTTTTTATAATGCTCTTAATGGTTATTTTGTGTGTGTGTGTTTTATCTTTCATGATTTCAGGGAGAGTGTTCATTTTGATATATATAGGCTTTTATTTTTTATTTATTTACTAGACAGTGTGAGTGGGGGAGGGGCCGAGGGAGATGAGGAGAGAGTCTTAAGCAGGCTCAACTGCAAGCTTGGATCCCGATGTGGGACTTGATGTCATGACTGAAATCATGACCTGAGCTGAAAGCAAGAGTTGGATGCTTAACCAACTGAGCAACCCAGGTGCCCTGTTACAGGCTTTTAACTCCAAAAAGTTTCCCCCATATTTCTTCTTCTTTTTTTTAAATGTTTATATTTGAGAGAAGGAGGGAGGGAGGGAGAAAAAGAGGGGCAGAGAGAGATGGAGTCAGAATCTGACGTGGGCTCTAGGCTCTGAGCTGTCCCTACAGAGCCCGACATGGGGCCTGAACGCATGAGCTGATGGGAGTTCATGACCTAGGCCAAACTCATGAGCTTAGATGAGATCATGACCTGAGCTAAAGTCAGATGCTTAACTGACTGAGCCACCTGGGTGCCACCCTCCCCATTTCTTTTCAGTTCATGAATTCAAAAGTGACCACCAACCTTACCCATGACCTAGAAAGAAAAAATAACATTTTTTAAAAAGATTTAATTTTTCATTAATCTCTACACTCACCGTGGGGCTCAGACTTTCAACCCCAAGATCAAGAGTTTCATGCTCTACTGACTGAGCCATCCAGGTGCCACAGAACAAATAATAATTTATGACCAAGCTGAGGATTTGAGTTGCCTCTTACCTAATTGTCTATACTGTTCTAAAATAAAACTTTGTGGGGTGTCTTCGTGGCTTAGTCAGCTGGGCATCTGACTCTTGACTTTGGCTCACGGTCAGGTCCTTATCTCACCGTTCGTGAATTTGAGCCTCGCGTCCGGCTCTGCACAGTGCAAAGCCTGCTCAGTATTCTCTTCCTCTTTCTCTGTCCCTACCCTGCCAGTTCTCTCCTTCTCTCTCAAAACAAAACATTAAAAACATGAAATTTTGGGCTATAATTTCTTTAGTAAAAATATAAAAACATTTTTAATTTTGAACTAGCTACCTATTATGTATTTACCTTTGTTTTATTTGAAGAGTTAAACAACTTTATATGTAAATGTTAAAAATGAAGAAACATTTTGCAGAGTCCCTAACATAATTTACAGATTTATGAAGCTTTCTGATTATAGAAGCAAGCAGTGTTTCGTTATTCCTAATGAGAAAGATTTTTTTTGAAAGATAATATAAAATCAAAAGCTAGTTGAGTTATAGTTGTGATCTGTTAAAAGTTAGTCACATTATTTTTTGGTTTTAGATGGAACAAGAGGCTGAAAGGCGCAGACAACCACAAATAAAGCAAGAACCAGAATCAGAGGAAGAGGAAGAAGAAAAGCAAGAAAAAGAAGAAAAACGAGAAGAACCCATGGAAGAGGAAGAAGAGCCAGAGCAAAAGCCCTGTCTCAAACCAACGCTGAGGCCCATCAGTTCTGCCCCGTCTGTGTCCTCTGCCAGTGGCAATGCCACTCCCAACACTCCTGGGGATGAGTCTCCTTGTGGGATTATTATTCCTCATGAAAATTCACCAGATCAACAACAACCTGAGGAACATAGGCCAAAAATAGGACTAAGTCTTAAACTGGGTATGTTAGCATTTTCTTCTTTCTTTCTTATATCCCTCCGCCCCCCATGTACACTTGAATTTTGCTTTAAGGAAAAAATAAACATGTGCTGCTTGGTAGGTAGATAGAAAAATACTCAACGCTTTTCTAGCTCACGATTGTTTCCATAGTTCTACTAGTGCTCCTATATCTGCAGCTGCTTCAAGTTCTGAGAAGAAGTGAAAAGTTAAATTTTCTAGCACTTGTGAGTAGTGAGTTATTTTTTACAGTTGGGGTCTTTCTCTGAGATTTGTGAAAGTATATTGTGCATTGCTCTTGTGGGATGGTGGGTTGTAAAATGTAATGAAATTTGAAAATGAAGCCATTGGGCTAATACAGTATTTTTACTATAGGTGCTTCCAATAGTCCTGGTCAACCTAATTCTGTGAAGAGAAAGAAACTCCCTGTAGATAGTGTCTTTAACAAATTTGAGGATGAAGACAGTGATGATGTACCCCGAAAACGAAAACTGGTTCCCCTGGATTATGGTGAGGATGATAAAAATGCCGCCAAAGGCACCGTAAACACTGAAGAAAAGCGCAAACACATCAAGAGTCTCATTGAGAAAATCCCTACGGCTAAACCTGAGCTCTTCGCTTATCCCCTGGATTGGTCTATTGTGGATTCTGTGAGTAGCAAATTGTATTTCATCATTTTTATTAGAAGTAGTTTTGAACATAGCCTACAAACTCAGCTGACTCTATTAATGCCAAGAACAGATGATAACGTGGCTGGCATCTTGACCTGCCAAGGAATTTTGGTAGACCATTTAGGAAATTCTTGGTGGTACTTAAAGTCTTCATAAATTAGAAGCAAATAATTGTATCTTGATATATACCTGTCTTAGTTCAACTTGTGAATGATAGCATACTATATTTTAGTTTTAAGAAAAATCATTAGCCTATAGACATTTTAGTAAATGTAATAAAAAGTTCTTTTAATTGAGTAACTGTGCTTTATTTTGCAGATATTGATGGAACGACGGATTAGACCATGGATTAATAAGAAAATTATAGAATACATAGGTGAAGAAGAAGCTACATTAGTTGATTTTGTTTGTTCTAAGGTTAGTCTTTTACTTACTCCATCATCAACATTTATGTTATATTTTAAAATATTACACATTCTAAAATTAAATAATCTTGCAAAGTCAAGTCTGTGATTATTTCAATTAAGAGATTTCATGAGTACTTAACCCCTCCACCCTATTTCATACTCCTGTGTCATATGCTTTCATTTCAGAAGGTCAAAGAGGACAGATTTGCTGACTGCTGCCAATTTTGCTCTCTTCCTGCCCCCAAGAATACCTTGCCCCCCACTTCTTAACAGTTAGAATGCTGCTAAACTACAGTTGGAGGCTTTAAAAATGTATTTAAATACTTAAATATTTAATATTTTTATTTTTGAGAGAGACAGAACATGAGCAGGGAAGGGGCAGAGAGAGAGAGAGGGAGACATAGAATCCAAAGCAGGCTTCAGGTTATGAGCTGTTAGCACAGAGCCCGATGTGGGGCTCGAACTTCAGAAACATGGGATTGTGACCTGAGCTGAAGTCAGACGCTTAACCGACTAAGCCACCCAAGCACCCCGTGTTGAGGAGGTTTTTGTGGAGACAACTGATAGGTTATTTCCTCAGTGTGTCATGCATCTTTAGAAAGAGAGGAGCAAGACCGTTTCCTTCATAGAACAATGGTGGTCCTTTTATTGATTGATTTTGTTACGTGCCAGGCTTTGTTCTTTGTAGGTACTGTAGTAAGTATTTTACAGAGGTTTATGTTCTTTAAACCTCCTAACAACCATAGGAAGTGTAAATTACTATTATTACCCCTGTTTTATACATGAAGAAGTTGAGGCCTAGGGGGAGATTGTATCTTGACTGTGATTACATAGTAAGAGCCAAGTGTGTATAACCTGTATTCTTAATACTCTTAACCCCCAAGGAATACTACATCCTTTCATTGTCTCCTGGAGACGAAGCTTTATTATCATTAATGAGCAGTTATTGTAGTAGAAGAACTATATTTCTGTAAAGGAACAACTAATTACATTTTAAGGAAATGCTTATTTTTCTACCACTACTATTCTAGCAAATTTAGGCTGCCCTTTTCACTTGTAATTATTGTAGCACTGAAATTCGTACTCTGGATTTGAATTAGAACACATAGTATAGTGATTAAGATCCCAAGTTCTGGTGGAAAGAAGAGAGTGGGGTTCTGGGAATTAAGAAATTTATAGAAGGTTTCTTTAGTCACAAGAAATTCCCATATTTGTTTGAGGGCACTTTAAATTTTCTTGACTGGGGGGGTGCCTGGGTGGCTCAATCGGTTAAGCGTCTCAGGTCATGATCACAAGGTTCGTGGGTTCAAGCCCCGTGTCGGCCTCTGTGCTGACAGCTAGCTCAGAGCCTGGAGACTGTCTTCAGATTCTTCTCTCTGACCCTCCCCTGCTCATGCTGTCTCTCTCTGTCTCTCAAAAATAAATAAAAAATAACAAAAAAGTACAATTTCTTGAGTATATTGCTAATTTTTAATTCATTTTCAAAAATGACAATTATTTGTTTCTTTTAGGTTATGGCTCATAGTTCACCTCAGAGCATTTTAGATGATGTAGCCATGGTAAGTCAGAAATTTAATATTAATACTGTAATTAAACTAAACTTCTCTGTATTTGGTTAATTTTATTTATCTACGTTGGTTCCAGAATCTTTCTTTTTAAAAGTCTGAATTAAAATGTGAATCTGTATTTAAAGAGGTTTTTCAAAAGTACTCACATCACGATGTCATTAGACACCATTAACAGTCGTCTTTCTCTCCCTCCTTCACCTTTGTTGTTTGTATACATAAATATAAATCCTAGGTCTATCCATACCTATAGAAAACATTTTTTTTAATTTTATTTATTTATTATTTATCTGTTTTTTTAGAGAGAGAGAGACACACACAGAGAATGAGCAGGGGAGGGCCAGAGAGAGAAGGAGACACAGAATCAGAAACAGGCTCCAGACTCTGAGCTGTCAGCACAGAGCTCAACGAGGGGCTTTAACCCTCTGAGCCACCCAGGCGCCCCTAGAAAACATTAAGTGCTTACTGGGGCTGTCCTTGAAGAAGAAGCAGGGAGATACGTATACTAATTTTGATATTATAATGTACTTGCTATCATGGAGATATGTTAAAAAAAAAAAGATGTTGAGACAGAGGAGATGGAGCATTTGGTATTGAGGGCAGTTAGGAAAATCATCACAGGAATTCCCATCTAATCTGAGACCTGAAGTGGCCCCTGAGTGGCTTAGTTGGTTGAGCATTCAGCTTCGGTGCAGGTCGTTAGCTCATGATTCATGAGTTTGAGACCCACATCAGGCTCGTTTCTGTCAGTGCAGGGCCTACTTCATATCCTCTATACTACTTTCTGTCCCCCGCGAGTGCTCTCGCTGTCTCTCAGAAATAAATTTTGTGCTCTCTCTCTCTTTTTTTTTTTTTAGAGACAGAGACAGTGTGAGCAGGGGAGGGTCAGAGAGAGAGGTAGAGAGAGGGAGACACGGAATCTGAAGTAGGCTCCAGGCTCTGAGTTAGCTGTCAGCACAGAACCCAATGCGGGGCTCGAACCCACGAACCATGAGATCATGACCTGAGCCGAAGCTGGACCTTAACCAACTGAGCCACCCAGGCGCCCCAGCAATAAATTTTGAAATAAACGTTAAAAAACATAGACTTTGAAAGACTTCTGTAACTTTTGTCACTTGGACAGGTTTCTGTTGGATCATCAGTAGTTAAACATTAAATCCCCACTTACATTTAATTTGAATATTGGAATCAAGTCAGTGGTTGCATTTATTTAACATTATGATTTTGTGAGAGACGAATAGAGGCACAGAACTGATGGTGGAAGTGAGGATGGTTGAATGGACCTCGAACTCCAAGCAAGAAGAGAAGGCAGTAACATCGGAATAGAGCTGGTGGTTGCATGAATGAAGGGCTGGTGGTTCCAGTGACTCTTTTGGAGATGTGTTGGGAAGAGTGTTCATAGTGAGAGAGTAGCATGTTTACGAATACAAGTGGTGGGTCAGAACAGACAATGGTGAGGTGCAGTTATCGCCATGTTTTCTGGGGTCAAGCTGATGTCCTGGTTTAGACTCTACATGAGTTTTCTGCCTGGGTCATAAACATAGAAGTGGAAATTCCTGCGTGTTGGGACATAGGTTGAAGAGAAATATAGGAAGCAACGGCTAGAACTCTCCATCTATTGTGAATGGAAGACTAGATATTTGGTAGATGGCTGCTATCAGAGCGGAAGGTAGTTTAGTGAGAGCTTGTGAACCTTGGTGGGGATTATGTTTGCAAAGAGAAACAAGGATGCTCCAGCAGCTTCCTTTCTCTGAGACTAAGGCTTTGAAAGTAAGGAACTTCCTGAGAAGGCTACACGAGTGTCATGGTCTTTCAGGGACACGCACACCAGGTTTACAGTTAAGGTAAAAAAGTGAAAAAGCTAATTAAAGAATTCAAGCATAGTTAGTATAAAGAGTAACGGAGTCCAAAAGGCAGAGTGGGAAGGCAGGAATGGAAAGATGAGTGGTGGGGGAGAAACATCAAGCATGTTCTTAGATGATAGGTCCCTGAAAGAGCTCGCATTTCCAGCTGCAGAGTTGTCAGGAAAGGGCGTAGCGGAGGCCTAACCAAAGGGAGCTGTGAGGTCAAGCTCTTTTGTGTCTGGGCGCTATATGATGTCTACAGCCAGGTAACATTAGTTTTCTCTGGTCTAGCCAGCCTTATACAGTTGTTTAGAATTTCCGATAAAGTATTTATGAAAAGTTTGTTGATTTCATAATGCTGATCCTCAGATGAAAGAAGAAATGTGAATAGATCCCAGTTCTTGGGAATAGAATCTGAACTTCCCTGACCTGCAGGCCCCTTTAAAAGGTTATCCTTGGGGTTGAGAGAGAGATTTTATAGTTGGGCCTGAGTTAAGGAATTAAAACAATGTTCTAGGGGTTCCTGGCTGACTCAGTCAGAGAGCATGTAACTTTTGTTTGATCTTAGGGTTGTGAGTTTGAGCCCCATATTGGGTGTAGAGATTATTAAAAAAAAAATCTTACAAACAAAAACAAAACTTTTCTAGTATTTGGCCTTCGCAGAGTTGCAATCTCTGTCAGTGAAGATGTCCTATATCAGTGTCATATGTCATTTTGATCTGTTGAAATATTAAGTTTATTTTGAGAGAGCGTGAGCATGAGTGGGAGACGGGCAGAGAGACAGGAAAAGAGAATGGTAAGCAGGCTCTGCACTGTCTGACACAGGGCTTGAACCCATGAACCGTGAGGTCATGACCCAAGTCAAAATCAAGAATTGGACGTTTTACTTACTGAGCCACCCAGGCACCCCTGGGCTATAATTAGATTCCTTACTGGTTAATTACTTGAATTGTCTTAAATTTCTGGCTCCTTGTTTATCAGAGTAGGAGGCATCTAATTGAGCTAGTTTTGTCAACTAGTTCTGACAAAAATCAGTCTCTAAATATTTGTTGAATAAATGAGATTGAATTTTTTTGTTCTTATTAAAAATCTGACTCTTTCAAACTATACTTTTCCTCATTATATATAAATTAATGAACTTTGGTTGTATTTTGTGCCTAGTTATATTATTTACAAGGTATAGTTTTCACATTGATTAGTGTTGGAGCACAGTTCTCTTAAACTACAGGGCAAGTCTGGTTCATAAAAGTCTAAGAGGTTTTTTTTTCTTTTTTCTTTTTTAAGAATTTACTTTTGGGTCATTCGGGTGGCTCAGTTGGTTGGGTATTTGATTTGGCTCAGATCATGATCTTGGACCTTGTGAGTCTGAACCCCGCAGTGGGCTCTGTGCTGACACTGTGGAGTCTGCTTAGGATTCTCTTTCTCCTCCTACCCTCTGCTCCTGTCCCACTATCTCAAATAAATAAAATATTTTTTAAAAAGAATTTTTAAAATTAATTTATTAAATATTTTAACGGGATGGGGAGGAACAAAGAGTGAGAGAGAGAGAGAGAGAGAGAGAGAGAGAGAGAGAAAGAAAATCTTAAGCAGGCTCTACTCTCATTGCAGAACCCGATGCAGGGCTTGATCCCACAACCCTGGGATCGTGACCTGTGTCAAAATTCAGTCAGACATTAAATGACTTAGCCACTCAGGCATCCCAAGAGTTCTTTAACTAATTGTCATTGTTGAAAAATTTACGGAAATATCTTTAAAAAGAGAGGTCAGAAAACTTTTCTGGCTTCTCTCAGGTACTTATTGATCACTTATATAAGAGATGCTCTTCAGAACACTTTGTACCTTTTAACTCTTCTAATTCCCACAGTAGAACAGTGTCATGTAGTTAATATTTATTCTGTTTTATAGAGGAAAGAACTGAGGTTTATTGTGGCTAAGTGACCTAAGCCAAGGACATGTAGAAGTGGGATTTGAACCTAAATAGTCTGGTTACAGGTCTGGTTTGCTTAACTGCTAACCTGAACTGCTGCTCCAGAGACCTGGCAACATTAGGCCACGTTCCATCACGGTAGTGATACCCGGGAGCTCAGTCATGACTGCCTCTGTAGAAGGAAGCTTGATATTCTATTTTACTCACTGTAACACTGGAATGGAGAGCCATATCTGCGTGTAGGATGAGGGCGGGATGTGCTCGCTTTGGCAGCACATATACTAAAAATAGAGTGAGGGCGGGATGGGGGGAGGATATAATGCACCTTTGATTTATCCATTTGCCAAGGGGGAAAGACCATTTATTTATTCAGTAGGACTGGGTCTTTTGGAGTGATGAGAGTATTCGCTTACTTAGTTTACTGTATCCCAGATGCTGTATTAAATGCTTTACTCTATTTTAACTTAATATATAATATGCTGTCATATACCTAATAAGGACCTGATAAATACTATGATTTTAAAGTTGTTTAGAGGTAGTTAAGATACTCTGTATTAAGTTATTATGCAGTTGTATAAGGAGTTCTGCCTGAATTACTATGTTCTTTATACCAAACATCTTTCTTGAGGAAATAGTTTTCAATACATGTATAGATGTTGTGTTTATAAAACTAGAAGTAAAAAGTAAAAATTTAAATAAAAGTTGGACAAAAACAGTATTGTTGTGTCAGTATTTAGTAAGCTGTGGAATTTTCCTGAATGCATTCCCTTTTCTTGCCCATATAATTTATATGTACTATTTAATACACTTCTCACAGTAGACAGGTTTCCTTCAGGTCATTGTAATGAAAGCAAATGCTTGTCAGTGTATAAAAACTTTTTAAAATACCAATCAGTTGGGCGCCTGGGTGGCTCAGTCGGTTGACTTCAGCTCAGGTCATGATCTTACAGTTCATGGGTTTGAGCCCCGTGTCAGGCTCTTGCTGACAGCTCGGAACCTGGAGCCTGTTTCAGATTCTGTGTCTCCCTCTCTCTCTGTCCCTCCCCTGCTGACACTCTGTGTGTCTCTATCTCTCAAAAATAAATAAAACATTACAATAAAAATAAAAACAAAATACCAGTCAATAATGGGAGGTGCTGATGATTGCCTTACATGTGTTACTCTTTGTTGAGTTTTTTCTTTTTCTTTTCCAGGTACTTGATGAAGAAGCTGAAGTTTTTATAGTCAAAATGTGGAGATTATTGATATATGAAACAGAAGCCAAGAAAATTGGTCTTGTGAAGTAAAAGTCTTTTTACATTTAGAGTTCCGTTTCAGATTTCTTCTTCTTTCCCGCCCTTCAGAGGACTTTGACTTTTTCTTTGTCTTCAAAGACATTTGTGAGATCTGTAATTTTTTTTTCAATGTAGAAAATGTGAATTTTTTTGTTCTCTAATTTGTTGATGCCCTGTGTACTCCCTTGGTTGTAAAGACATCTGAACCCTACCTTGGTTCTCTTTATACTCACCAGGTACAAATGACTGGTATGTTTTATAAGCCGCAGCTACTGTACACAGCCTATCTGATATAATCTTGTTCTGCTGATTTATTTCTTGTAAATATTAAAATGACTCCCCAATTCTTTTGCAGAATTGCACTTAATGTTGAACTGTACTGTATAGGAACCTACATGAATGATTTTAATTGAAAGAATACCCATCATACCTATTACCTTTCCTTCCCCTTGATCAAAAATGGCAAGCCTTCCTGAAGGCATGGAGCTTAAAATTAGAGTGCTAAGATTAGCAGACAATCCGTTCCTACTGTATCTATGTATGAATGTGTTCGTGTGAATGTATGCATAAATGTCTTACTTTTCCCCAATTTTCTTTGGAGGGCTCCTTAAACATTTCCTATTGAAGAGTAGATGTAAAGGAAACGTGGTATTATGCCAACCCAGATGTTTGGGATAATTAGGTTATTAGTCTCCCAGAGCATGGTATTCTCTTGTGGTCAGCAACAGTTTGGTGAATGGAATGGGGCTTTCCTGTTGATAGCTGGCTGCTTCAGCCTCTCTTTTTTAAGGGCATGTGAATCATAATGGTTTTCCCCGTAATTTCATTGTTCAGCAATGAGGCAGATCCTTAGATTCTGGAGAGCTTTATTTGCTGTATTTTTGCACTAATTAGTCCCTAGCTTTATTTTGGCATATTCTTTTGTTTAAAACAAAAACCTTAATCTGAAAAGCATAAATGAAAAAAAAAATAAAAACAAAAGGTAAAATTAGGCAATTTTACCGACTAGGAAAGTTTGAAAAAAGATCAACAGGAATTGAACATGGCAGTGTGCAAAGTTTACATCTTATTTTAAGGGTGTAAAGTAAATCATTTAAGGCAGTTACCACTAGTTTTTTGTTTTCACTTTTGTAAAGGGTTTGTATTTTGTGAGTGTATATGCACGCACACACCTCGTTTACCTCTGCTCACCGATGTTTAAAACTATACTGATGGTGTTCTTAGAGACATACATGGGGCTTGCTTTCTTGTAGAACAGAATTTCACCAGGGAGCACAATTACCTGAAAATGTAACAGGGTTTAAACAGTTCTTAACACAAATTAGGTGCAGTTATTCCAGTGTCTGAGTATTTATTTAAAAGAAAGATAAAGATTGGGGGTTGGGGGATTGTTTTAAAAGCGTAACTGAGCTTGAGTTACTAGATTTTTTTTTTTTTTTTTTACATCTTAAAAGGAATTTGAAACACTGTTCTTAACATTGAACCATGAGGTGGTTCCATTATGTAAATATTTCCAATATTAAAACTGTATATATTTGATCTTGGGGACCCATTCTTTCAGAGTCTTGTTAAATAAATGGCATCATGTTGTAATTGTGCAGTGCATACTAGAATCATAACTATGGATATGGACTGAATTTTTGATGAACTTGATTTTTATGAGTGTTAGTAACTGAAGTTCAAAGGGACCATTTACCTTTTTTTGGATTAATATATACATTGATGGAGAATACAGTCTTTCAGTGTTATATTGCTTTTAAGTTCTGGTTTCTCCAGGAAAAATTTCAGAAAGTTCATGCTTCTTGCCACCTACAAATTTATTTACTAGCCTTTTCTCAGATTAATCCCTCCAGCTTTATACTTTGTTCAAGCAGTTTATTATTCCTCTGTCTTCTTACTGTGTTACTGCTTCTAGGGCATCATATTAGGTTATGTTTAGTTAGCCAGCGCTAGCATGAAGGTTTATTCAGATTTAATTTCCTTTGCTTTGTCTTTCCAGCTGTTTCACTGTAGTTTATCTTAAGGGTCCCTGTCTTCAAGTCTTGGGGGCACAAACCAAAAACTGCTTCACATCTCCAGTGACATTTGGGTTGAGATCCCTAACTCATACATTAACACTTCTGCAGTGGAACAGGAATGATCAGAGTCACTGGGTTAAAGATGATTTATAATGGTTTCCTCTCTGCTCAAGATCGGTTTTGCCACCAAGCTTAAATTTAAAGGTTTTCAGTTTCTTGTTTTTTAGATTCGCGTATAAAGAATTGGACATGTGTAAACTGGTGTTAGTGTCTAGGAGAATACACATAGGAACATTTCCAATAAATTGCTTGAGCTTTCTAGATTATCTTTACTGTTTACCCATAGATTAATTTCACTTTGGAAATCTTAATCTGTAGTGCCAATTCAAGTTGTTATAAAATTACATGAAAATCTTGAGAATCATTCTTGATGTGGCAGTTAGCAAATAATGCTTTTTCCTCATTTGACCCTATAAAAACTTTAAATATGTACATTTGTTTATGGGAGGAAAGATAAGTTGTTTGAAGTAGTTTTTCTCAAACTTTAATGTGTGCCTAAATCATCTAGGACTTGTTAAAATGTAGAGACTCTGATTTAGTGGGGCTAGAGTGAGGGCTGAAAATTTACATTTCTTACCAGCTTCCAGGTCATGCTGGTTCTAACTGATCAAGGGACTACACTTTGATTAGCAGTTTAAGGTATGTGCTCAGTACAGGTATCCCGTGCTATCCCCAAAGTCGAGCATTCCTGTGAAACATTTTGATGTTTGTTTATTTTTGAGAGAAAAGGAATGTAAGCATCCCCTTGAGCAGGAGTAGGGGCAGAGTTAGAGGCAGAGAGAGAATCCCAAGTGCAGAGCCCTCCACAGGGCTCAATCCCAGGAACTGTGAAATCATGACTGGGGCGCCTGGGTGGCTCAGTCGGTTAAGCCTCCGGCTTTGGCTCAGGTCAGACCTCACGTTCCTGGGTTCGAGCTCCGCGTCAGGCTCTGTGCTGACAGCTAGCTCAGAGCCTGGAGCCTGCTTCCTGTTTTGTGTCTCCTTCTCTCTCTGCCCCTCCCCCTCTCATGCTCTGTCTCTCTCTGTATTAAAAATAAATAAAACATTAAAAAAAATTTTTTTAATAAAAAAAAAAAGAGAAATCATGACCTGAGCCACTCAGGTGCACCCTGTGAAACATTATGAAACCTGAAATGGCATAAAGTGAAGATGCAATAACCATTAATTTATATGGAAAAATTTTTTGAGTATTCCTGACCCAAAAATAACCTCTGTCTCACTTACCTGACATCTTAGAATACGTCTTGGTAACAGATGCACAAAATACGTCCAGATAAAGCTCACACAATTCAAAGCTGTGGTGGCCTGTGCTGAGTGTGGTCCCCTGAGAAGGAGCTTGGTGGCACCGCTCTTGCTGCCTCTGTAAGGGCTCACTGAAAAACAAATGCAGACTGCTGTTTTTGCTGTATTTTGCCTTTTCTCGTAACAGCGAAAATCCTGTTCAGATTTCTTTTGGTTAGCAAAAACAGGTGCTAATATAGGTCTTGCATAAAAGTGGAGTAACTTAACTTCTGAAAAGCTGGGGAAACCTGTACTAGTATTTTATCCCAACTGAGGAGACAAATGCATTTTAGTTTTCTTTCTAAGTAGTCTTTAAAGAGAAAAACTTTTTTTTTGAGGCAGATAGATGCACGGTATGTACATACATGAATATAACATGGTCTTCCAAAAGTGGTGCCTGAGACCAACTCTAATATTCCAGGCTTGATTCCCAGCCAGTTCCAGAATGTTTTCTCCTCAGAGAGCTGTTTTTACTTACTCTGATTCTTCCCATCGCACTTGTGTTTGTAGTAGAGGCAAATGATGACTTTGTGGAGGGTGCTGTTTTAGGTATTAATCAGGCACCAGTGCTAGATACGGTAGACAATTTGAGAAACAGCTCGTGAATCACATTGAACTAAAAACACTTTCTTCTTCCGTATGAAGTGAAAGGAAGTTGTAATGCTAATAAATAGTAGAGTGTATATGAGGCTTATTTACCCAGCTTTTTCTGATGAGTTCTCTAATCGTTTTTATTACTTTTCTACCCAAATACTACTGAAACCTTTTATGTCATAATGGTTAAGTCCATTCATATGTCAGCCTTCTTTTTACAATATGAAATTGAGAAATAGTATTACTCAGAAGGGGTTTGTGAAATTGATCTCTGAATGCCAGTGGATATAAAAAGTATGAGACAGAATTCCAAATAGGCAGGGAAACAGTCTAGGCATCAGGAAGGAAACTGAGAAATTCACATATATGTATTTCAAACCCAGGAACTATACCTGTAACATGCATACTGTAGACCAAAATGATCTTATAGTTTTCGATAAATGGTAGAGTTTTTGAAATGTGATTATGTTGAATTACTGAAATAATTTATTTACGTTTGAGTGCTTACATTTTCATCTTTATTCGACAGTATCTTTGCCTTCCATTTGATCACTGTCTCATATGAAGGCCAGATTAGGAATAGCAATCTAAAATGCCCAAGAATAAGATAACTTCTATAAACAAAAGTAAATAAAAATTCTTTTCAAGCCATGTTGTTTGCATTAAATGACACTCCCAAGTTTGCCTACTTTGCCATATCACATAGTAGTTGGAATTTTGACCTAGCTTCTCAGGTCGAGTGGAGGCTGAATTGTTAAGGGGCAGTCCTTTGTTTTTTGGTTGTGTAACTTCTTATTTAGCCATTAAAACATAATATGTGGCATTCATGTTAAAAGGTAGGTTGACTGATAGACATTAATAAGACAAGATTCATGTAATAGGTGACCGTAATGGTGAAGAAGGAATAATGAGAGGAACGCTAATGTACATACAAAGTACTATCTGAATTGTCAAACTTGAACTAACTTCATGGTTGAAAGGAAAAGGACATTAGGAAGATTCTCAGCAGAGGTAGTAATATCTAGAAGGGAGATCTCATAGTCTACCCAAAGCAACAGTGTTCTTGACAGATGGGTGTTTAGAGGCCTATATATGGGATTCTAATTCATTGTCTAGATCTGCACTATCAATGATTTTGTTAAATAATTTGGAAACTCAGTTCTTTAGTCACACTAGCATATTTCAAATATTTGAATGTCATGTGACTAAAAAATCATTTTTTTGGTCTCAGTATATTTCAAGTGCTCAATAGCCATATATAGCTAGTGGCTAGCAGTACTAGATGGACATAACAGATTACAAAACATGATTATAATTGCAGAAAGTTACATTGCACAGGTCTGGTCTAGCTGTTGATACCAACCTAAGAGAGGTAAGTGCTTGTTAATAAAATTCCTCCACAAGAAACATTTTTAGCAAGTCTTTGAAGCAAAAATTACTAGGCATGATTTGAAAAAAGGTTCTGAACAATTTTGCCTATTTTTTTATAACAAAAGGAAAAACTAGTGAACACTTTACATTGTAGAGTCTAAAACCTATGGAAGTTCATTTCTTTCCTGTCCATTAAAAAATACTAGTAAATACATCTTAGTGAAGACTGGACTAATTGACACTATAGGTGAAAAAGCTATATATTAAAGTTTAGTTTTTAAGTATTTTATTGAGGCAGGTTTTTTGAAGGGGAGGGCCCAAGTTCTTGATAAGGAAGAAATTAGATTTAATGAAATACTGACAAACATACAGAACTGAAGGCTACAAATACAAGATAAGATAACTAGCCCATGGGGAGCCTGGGTGACCCAGTTGGTTGTATCTCTTGATTCATCTCAGGTCATGATCCTACGGTCGTGGAATTGAGCCCCATGTCAAGCTCCACACTGAGCGTGGAGCCTACCTAAGCTCGCTCTCTACCTCTGACCCTCTTTTCCCATGCTTTCTCTGTCTCTCTCTAAAAGATAAAAAGTAAAAAAGGTAACTAGCCCATTACTTTAATCAGGTCCAAGTCTGAGGGGAGGATCATTGTAGAGAGTAAGAATGATGTGAGAGCTGAGATAGTGGCCAAGCACCAAGTTCTGATGACAATATTTATTCTCCTATTTCAATTATCTATTCCCATAAACAGGAAACAGGGCAGTGGCACTGTGTCTCAGTAAAGGCAGGGGAGCCTGTGTAAGTGAGTTGGTAGAGTCTGCAACTCAGTCTCTGGGATCACGAGTTCAAGCTCCACCTTGGGCATAAGGTTTACTTTAAAAAAAATGGCAACCTGCTTTTGTGTAGAAAGTGTGGAGTTGGAAAGGATTGTGGAATCAACAGTGTAAAGAAATGGTCTTGGTTTCTGACCATGTCTTAACTTTACATGCTAGTGACCAGTGACTGCGCTAGCCTCCAGCCTCCAGCCTCCAGTAGACTCTCTCCCCCAAGTGGTTTTAATAGGTCTCACGCACACATTTATTTATTTATTTTTTAGTTTATCCTGAGAAACAGAGCTCAAGCAGGGGAGGGGAAGGAGGGCAACAGAATCTGAAGCTGGCTCCCTGCTATCAGAGCAGAGCCCCATATGAGGCTTGATCAGAAGAACCTTGAGACCATGACCTAAGCCAAAATCAAGAGTTGGACACTAAACCAACTGAGCCACCCAGGCGCCCTACTTAATACTGGTTTTTTTTTGCCACATGCATATTGTTTAGCTTCTTCTCCATTCATGTCCCCAAGTTCCAAACACCTGAGAAAATATAAATGCGCCAATGCAGATATTTTGGACCCTCAATGCTGTATTTCTTGTTTATTTACTGAACTTGTTTCTTTCCACAAACATTGTAGCTTTTACTGTTTTCGAACTTCTAGTACTGTATAGTAGGTGTGGAAAAAATATTCACTGAATGAGTACAAGTCATTTGATTCCCCCGCTCCCCACCTCCTAACTCAGCAACTGTCTCAAGTTTAATAAAACCTTATCTTTTAAAAAAGTCATTTGTCGAGGCACCTGAGTGGCTCAGTAGGGTAAGCATCTGACTCTTGATCTCATCTTAGGTCGTTAGTTCAAACCCTGAGTTGGGCTACTTGCTGGGCGTAAAGAAAATCCAGGGGTTGGGGCGCCTGGGTGGCTCAGTCGGTTAAGCGTCTGCCTTCAGCTCAGGTCATGATCTCATGGTTCATGGGTTCGAGCCCCGCATCGGGCTCTGTGCTGACAGCTAGCTCAGAGCCTGGAGCCTGCTTCGGATTCTGTATCTCCCTCTCTCTCTGACCGTCCCCTGCTCGTGCTATCTCTCTGTCTCTCAAAAATAAATAAAAAACATTAAAAAAAAAAAAAA
>NC_043708.1:27613381-27630185 GCF_006229205.1 Suricata suricatta | reverse complement strand
AAAAAAATTATTAAAAAAAAAGAAAAACCAAAGGCATTAGGCATATTCTCCAGTTCTAGCTTTCCCGTTAGATGGCAAGCATCTTGAACCTTATTTTCTGTAGATAAAAATAGATCCTCCACCCATCCTATCCAGAAGACCTCCTCCACTCCGCCTAGTTTCTAATTACGTTTTGCAATTTCTTGAGCCTTGGCTCAAATATTCCATTATCTTCTTTCTTCAGTCTGGATTAAGTGTTAAAGAAGACAAAGACTTAACCTTTCCTATTTCCTTTCCACTATTGATATTCCACAGAGTAGTTTATATGTGCCCTCCAAATGGCTCAAGTCTCCAATATTTGTTTCACCATTCCACCAATGACTGGTGATAGCATGTAAGGAGACTGTCATGTGACAGGCTCTACCCTGTTTTGTCTGTTAACATCAGGAATATTTCCTCCTTATTTGGGACTTTTCTTCCTTGATGCCTAGAAATCTCATTCCCAATGTCTTTACTGGCTCTTCCTCAGGAATCCTGTGTATTTTTCTTTTTAAGATTTATTTAAGTAATCTCTAAACCCAATGTGCAATTCGAACTCAGAACCCCGAGATCAAGAGTCACATGCTCCACGGCCTGAGTCATCCAGGCACCCCAAGGATGTTTATATTTATTTTTTTAATGTGTATATTTGAGAGAGAAACAACTTGAAGCAGGCTCCAGCTCTGAACTGTCAGCACAAAGCCCTATATGGGGCTTGAACTCAGACCTGTGAGATCATAATCCGGTCCCAAGTCAGATGCTTAATCGACTGAACCACCCAGGTGCCCCAAGATGTTTATATTTCTAAGAGGATGAAGAAATTCCAGAAACTAAAGGAAAAATTATCTGTAGTTCTGTTATTCATTCACTGGTGGCTTTTTTTTTTTTTAATCACCGTTTTGTTTCTTTTTGCAGGAATGTGTTTTGACATAGGCATATTTATACATATGCATAAATCTTTTTTTTAAATGTTTAGTTATTTTGAGAGAGAAGGAACAGGATCAGAGGAGGGCACAAAGAGAGGGAGAGAGAGAGAATCCCAAGCAGGCTCTGTGCTGTCAGCGCAGAGCCCAGTGTGGGGCTCGGTCTCTTGAGCTGTGAGATCACGACCTGAGCTGAAATCAAGAGATGGAGGCTAACCAACTTAGTCACCCAGGTGCCCCCATATGCATAAATCTTATGTCTGTTTTTTTTTTTTAACTTAACAGAATAAGAACATTTCTGTTAACACATAACCTTCATAAACAATTTTAATGGCATTTTGTGTGGTGGAGGAACCATAATTTGTTGTAAGATACTTAGTTTTCCAATTTTTGCTGTGAATAATAATTCATGAACATCTTTGCACAAATATATTATTTTGAGATTATTCCTAAAAATAGATTACCAGCATTTTAAGACTTCCTACTCAGTACCAGATTGTATTCAAAGAGATTGAACTGGTTCACAAATAGATGGGGTTTTGTGTTTGACAGATGTATTGAACTGTTTTACAGTGCTTGGCACTGTTCTCAGCACTAAACAAATAGGTAAAAATTCTTACCCTTGTGAAATTTAAGAAGAAAAGGAGAAATGAGGACTTAAAAAAAAATATGTATCTTTGGTAGGGGAGGTGCCTCAGTAGCTCAGTCAGTTAAACATCCGGCTCTTGATTCTAGCTCAGGTCATGATGTCTAGGTTGGTGGGTCCAAGCCCAGCCTCGGGCTCTGCACTGACTGGGATTTTCTCCCTTTCTCTCCCCCCTCTCTTGCTCTCTTTCTCTCTCTTAAAATAAATGAAACTTAAAAATATAGATATCTTTTTGGGGTGCCTGGGTGGCTAAATCGATTTAACATCAGGCTCTTGATTGCAGCTCAGGTTGTGGTCTCACAGTTCTGCATTGAACCCTGCATTGGGCTCTGCACTGACGGCATGGAGCCAGCTTGGGATTCTCTCTCCCTCCCTCTCTCTGCCTCTCCCCTGTTCATGCTTCCTCTCAAAACAACAACAAAATGTTTTGAAAGGGGAGTGTCAATATTTTTATCCTTCCAACTTCTCTCTTTCCTGTTAATGGAAAAAACTACTAAACATATATTGGGTGGGGAGAAAAGGGGAGGCATTGAGGAATCCATGCTCTAGGAACATGAAGGGCTATATTGGGGGTGGATTTTAAAAGAAACAAGATATCATTTGGCTAGATGCCATGCATCATTGCATCGTCAGTTTTCTGATTACCTGTGAATCTGAGCATTTATTCACCTTTAGTTTTACATGGTAGTATTCATTATTTACTTTTAGTTTTCAGATGAGTGTATGCGTATGCTATACTAAAGAAGTTAGTTATTGGTACGGTCTTTATTGCAATTTGGACGAAAAGCTTGCAGATGCAGAAATTAAGTGACCGTTGAGAAATTCACTGTGTATCAGACACTCTGGGAATACTCAAAAATAAGACGCATTTTATACTCTCTGGAAGCCTACTATCTAAGAAGACTGGACCTTAACCTTGGAGCCATGAATCCCGGGCTGTTAAAATTTTTTCTTAATGTTTATTTACTTTTGAGAGAGAGGCAGAGTGTGAGCCGGGTAGGAGCAGAGAGAGAGGGAGACACCGAATCCAAAGCACGCTCCAGGCTTTGAGCTGTCCGCACGGAACCTGAGGCGGGGCTTCAACTCACCAGCCACAGTATCAAGACCTGAGCTGCAGTTGGCCGCCCTTAACCAACTAAGCCACCCAGGCACTCCCGGACTATGTTTGTTTAAAATGTAGTTTTTCAGGTTCCACCCCACCCCTCCCACAAGTTTTAATTCATTAGGTAGGGTGTGGAAGGCACAGATATTTATAATTTTAATTAGCATCGTCTTGACTGGGGGAGCTGATTCGCATTGAGAAACACTATATATAGGTACTATAGATAAATGAAAGAAATGTTAGATTTAAGTTGCCATCACTTGTAGCCGGGAGAAGCACACGCTGGGCCGAGCTGAGGTAGAAACATTGGTCCTCAGCTCAAGAGCAGCCTCGAATCCCTGACAACTTCAGACTTAGGCTAAGAGTTTGGGTGGGTTCCTCTAGGTCTCTGGGCCGGCTGGAGCGCAAGGTTTGCCCGGCAATCTGCGTCCTAGATACCGGAAGCCCCACCCTCTTTCTCTAGGCCCCGCCCCTGCGCCCGTGGGTGCTGCCCTTGCTCTTACAGGTCCCGCCCCTTCCCCGGTTGGCCGCCAACGACGCCAGAGCCGGAAATGACGACACCAGTGAAGCCTTTTGGGCGGGGCCTGAGCCGAGCAGCTCCAGAAGCAGCAATTTCACATCGGAAACAAAACAGCGGCTGCTTGGGAAGGAGCAGCACCTGCGAGCGGCCGGTGGTGGCGGCGAGGGAAGCGTAGGTGCGTGATGGGGAGTTTAGGGAGAAGGGAAGGTGCCCCTCACCCGGTGCGGACACGGGCGGTCGCGGGCAGGGCCCGGCTCTTTGTAGCTGCCTGGGCCGCGGAGCGGGTGTCCTCGAGGATGAGGAACGGGGCGCGGCCGAGTGGGAACCGAGGAACCGCGAGTGGGGAACGAGGAGGGGCGGCCCGTTTCTCCTGCTCAGGGCGCAGCTCGCGGTCAGGTTGAAGAGCGATTCCCCTCCGGAGCTTTGTTCCGGAAGTGCTGGTTTCCCCGAAGATGTTTCAAGGCTCAGGTGCCCTGGGTCGGGATTGACCGTCTTGACTGGAGTGGAACAGGAGAAAGAGGAAGCGCCTTGCCCTCGGTCTGGTTGAGCAACTAGTGAAACTCCACGCCTCATGCCCTGAGTGTGTCCTTGTCCGGGGAAGCGAGTGGCACTCAGGGCCAAGTTCCTTGTATCTGGCGCTTGAGTCGTAAAACAGGGTCCGATGCTTTTGCCTTGGTTGGGACTGTCGCGAGGCATAATATTCAGTGCTTTGCATGTGTCTTAGATATTTGCGTTTTGTTCCCGTTCAGATTCTTTTCAAATATATATGTTTTTATTGTAAGAGAGTAATTTAATGATAATTTTAAAAGCACTACTTGCCTGCTTTGGACACGATTAATATAGTATTCAGGGTTTACTCTGGGAGATGAGAATAGGATGCAAGTAACTATGGCATAAATAATAACTGTATGACAGAGCACCCTGTAAAGCTTGTAACATTCTCTGAAGTTTCAGGCAAGTATAGATCACATCTGGTTAAGGAATCTTGTTATTTGAGTTCTCTTTTACAGTGGGAACGGGAAAAGTTTTCACCCCTGGATTTACAGTGGGAAGGGTATTTTAAGTCAGAGGGTATATTACGAACAGGTACCCTCTGGATGGTAAGCCTCCGGTGACCCACTCTGACCATTAAAATAACTCATGAAGGAGAATAAAACAGAAAAGTATATTGGAGCTCGTTGCATTTGGCTAAGTTCGGTCACCTGCAAAAGCCTGTTTCATTTCTCCTTAACTAATTTGCAGAGTTCAACCAACTTAAGGCCTCCCCACCCCCATTTAATAATAAACCCTTAACAAGGAGAAGAGGATCATATTTACTGAGCGCATGGACCCCCTCGCCCCCCAATAGATAATAGAAGTGGCATCTATTATCTGGTTTTCCATTCTTCTGGTCCTGGGTATACTTTCTTTGAATGGATGTGATTTATTGCTGAATTTTAAGTTAATGGCTGTAACTGGCCTAGACTGCTGCCTGGATTTTCATTTAGGGGGAACTGGAGGATTGAAGTTAGTCTCTGAGAACCACCCTAGCAGGAAAGTACAACATATGTCTGTTGCCAAAGCTTATATGATCCTCTTCCTCTCTCAGATGCATGCTTCCTCTGCTCCTGCTTTTCCATTAATATTATTGAAGATTATAGGGAGAGACTTCTTTATGGCATATTCTGAAAAACCTCTCAAGACCTTTAATACTGTCTCTCCTTCATGTGATGTTAGGCAGATTTGGAAGGTGTTTTAAGAGTGATGCTGTTGTGGTCAGAGCTTTAGGCACATTAATTTAATAGTGGGGGCTAGAACGGATAAGAGAATTGAGGTGACTTTTGCATAATTCAGGTGAGATATGATGTAGTGTGATCTTTGGTGATGACAGGGGCATAGAAAGGAGGAAAAACATGAACAGGATGTGGCATCTGATAGAGAAGCAAGGAATAAAGTATAAAGTCGACTCGGAGGCTCTAAGTTTGGAGAAAGGAGGAAATGATTGCAGAAATAAGGAAGTTAGGAGCAGAGAACTAGTTTAGAAAGGAACATGAGGAAGTGGTTTGGAAGTATCACTTTTAAAGTGCCAGCAGGTGAGGATGTCCTAGGGACAGACCTGGAGCTGTAAATATGAGAGTCACCTAAATAGGCTTTCTCGTTGATGTTGGAGCAGTGCCTAATGAAAGGAAGGGGACATGGAGGCGCAGGCAGACCCTTAGGAACAGATAGAATGAGAGAGTGGAAGAAGGGCGAGGAACCAGCTGAGGAGAATGAGTGGTGGGAGGAGAACATCCACAGAGTGCCATGTCACAAATGCTGAGGGAGGGAGGGAAGCTTCAGGAAGGAAAAGATTGCTAGAGATTTTCAGTATCTGGCCTGGTGTAGCAGAAAGAGCTGAAGATTTAGAGCAGCACTGTCGGATAGAAACAGTGTGAGGTACAAATGTTAATTTAAACCTTTTTTTTTTTTTTTTTTAGTTTATTTGGGGGCACCTGGGTCGCTTAGTTGGTTAAGCGTCTGATTTTGGCTCAGGTCATGATCTCACCGTTTCTGAGTTCCAGAGCCCCGAGTCAGGCTCTGTGCTGACAGCTCAGAGCCTGGAGTCTGCTTCGGATTCTGTGTCTCCCTCTCTATGCCCCTCCGTCTCTCCTGCTCTGTCTCTCTCTCTCTCTCAAAATTAAATAAATGGTTAAAAAAAAAAGTGTATTTGTTTATTGGGGGAGGGGCAGAGAGAAGAAGAGACAAAGTCACAAGGGTCTTGATCTAACAGAGATCATGAAATGAACTGAAATCAAGAGCAGATGCTTAACCGACTGAGCCACCCAGGTACCCCTCTCCTAAAACTTTTTAATAAACAATTTTTATAAAGGTAGAAGGAAATAGATAAAATTAGTTTGAATAATATATTTCATGTAACCCAGTACATCTAAAAATTTTTATTTCAACATGTAATATAAAAATGTACTTGTCTGACTACCCTTGAGAAAGCTCCTTAAGTAAACAGACATTATCAGATTTAATAGCATCCCAGCACTATCCTGCTGTCTAGTTTTGTAGAAGAAACCCTGAAAGTGTGTGTTGATTAAAGGTTATTAATGTTTGGTTTTCACAGTGTCCCATACAGTTCCTTAAATTGATCTAAAACAAAAGAGAATGCAAGAATTGCTGAGTATAGCCACTGATTTACAAATTAATTAGATGTGAGTAGTCAGGTTTTCATTAAATATTACTTGTATTCAACCCATTTCCACTGTGAATTTGAGACAAACTGGGGGTAATCATACCTTCCATGTAGAGTTATTGAAAGTAAAGTTTCATGGGGAAAAAGTCTTTAAAATTATTACAGATATTGATAATATAGGACCATAGTCCCGTATCCACGATTAGGAAATCCAGAAGGCCTTGAAAAATCCAAAAGTCTTTGTGTAATTCATTCGATAGAAAAATCTAACCTGAACGTATTAAAAAATTTTTTTTTAATGTTTTATTATTTATTTTTGAGACAGAGAGAGACAGAGCATGAACGGAGAGGGGAAGAGAGAGGGAGATACACAGAATCTGAAGCAGGCTCCAGGCTCTGAGCTGTCAGCACAGAGCTCGATACGGGGCTCGAACCACAAATGTGAGATCATGACCTGAGCCGAAGTCGGAGGCTTACCCGACTGAGCCACCCGGGCGCCCCATAACCTGAACACATTAATGTAACTTAAGACTCCTTATATGCTTCACTTTGTATATATATTTTTTAATTTAACATTTATTTATTAATTTTTTTGAGAGAGTGTGAGCAAGGGAGGGGCAGAGAGAGAGAGAGAGAGAGAGAGAGAGTCACAGAATCCAAAGCAGACTCCAGGCTCTGAGCTGTCAGCACAGAGCCCAACACAGGGCTCACAAGCCATGAGATCGTGACCTGAGCTGAAGTCTGATGCTTCATCGACTGAGCTACTCAGGCGTCCCTCACTATATATTTATTAATGTGTTTATTTTGTGGTTCTAAGACCTTAGAATGCTTAGGGAGCATTTAAAACATACAGTATTTGCATTGTACTACCTTTATACAATCTGAGAAAATTATGAATTCTAAACGCATTTAGTCTTAAGGGTTTCAAATAAGGGATTCTGGATTTGTAAGTCTTTTTTTCATTTTCGTTGAATCTTCTGAGCACATGTAACCATTATTATTTAAAAGCAATTATTGTAACTCTACATAACAGACCTCCCCAAAACTCAGTGTCTTAGAGTATTTGACTTAGGACTGTGGATCAGTTAGGGTAGTTCTGCTTGGCATGTCTTATTCTGGGGCCCAGGCTGAAGGGGCAGTGGCTACCCATGATAAGCCCTTCTCAAGGCAACAGCGGAAGCAAAAGAAGACAACTTCACAAGCACAGTTCAGCGGTCTGCTTGTGCCCCTTCTGCTGAGGTCCCTTTGACCAAAGCAACTCAGGTGATTGTGCACAAAGGCATGGATGGGGTGGCTAGTAGGCTGCACCCACCTTGACGCCAAAGCAAGTCGAAGAGCCAATCCGGATATCCCTGGCGTGGAGAAGTCTGTTTCTCCCTGGGAAGTGCTGGGGGAGGGAGTGAATATTTGCTGAATAATAATCGAATCTACCACAGATGGCTCACAGAAGTAGAGTGGGATGGAGGAGGACAAAAAAAATCACCAAATAGATATATCACTATCCTTGCTCTTTTTAGAGTCTGCCACCTTCACAAAGCCTCTTGTAAGGCAGAGGACGTTATTTGCTCCCAGTCTCTTAAAATTCAGAGTCTTTTCAGTATATATTCCTGAAGTTTTAAGTTAATTTCAAATTATTTTTATTAACTTTAATTATGAATGCAGTTTGGAGATTGGTTACATTTATTGTTGGATGTGAGGTTTTGAAAACTCAAATAGAGGCTCTCCCAGCCCATCCATATAATTAGAACTTGGGCTGCCTGTTCAGGAAGCTGTCAAAGTCACACCAAAGCTGATAAATAACTTTTTTGGAAAATAAATCCATCTCATTTGGCACTTCAAAACTTATTAGCATCATCATACAAAGGTACTTTAAAAATACATTTGATGGTTTTGTTTTATTTTACTTTTGGTGGGTTTTTTTTTTAACGGTGTTTATTTATTTTTGAGAGCACGCAAGCAAGTGGGGGAGGGGCAGATAGGGGGGAGGGAAATAGAATCTGAAGCCGGCTCTGTACTGTCAGAGCAGAGCCATATGCAGGGCTGGAATTTACGAACTGGGAGATCAGGACCTGAGCTGAAGTCAGATGCTAATCCAACTGAGCCACCCAGGCGCCCCTACTTTTGGTGATTTTTCTAAGTGAAGAAGTAACTAGTCAGCCACCAACTATGGGTACGGAGAAGATCGTGATAAGAAGTCTCACGGAGATGTTTGTTTATGTGGAAGACAAATTTTGTTGGGGCACCTGGGTGGCTCCGTCCGCTCACTGTCCAACTCTTGATTTTGGCTCAGGTCATGATCTCATGGTTTGTGAGTTGGAGTCGGGAGTCAGGTTGTGGGAGGTTGCTTGGATTTCTCTCTCTCCCTTTCTCTCTACCCCTCCCCCAGCTCATGTGGTGGGTGTGTGCTCTCTCAAAATAAATAAATAAACTTAAAAAAACCCAAAAAAGAACCTCCACAAATTTTGTTGACATTTATCTCTGACAATGAAGAAAATGCTATCAGTAACTAAGCTTGCTGTTGTACAAGTTGGAGGTTTAGTTGTTTGTTACCTTGAGATGGAGTGAGAGTCAGAAATGTTTCTGTTGGTGCTTCCTTAAATGGGACTTTTAATAAACTTATTTTTGGGATTCTAAACCTTTGTTCTTATGATACTTTTTGAAGTGCTGATGGATAGGTTTTCTGAGTAGATGGACTTATGTTCAGCATCTCTAAACTTTGAGATTATTTGTATTCTTCTGGGTTTTTTTAGTTTTTATGTGTATAATGGAAATTGTAGTTGACCATTAGAGAAGGATTTCTTTTTCTTTTTATCTGTTTGAGCAGGTGTCTTGAGAAAAAGGAAACGGGTAGCAGTGGATTCAAGTGTTGTGCTCTGTCAGTCTCAGAAAATCTTTATCAGGTGGCCAGAGAGAGAAAACACCAAAATCTACTTCCGTCCCATTGCAGTTCAGGTCACAACATCCTCATTTCCCAACAGCTCTCTCTCTCTCTCTCTCTTTTTAGTTCTCAGGGCAAGAATGCTAAGCATGTTATAAAATCAAGTAGTGTCCTTTGCCATGCTGCCTGGACATTTGGACAGTTGGGTCATTGGCCTTCCTCATGCTGTCATCAATTGTTTTCAGCTGTTACTGGACCAAAATCAAATCAGGCTTTGCCTGTGCCTTTCTTTGTACCAACAATGTTTGTTTGTTCACCAGGCCAGCCTGGTGCTTGCCTGTGCTTCTTACTGAGCTCCTTGTAAAGAGCAGCTCATCCAAGAAGGGTCATCCTGTAGCTTTGTGATCTTAAAAGCATCAGTGGAAGCATGCGCTTTCTCTGAGTGAGCTGGAAAAGACCTGGGCTGGGCATCAGAATACCTGGGTTCCGGAACCAGTGTTACTTGCCCTTAAATCATACATTGGCAAATTCTTTGACCTTTCCTGACCCTTAGTTTTTCACAGGTAAAATACAAGATGTGCCTTTGAAAATAATATTGGGATATGTTAAAGTGACTACCACATTATTGATGCTGTTTACAAGACTTGTCTGAGAAATCTCCAGTGTGATGATCAGTTTGTGTGGTTTCTTGTAATAGCTGAATGGATCCTATAAACCTAAGGCTACAAATGGAAACTACTTAAATTAAAATGACTTCATTATAGCTTTATACATTTACATATAGTAATACTCCTAATAAGATATATATAAATATTAGGAGTATATGTTGGGAATGCTTTTGACACTTCAGTTTTTAGAGTTAGATCAGTCAATGAAGTTCAAAATCTCCTGTAATTTTTTTTTTTTAAAGATCTCATTTACTTCCAAGCAGCAGTTCTAGTAGTAATAAAAATCACCTCACTATAACTTTTTTTGTTTGTTTCATGTCAATATAACTTAATACTTACTGTAAACTCCTAAAGGGCAGGGATGGAGTTTTACACAGAGGCATGTATGTGAGCCTTTACTCTGTTCCTTTGTTTACTGGATGTGACCTTGTGCAAGTTAGTAGACTTCTGTGTGCCACATGGTTTTCATATGTAAAGTGGGTGAAGTGAATGCAATTAAGTAAATCCTCTCAGTGTCTGTCTGAGTTTTGATGTAAATAAACAGCCAGGAGGGGTGCCTGGGTGGCTCACTCAGTTAAGCATCTGACTCTTGATTTCGGCTCAGGTCATGATCTCACAGTGAGTTTGAGCCCCAGTTGCGCTCTGTGCTGACAGTGGGAGCCTGCTGTCTGCCCCTCCCCTGCTTGCTTGAGGCTCTCTCTCCAAAAAAAAATAAAATAAAATAAAAACACAGCCAGTAAACTACTATTTAGTAAATAGACAATCACTTTTATTTTCCTATTTTACCTGGTAATATTCTTTATTTGCTTTTTATTTATTTTTGCCTGCATGACCCCTTCTTGTCTTTTGCTTGTTTCATTTGGCTAACATGATCTTATTTATTTGTTATTTTATTTCTGAGGGGTCATATGAGAATATTAATGACAGATTTCTGAGGGTTTTTCTGTAACAGAACTGTCCTTCAAATGATCTGGGGTAGCGGGCAAGGGCAACGAGTGGAAGTAACCAACTTGGTTAGCTGAGGTGATAGGTACTGTACTGAATATTTTTGTGGGAAGAAGAGAATAACGTGTGTTCTGTTTGCTGATCATTAATGCTACATTAATGTTAAAATTTCAGTGAGATAACTTTAAAAAATCTTAATATTAGAGTATTTACTTTGTTTATTGAACTTAGAAAAAAATATATCTGTTCTGTTGGCATTCAACTCTCTTTTGGGTAAGCTCACATACATGTTGTCAAGTCTTAATTTTATTCATTTTAAAAGACAGGACCAGTGGTATGAATAACCATAAATGTAGGTTTACTTCCAAAAAAATCTCTAAATTTTAAAATCGAAGTATATAGAAATGTGCACACATTGTAGTGATAGAGCTCAGTGCATTTTTCACAGACTGAAATCCCTGTGTAACTAGCACCCAGATCAAGAAGCAAAACATTACCAGTACTAGCAAAAACTTACCAAATATTTGAGTAAATAACTCCCATAAAGGTGACTGTTGTCTCTGTTTGTATTTTTTAAATTTTTTTTGGTGTTTTTTATTTATTATTGAGACAGAGAGAAACAGAGCATGAGAGGGTCAGAAAGAGAGGGAGACACAGAATCTGAAGCAGGCTCCAGGCTCTGAGCTGTCAGCACAGAGCCTGATGCGGGACTCGAACCCACGAACTGTAAGATGGTGGACCTGAGCTGAAGTCAGCTGCTCAACTGACTGAGCCACTCAGGTGCCTATTTGTATTTTTAGTTAACTTTATTTTTAAAGCAAATTTACATTAGTTATGTCTTATTTGGTTAATATTAATTTGCCATCTCCTGTCAGCTAACCATGAGCTGAAGCTGGGAGGGAGGACAAAGATTGGCTTGGTATATAAAAGTATGTAGGATAGGAGGGAAGCCTACCTTGATTAAAAATTTGTCATGATCTAAATGATTTAGGTGTAGGTAATTAAGGGTTAATTTGAACTCAGTACTAGAGGAAAAAGTTGCTTTCTGTGTGTGTGTGTTTTAGTCTGCCTTCTGTGTTTTTGATGAAAAAAATCACTAGAATGTAAAAAGTAGAGTATTCAGAAGGTAGAGGAGCCCCAAGTTGAAAGTGAAAATGAAACCAGACATTGACAAAATACTTTTATGTGAATGTGTACGTGGTAATGTCTTAGTCACTATGTGTGAATGAACACACTTAGTGTTCTGAACTGCTTAGATATACGAACAGATTTTTTTCCTTCTGTATTTCTTTAGACTTTCTATGAAAAGGGAAGTTGAAGTAAAAAATTGGCTGATGGAAATTAAGGCAGACAGGCAAATGGGAATATTCCCCCCCACCCCTCATTGTGTAAATAGGGATGGGCCAGGATGCAAAGGAGAGTCCCAAGGCTGGGAGTTAGGAGTCTGTGATTTTTGTCCTAGTCTGCCCAGTTGTGTATTTTAAGCAAGTCACTGAACTTAGGTCCTCTTCTGCTTTTGAAAAATGGGTATGTTACCTGCTTACCCTGGCTTGGGGCATTATGGTAAGGGTAAAATAAGGCGACAGAGGCAATCTTGCAAAAGTAAAAGCACGAGACAATTTTACAGAGATAGAAAGGTTAGGTTGTATTAGTCATCCTAGGAAAAGGAGTGTTGATGAGAACGTACTTTAATATCATTTAGCTCCCTTTGCTCTAAATCTGAAATCATTAGATGTATTTGTGATTGAAAATATTTGGTTTCTCAAGTAGGTCTACTCATTACCAAACTGACAAAAGTTTGTCACTTGAAGTTGATGGCAGATTAATACATTTCTGGTTTACAGATTGGTATTATAAGAATTTGATTCATGTGAATAGATTTACAAGGGTTTGGCCAACTCTGGGTGACCTGGTAAAATCCTATTTCAGACCTAATCCGGGAGCCTACAAGTGACAGCAGCCTGCGCGGTCCTTAGAAAGCTTGGCCTGGAGGAGAACACATGAAAGAAAGGTTTGTTTTGCTAAATGTAACCTATGAAAGTGTTTAAAAATAAAAGTGTAATTGTAATGCACAAAGGATTATTTTCTTTTTCCCTTTTCAGAACCCCAAGAGGTTTTGTTTTCTGTGAAAAAGTATTTCTATACGCTTGCTCCAATGACAGAGCTACCTGCACCCTTGTCCTACTTCCAGAATGCACAGATGTCTGAGGACAACCACCTGAGCAATACTGTACGTAGCCAGGTACAGTGTCAGCCTCTGAAACTGCTCTTTTCAGACTATGGATTCAATGACCACCTTCCCTCATTTCCAGGAGAGGTTGAGGGGGCTGAGCAGGCTTTCTCTACTTGACCAAATTTACCTGTTTGCTGAACTTCAACTGAGGCCAAAGCATTGTACCAGTTAGTGCTGGACACACAAGACTGTGTGAGACACGGGTGTTAATACAGTTTCTCCTGCCTCAGATAACGCCTCCTCCATTAAAGCCTTCTCCACTTCCCCAGCTATTTGTTATTTTACCTTAACTTACTCTTACTCTTCCATGGGCTGAGTACATTTTATTTACTTTAATTTTTTTTTAGTACCCGGCATGGTTGCTGACAGTGCCCAGTAAATGCTCATTGGGAGAATGCACAGTGATGAAGGCAAGGCTAAGTGCAGAAATCCTAAGAGAGTTCAAAGGAGGGGCACCTGGGTGGTTCAGTCGGTTAGGCATCCTACTTTGGCTTAGGTCATCATCTCACAGTTCATGGGTTCGAGCTGCAATTTGGGCTCTGCGTTGACAACTTGGAGCCTGTAGCCTACTTCGGATTCTGTGTCTCCCTCTGTCTCCCTGTGCCTCCCTGCTCATGCACGCTCTCTCTCTCTCTCTCTCTCTCTCTCTCAAAAATAAATATAAATAAACATAAAAAAAAAAGTTCAAAGGAGAGAATCAAGAAAGGGGTGTAACTAGTGTTATAAGACACAGATGTCCAATCTGGCTGCAACTCTATTAGCCAATCAGTACAGATTGAATGTAGAGCCTACAGATGGACTGTGAGATAGCTGAAAAATTGGTAGGATTTTTAGAGGTAGAGCCAGACTGGGGGAACATAAGCTATGCATGCAGGCTGTGAGGGGTCAGGTTGGGTGGGGCGGGAACAGACTTTCCTCTGTTAGAGCCAGAGAGCAGAACCAGTGGTGGAAGGAAATAGGTTCTGGGTCAATAAAAAAGAATTGTCTCACAATTTGTTGTACATCTGAAAGGGTGTGGACTGCCTTGTGGCTTAGTGTGTGCTTGTCACTAAAAGCAGTCACGGAGGCTGGCAAACCACCAACCAAATCTGCAGAGAGTTAGTCTGTGGAATGAGCAGTGAGCTAGAGCACTAACTAGATGGCCTGGGAGTTCCCTTCACACTGAGATTTAGGATTCCAATTAAGCGACAAAATGTGAGGAGGAAGGCTTCACAAAGTACTCTTTGATGAATGTAGAGTAGAGCAAACTGGGATGTCATCACTGATGGAAGAAATAACACTAGTGGAGGAAGAATTTTCCTAAAATACAGACAGGGAGGCTGTATCCAGAGAGATGCCATCAGAGGCAGGTCACACTACTGCCAGAACATTTTTAATCAAGTGAAATCAAGTTAAAATAATTACCAGGGGAAGCCCTAAAACGGAACACAAGCTGTAAGGGGTAGTATGCAGTCCGAGGGGTGTGGGGGAAGGGAGAGGGGAAGAGTTTTTACCTTAGTTCTTGGTTGATGATGGGTGTTACAAAGACTGATTTTTGTGCAAACATGTTTGCCACAGCAGCTCGATTTGCTCCTTTTTGCTGTTTCCCTGGAATAAATTTTTGAAAAGTTAGGATGAGGCCAAATTATGAAGTTCCTTGGTAGTTTTGATGCCACGGATTTTGTAGTCATTTTTAAACTGTTGCTTGAGAGAAGGGAGAGGGAAAGTGGGGACAGTCCCGAATTAGTTTCCGGGTACCCCTTCCTTAACTAGAGCAGCCCCTATTTATGTTTTTACATATTGATCTTCTGTGGATCCATTTGAACTAAAGATTCCACAACTAACAAATTTTGAAAAAAAACAAAACACCAGGTATATGTCACCTGTCTTTTCCAAACCTTCCAAAGGTATCTCATCTCAGAAAAAATCTGGTCTGAGGTCTTACCCGATTCCTCTCCTCTGCCCCCATCTCTGTCTTATCTCCTGTTAACCTCTCCCTCACTCACTGCTTCCTCATTTCTGTCTCTGGATTCTAGATTATTCTCAGATGACTTCTTCAGTTGCTTCACTTGCTCATGACCTCATGAGTCACCGTATCAGTGAGGCCTTGCCTCCTTCAACTCCCTTTCCCTTCCCTCCTAGCCCTCATACCCTTTCATGCTTTACTTGGCCATAGAACTTACCAGCATTTCTAGTGTTCTGTCTACTAACTTGTTAATGTGTTTACCTGCCCCCCTGTACTGTGTAACCCTGTATCCGGAGCTGTGGGGACGGTGCTTGGCACACAGTTAGCGCTCCACTGTTAATGCAGTATTATTTATATCCCTCACACTCAGGGTTTGTGTGGGCTTTCATGGTATTTTTTTTGTCTACCTTTTTTTTTTTTTTTTTACACCTTAGTGACTGAGAAATTGAAATAAAGGGTGCTAGAGAAGAGATAACAGTTGATCCGGGATTTTTATTGATAATTACATATACTCATGTAATTCTAGCAAGTCTTAGTGCTAATGTTCTCAGTGGTACCTTCCAGATATTTTAGGGCACTACTGCCTAGAAAATCAGACCTGATTTGCTTAATTTTAACCCTGCCATTGTTTATATGATATCAAAGAAGTTTATCTTTTGTTATCTCTTAAAAATGTCTTCTACAGCTTCCAAAGATCTTCTGTATATTCTCATACTTTCCAGTTACCATGGGATAGGTATTATTCCCATTTTGCAGTTTAAATGCTTGTTCAAGAGCACATAGAAAGTTAGATAACCAACCTGGACCATAAAACTGCGCTTTCCAGCGTCAGGCTTCTGTCAGTGTTCTTTCTGTTCCTAACAGCTGTGTCTTCCCCCAGGAAAATGTTATAATACTGAAAGGAGATATTATATGAAAAAAATTCTGGGGAGGGAAAATACGAAGTCTGTGTATTCATTTTGCACCAGTGTATTTAAAAAAAAAAAAAGGAAAAGAATCTCATTGTTAAGTTTTTGGCTATAAAGAAGCCATTGTGTACATGCTTTGGTTGGTTAAGAAAAAATGGGGGTAAGTCCAAATTTAAATTGAATGTAGATGACTGTTTTTGTGGATTCATTGAAAGCAGCTCTTTTATTTCCCCTCTTGATAGTGGATTTGTTAAATACAAGCACATGAAGACAGGCCTCTGCAGGCATAAAAAATCCGTATCAGGCTATTTCTTTATTTGCTCAGTGGCTAGTTTAGAAGAGTCACAAGGAAATTGTGAGATGTGGAAAGTTTCAGTCTTTCCATGCTGCTCAGGAAGGGAAACTAACGTATTGAATGTCTTCGGTGAGTTAGACCTTGTGCTAGATACTATCACAAACATTATTTAGTTTTAGGGCCTTATATTTTGGAGACACTCACTGTAAGTGAGGAGATTTTTCCTTCAGTCTTCTCTGTGTCTTAATTAAAATGCTATTAAACTGTTCTGTTAAAGTGCTTATCTACGAGAATATATCCTCTAGAGCATGCAAATAGGTTATTTTACATTAAATATTGCAAAAATAAATGAACATTTATTTACACATATTTTGAAACTAGAAGGAAAGTAAGTTTCCTCAGAATTTATTCAGATATCAGTTTTGCTTTAATTTCCCTTGCCTTGGAGGATGTGTCAAGTAGGAGATTGCTGCGGTGGAGGTCTAGGAGGTTTTTCCCTACTTTCTCCTCGAGGGTTTTGATGGTTTCCTGTCTCACATTCAAGTCCTTCAGCCATTTTGATC
>NC_043708.1:27537494-27613281 GCF_006229205.1 Suricata suricatta | reverse complement strand
AAAAAAAGAATTTATTCAGATATCAATGTAAAGAAGTAGACTTCTGTTCCTTTACTTGGTATCTTCCTCCAAGGTCAGGAGCATCCCGGTCTTGAATTCATATTATGGGGCAATCCTTTGGGTTTGGGGGATATATGAGGATTCAGGAACAGTGAAGAATTGGCATTTAGGGGTTGTGGCTGAGTGACATATAAATAGGTCCTTTAAAGAAGAGAGCTAACTTTGATCCAGGTGTAATTTGAAATAGCTGTGTAAATTGGTTTAATCCACTCAATTTCTTAGTACCTCATTTCCCCCGATCTGTATAATTAAGATGGTTTATTAGATAAATTCTCTCTCAGAAGTTTTGTTCTGACCAGGAGTTAGGGTGGCCAGCTATCCTGGTGTGCCCAAGACTGAGACGCCCCTGGAACACAAGGCTTTCAGTTTTAAAACTGGGACAGTTCTGAAAAAATAGAATCAAGGTGATTACCCTATCAGAAGTATAATAAAATTAAAATCATTTTGGATCTGATAAATCCAGTGTTACTCACTTAGCTGACTTTGTTGTGTAACTTCAAGTATATTTGCAATGGTATATTATTAGCGTTCGAGTGGTAGATAACATTTAAGACATTTTTCTCTTTCTAAAGTGAAATGTTGCCCTGACTTCATTCCTCCATCCTTAGCAGATAGATGATGGGCTGCCTCAGCCCAGAAAAGAGGTTTTCCTTTTGTCAGCTATGGGTAATCTCATTCACAGCAAAGGGAGTTAAAGTATGATGAGATTAGTCAGAGGTGGAAAATTGTGGTCTTAACTCAAATATTTAATTCTGAAATTTTTAATATGAAATATTTTAAGCATATACAGAAAGTATGACAAATAATGTAATAAGCACCCATTTACCTACCACCCAACTTCATAAAACTTTAATATCTTGTCATGTTTGCTTTGTATACTTAATTTTTGAAGAGTATTTTCACTAAGGGTTTTCTGTTTCTGTTATATATTGATCCTACATGAAATGAAGTCCTAACCAAACCAAACAAAATCTTGCAATTAATTTGGACACATGGTCTAATTATATAACAGAAAGAAATTACAGATAAAATATTCCCCTTCTTCTTTTCCTGGAGTGGTAGTTACTATCCTGAATTTAGTGTTTTGTCATGCTTATTACTATATTTATGAACATAAGTGATATTTAATATATCATCACTTTGCACATTTTAAAACTATATATGAAATATGCGTATGTGAAAGTTGTAGAAGAAAATTCCCACATTTTTGAAATGCATAAGACATGTTTTTGGAACTTAGTATATGTAGGTGCATGACGCCCTAGTTCATTTGTTTTTTATTAATTTTGTGAATATATAAAAATGATCTAGCTTTTGTTTATAAATATTTAATAGTTTCCAGTTTTTCACAGTAACCAGCAGAGTTGCAACGGTGTTCTAATTCGTTAATCCTTCTGCATGTGTATGAGCTTCTCAACGATAATCACTACGATTGGGAATATGGATCCTAAACTGCATTAGAGTTTGCTCGCATGTTTTCTAAAGCGGTTATACATCAAGAGCATACAGCAGTTTTCATTCTTTTATATTCTTGCCAGGTTTTGGTGTTGTCTGACTTAGTGTGTATCAGTTGGATGGGTTTGAAATGACCCCTCGGGTTATTATACTCATATTTCTTTAATTTCTAATAAGGTGGAACTTATTTCCTTATGCTTATTGTCCTTTTGCATTTTCTCTTCTGTGAATTGCCTGTTTATGTTCTTTGCCTGTTTTTCTACTGGTTGTCTTTAAAAAAATTTTTTTTAATGTTTGTTTTTGAGGGATAGAGAGAGTGGGTGGGGGAGGGGCAGAGGAAGAGGGTGGCACAGAATCCTAAGCAGGCTCCAGCCCTGAGCTGTCAGCATAGAGCCCAAAGCAGGGCTTGAACCCACAAACCATGAGATCATGACCTGAGCCAAAGTCAAACAACTGACTGAGCCACCCAGGCGCCCCTAGAAAATTATTTTTAAAAGAAATTTTTGAATGTGAAGAGGTTGCAAAAGGACAGTATGCTACCTGGGGAATATCTATGGAAAGGGAAGAAGCGTTCCAGGTTCTTGTGATGAGTGACTAAGAGTAATGGGAGAGTTAGAGCAGCTGATGTAAAAGAAACCAAAACAGCATGATTACATTGGGTCTTTGAAAGCACCTGTATTGATCATTGGAGTTTATATTATGTTATACCCTTGAAGTGTATTTGTCAGTCTCCAGTTTAAAAGAATGAAATGTTTACAAAGCATTTTAGAAAAATTTCCTTAAAATATAAGTAAGTTTTGGGGCGCCTGGGTGGCTCAGTCAGTTGACTCTTGATTTGGCTTAGGTCGTGATCCCAGGGTCCCATGGTTTGCAGGTCCAAGCCCCGCACTGGCACTGTCAGCATGGAGCCTGCTTGGGATTCTCTCCCTTTCTCTCTGCCTGTCTCCCACTCTTTCTCTCTCTCTCTCACTCAAAATAAGTAAATAAACTTAAAAAAAAAAGTTTGGCATGTCACTAGAACTCATTGAGAATTAATTTTATTCTTTTTCCCTCAAGAAGTTGTGCCCTTCTTACTTAGAGATGGCATTCTATCAAAAATTTTTACTGTTTTCCATTAGTTTACTTACCACTTCTAACTAGAAGCTAGCTAATGAATGACTTAAGTATTTCTGAAGACGCCAAACCTTATAAGTTATGAAATAGTTGAAGTTCTTGGTTCCCTAAATATCGCATAGGTTGGATAGTAAAGTAACTCTAACAAGTACATTATTTGGGCCTTTTTCTATAGTTTGTGATCTGTCATAATCCTTAGGTTTACTTTTACTGTACCTATTAAAATCATTTGTAAGGTTTTATTTTTCTGGTGCAAAATTTTGATGAGAAGGTCTCTTTTTCCTTGTCATTATTTTTTGCCAGAAGACGGCGTCTATTTCAGCTGATGTGACAGGAATATAACTAGAACTAGAGGAAATTGAAAGTGTAAAGTTGAGAATAGTGAAAATTCATGTTTTGATTTGGTGTAGATTTACATCTTTTATGTCGATTAGCTGAGGCCTTACTTTTCTAAGACATATAGAAAAGTGAATTTTTTTGAGTAAGTCCAAGATTTGTTTATATTGTTAATTAGCCTTTTAAAAATGTATATTACAGCAGTGTTTTTAAACCTTCTTGTGCATTGGAGTCCCCTGGAAGGAGTGTTAATAAAAATTATCTGGCCCCCAAGCCCAAAGTTACTGATTCTGTAAGTCTGAGATAGGGTCACAGAATTTGCATTTCTGATCCATTCCCAGATCCTGCCAGTACTTTTGGTCTAGAGTTTGAGAACCAATATATTTGGGTAAAGAAATGAAGGGAAGGGGTGCCTGGGTGGCTCAGTTGGTTAAGCCTCCGACTTCGGCTCAGGTCAAGATCTCACGTTCATGGGTTCGAGCCCTGCATCAGGCTCTGTGCTGACTGCTAGCTCAGAGCCTGGAGTCTGCTTCTGGTCCTGTGTCTCCTTCTCTCTCTGCGCCTCCCCCTCTCATGCTCTGTCTCTCTCTCTATCAAAAATAAATAAAACATTAAAAAAAAAAGAAATGAAGAGAAAGTGACATTAGAGAAGAATGATTAGATTTATAAATGGAATATTTGGAATTTTTATCACATTATTTTATTCTGACCTAAATTTTGTAGACCTTAAAGAAACAAATTGTCAACAGCCTTTTTGATTTACAATAGAAAATATCCGTCATTTGTAAGTGAAATAAAGATAAGTAAAATAGAAGCCTTAAAGTAGTAATCCATTGAAAGATCAGTAATGATTTCTATATAAAGCAATTGCCGAAGAATACTCAACACAAATCCATTTTTCTCAGTTGCTAAATTTATAAAATTAAAGCATGTTTAGTCCTTAAAAATGAAGGTTTTCTGCATTATCTTTTTTTAATTCAAAATGTAAGGAACTTTATTAAGTTGTTAGCAAATCATAGACTGGCAGAACTAACCTCATTTTTCCCCTTATTTTTAATGCTTATTTTTGAAGAGCTAGAGAGAAGGAGACAAACTGTGAGTTCATGACCTAAACCAAAGTTGGACACTTAACTGACTGAGCCACCCAGGCGCCCCAGCAATATAAAATTAAAAACTTAAGTGTGGCAATAACTGCCATGAATAGAATAAAAAAATAAATTGGGCAAAAACAAAACAAACAGCAACAAAAAATAAACAAGGAAAAGAAACCCAAAATTAACTGGGTAAAGCCTCATAATGCCTAATGACAGATATATCTTAATGTACAAAGAATTCTTACGAAGGCAGAAGAAACGTGAACAACTCAAGCAGCATGGCCAAAGGATTTGAACAATACTAATGTAAGAAGAAATAATGTCCACAAATATATGAAAAGACTAGTTGATCAACCTTACTAATAATAAACACAGAAATGAAAACTTTCGGTTTTCACCTATCAGTGAGCAAGGAATGACACCCATTGGGGGGCGCCTGGCTAGCTCAGTCAGTAGAGCATGCGACTCTGGGTCTTGGGGTCGTAAGTTCAAGTCCCATGTTGGATGTAGAGATAATATAAAAAAATAAAAAACTCCTTGCTACGAAAGGTATGGGGAGATAGGCATTCAACATGTTTTGCTCGTGGGAGTTTATGTTTATTTGCTTAATTTTTTTTAATGTTTACTTTTGAGAGACAGACAGCGACAGAGACAGACTGCACACAAGGGGGGGAAGAGCAGAAATAGGGAGGCAGAAAATCTGAAGCAGGCTCCAGGTTATGAGCTGTCCACACAGAGCCTGACACGGGGCTTGAACTCACAATCCGACTCATGGCCTGAGTCGAAGTTGGATGCCTAATTGACTAAGCCAACCAGGCACCCCAGTTTGTATTCATTGTGAAGCAGGTTGTCAGTTGAGTCTGCAAATACATAGGCCTTTGGGAGATAATTTGGCAATTAAATCTAAAAAAGTACATACATTTTGACCTAGGATTTCCACTTTTGGAAATTTATGCTATACAAATATTACCACACGAGTGCCAAAAAATGTTAGACAAGCATATTTGTTGAAGCATGTGTAACAGAATTTTGAGATAATTGCAATCGTGTGTTACTTACGGTTTATCCAGTCAGTAGTATAAGGTAATGGTTAATAGAAGGATTTCTTTTTTTTTTTTTTAAGGTGATTTATTTATTTTTGAGGGAGAGAGAGAGCGCAGGTGAGACCACAAGCTGGGAAGGGACAGAGAGACAGACAGATACGGAATCCGAAACAGGCTCCACACTCTAAGCTGTCAGCACAGAGCCAGATGCAGGGCTCGAACCCAGGAACTATGAGATCATAACCTGAACTGAAGCTGGATGTTAAACCGACTGAGCACCCAAGCACCCCATAAATATAATCTTTTAATTACAGTAGTAAAGCTTAAAAAAATGAAGGTGGGGTCCCTTGGTTGAGTATCCGAAACTCTTGATTTCCACTCAGGTCATGATCCCAGGGTTGTGGGATTGAGCCCTATTATTGGGCTCTGTGCTGAGCATGGAGCCTGCTTGGAATTCTCTCTTTGGCCCCTCTTCCCCTGCTGGCCTGTGCAAATGCTGGCTGGCTCGCTCTCTCGCTCACTCGCTCTCTCTCAAAAAAGAAAAAAAGTCGGCAGACAGAAAGCGAGGTACAAAACAAAACAAGCACTACTCTGTATTAAAAATATCTTCACAATTTTTGCTTCTTGAGAAATACTCTCCCTGTTTGTGGGTTCACATGCCTTGGGTGGCTGGACTTGTACTTGCATCTCTTTCTGAAGTAAGGAAAAGGGAGAAAGAATTAAAGCCTCCGAGTTTATGGTGTAGGAGATCTGGGGAATCTGGCTTCACAGGAACTCACTTCCCATACAGTTCCCACTTCCCAAAGGACTCCACCCTCCTTGACACTGACAACATTTATATAGTGAGTAATCCTTCCCTCTGCCACTGAAATGAAATCATTTATAATGGCTACAGCACTTGTTTTTCTGAGCCTTAAAAATAGCTTTAAAAAGTTTTTTTTAGCACTTATTTATTTTTGAGAGACAGAGCACGAGCAGGGGAGGGGCAGAGAGAGAGAGAGGGAGACACAGAATCTGAAGTAGGCTTCAGGCTCTGAGCTGTCAGCACAGAGCATGATGTGGGGCTCAAACCCACAAACTGGGAGATCATGACTTTAGCCAAAGTTGGACACTTAACTGAGCCACTCAGGCCCCCCAAATTAGCTTTTAAAGGCAAAACTATGGAAGTGGTAAAGAGATCAGTGGCTTCCCAGAGTTGTAGTAGGGAGGGAGAAATAAATAGGCAGATACAGAAGACTTTTAGGACAGTGAAACCATTCTATATGATACTATTGTGCATGCATGTTATTACACATTTTTCAAAACCCATGGAATGTGTAACACCAAGACTGAACCTTAATGTAAACTATGGACTTTGGGTGATAATGGCATGTTAATGTACATTCATTGATTGTGCACTCTGGTATGGGATGTTGATGGGGGTGGAAAGACTATGTGAGGGCAAGGGATATGTGTAAATTCTGTACTTTTTTTAATGAGGATTTTTTTAATGTTTATTTATTTTGAGAAACAGAGCATGTGTCTGCACATGGGGGGTGGTTGGGAAGGGGCAGTGGAAGAGGGAGAGGGAGAATTCCGTGTAGGCAGGCTCCATGCTGTTAGCAGAGCCGACCTGGGGCTCAATCCCCTGAACTGTGAGATCATAGACCTGAGTCAAAATCAAGAGGTTTAGCCAACTGAGTCACCCAAGGGCCCTGTAAACTCTGTATTTTCTGCTCAGTTTTGCTGTGAACCTAAAGCTGCTCTAAAAATTAAAGTCTGTTTTTATAGATAGAAATGACCTACGAAGCTACATACACAAAAGGCCTATATAGTCTTTATCTTTTCTTTTTTTCTTTAAAAAGAATTTTTTTTAATTTACATTTGAGAGACAGAGTGAGCAGGGAAGGGTCAGAGACAGAGGGAGACACAGAATCTGAAGCAGGCTCCAGGCTCAGAGCTAGCTGTCAGCACAGAGCTCGACGCGGGGCTCGAACCCACAAACCATGAGATCATGACCTGAGCCGAAGCTGGACACTCAACCAATTGAGCCACCCAGGCACCCCTGTTCTTTATCTTTTAGAAGTCTGTGCTAAAATGTCTCTGAAGGAAATGATATATCCACATTTGTCTCATACTAGAGGGGCAGGATGTATTTGGGAAAACAGGTGAAATATGATTAGCTGTGAGTTCATCATTGAATCTAGGTAAAGTGCACACGGGACTTCATCTTACACTTCTGACAGTATTTTTTTAAACTTTTTCCTTAATAAAGGAAAGTTTTTTTTAATTAGCCTTAAAAACAATGCTAAATCATCATCTTAATTTAGCTGCCAAGATTTTTCATTTTGGAAATTTCTTAGTAGTTCTAGTGTTATTCTCCTTATTTAACACTTTCAAAGCACCTACACACCCCTTTGAGAAAGACCTTTTTTTTTTAGAACAGCTTTATGGAGGTATAATTGTCCTACAGTAAACTACCCATATTTAAAGTGTATGTTTTGATAAGTTTTGACATGTGAATATATCCTTGAAACCACCACCTAACAGTCAGTGAACTAGTCACCCTCAGAAGTTTCTCATGCTCCTTTGCAGTCTCTGCCTCTTTCTTCTCCCTAGCTACCCCTCATCCCCAGACAACTAGTGATCAAATTTTTCTCACTGTACTCTAGTTTTCATGTCCTAGAATTTTGTACAAATGGAATCATATAGTACATACTTTTTTGCCTGGCTTCTTTTTCTTTTCTTTATTTTTAAAATGTTTATTTTTGAGAAAGAGTAAGTGGGGGAGGGGCAGGGACAGAGGGGGACAGAGGATCTGAAGTGGACTCTTCACTGACAGCAGAGAGCCCAAAGCAGGGCACAAACTTCTGGAACTGTGAAATCATGACTCGAGTTGAAGTTGGATGCAACTGAGCCACCCAGCTTTTATTCTCTTTTTTCTTTTTTATTAGAAAAAACATTTTAAATTATTTATTTATTTGGGGGGAGGGCATGCAGAAAGAGAATGAGACACAGAATCCGAAGCAGGCTCCAGGCTCTGAGCTGTCAGCACAGAGCCCGACATGGGCCTTAAACTCAGTGAACCCCGAGATCATGACCTGACGAAGTCAGATGCTTAACCGACTGAGCCACCCAGGCGCCCCTGCTTTTATTTTCTTAACAATGTTTTTTGAGAAGTGGAAATTGGTCAGTTTCAATACTGAAGTCTTTTGTATTGCTTTTTTTCTTTGTGGATCTTTTTTTGGGTGTCCTATCTGAAAAATCTTTAATTCAGGTTCTCAAAAGTTTGTTTGTACGTTTTCTTCTGGAAACTTGACAGTTTTAGGTTTTATATTTAAGTCTGTATAGTATATTTTTTTTGTACATCATATAAGACATGGAAAAAGTTCATTTTTATCCTTTTGGATTCCAACTGTTTCAGTACCATTTGTTGAAAAATTCTCCACCGAATTGCCTTTGCATCTTCAGCAAAATCAATTGTCTCAGTATTTTTCTTTCTATTTCTGGGCTTTCTGGTCTGTTGTATTGGTATATTTGTCAGTCTTTGTGCCACTACATTTTTTGATTATTGTAACTGTATAAGTCTTGAAATCAAATCTCATTAGTTCCCTGACTTTGAAAGTTGTTTCAGATAGCGTAGGCCCTTTGTATTTCCATGTAAATTTTGCAAGCATTCTACAAAAATCCTGCTAGGATTTTGATTGAGATTACATTGAGTCTATAGATCAATTGGGAGTGAGGTATTGATAGAATTGACACCCTAATAAAAATGAGTCTTTGGGAGCCCTGGGGGGCTAAGTCGTTTAAACATCTGACTTCGGCTCAGGTCATGATCTTGCAGTTCATGGATTCGAGCCCAGCACAAAGCCTGTCAGCATAGAGCCTGCTTGGGATTCTGTCTATCTCTGTCCCTCCCTGACTCACACTTTCTCTCTCTCTCTCTCTCTCTCTCTCGCTCTCTCGCTCTCTCTCTCTCGCTCTCAAAATAAATAATATTAAACAAATAATGAGCCTTTCAATCATGAATGCAGTGTATCCATACATTTATTTAGCTTTTTAAAAAATTAAAAAATTTTTTAATGTTTATTTTTGAGAGAGAGAGAGAGAGAGAGAGAGTGGGAGTAGAGAGAGGGGCAGAGAGAGGGAGACACAGAATCTGAAACAGGCTCCAGGCTCTGAGCTGTCAGCACAGAGCCCGATGCAGGGATCAAACTCATGAGCCATGAAATCATGACCTGAGCAGAAGTTGAATGCTTAACCAACTGGGCAGCACAGGCGACCTCCCCCCTAAAATTTTTTAATTGTGGTAAGTGACATATAACAAAATTTAAAATATACTGTCTTAACCATTTTTAAGTGTACTATTCAGTAGTGTTAACTGTACTCACATTGTGGTGCCCCCGATCTCTACAAATTTTTCAACTTGCAAAACTGAAGCTCTGTACACATTGAAAAGCAACTCATTTTCTCCTTCCCCCAGCCCCTGGCAATCACAATTATGCTTTCTGTTTTTTTTGAGCCAGTAAGTAGAATCGTACATTTATCTCTCTCTGACTTGTTTCACTTTGTATAATATCCTCAAAGTTTCGTCCATGCTTTAACATGTGACAAGGTTTCCTTCTCTTTTAAGGATGAATAATATTCCAATATACATATGCACAACATTTTCTTTATCTGTTGATGGACATTTGAGTAGCACTGTCTCTTGGCTATTGTGAATAATGCTGCCATGCCCATTGGTGTGCAAGTATCTCTTTAAAGTACTGCTCTCAATTATCTTGCGTATATACCCAGAAGTAGGGTTGCTGGATCATATGATAATTCTGTCTTTAATCTTTTGTCTATAAATGGCATGCCATTTTACATTCCTACATATAGTGTACAAGGGTTTCAGTTTCTCTGCATCCTCACTAATATTTGTTACTGTTTCGATAGTAGCCATCCTAATGGGTGTAAGATGGTATCTCATTGTACTTTTGATTTGTATTTCTCTAATGATTTGTGATCTCAAACATCTTTTTATTTTTAAGCTTATATATTTATATTTGAGAAAGAAAGAGAATGCAGAGGCGGGCAAGGGATAGAGAAAAGAAGAGAGAGAGAATCCCAAGTAGCCTCCCCGCCATCAGCTCAGAGCCCAATGTGGGGCTTGAACTCATGAACTGTGAGATCATGACCAGAGCCAAACCCATGAATTGGACATTCAACTGACTACGCTACCCAAGCACCCCAAAAGCTGTTTTTTTTCCTTAATGGTTTGTTTATTTTTGAGAGAGAGAGGAAGAGAGGGCACGAACGCATGTGAGTGAGCATGTGAGCAGAAGAGGGACAGAGAGAAAGAATCTGAAGCAGACTCTAGGCTCTGAGCTGTCAGCACAGAGCCCAATGCGAGGCTTTAACTCAACGAACCATGAATTCATGACCTGAGCCAAACTCGGATGCTTAACCCACTGAGCCACCCAAGCACCCCTCGAACATCTTTTTATATGCTTGTTGGCCTTTTGTATGTGTTCTTTGGAGAATTGTCTGTTCAAGTCCTTTGCCTATTTTAAAATCAGATTATTTTTGTTGGTGGTGGTGAGTTGTAGGAGTTCTTTATATATTCTGGATATTTGCCCCTTATCAGATACATGATACACAAATATTTTCTTCCATTCTGTGGTTCCTTTTTATTCTGTTGATTGTTTTTTTTTGATGCAAAGAAGTTTTAAATTTTGATGTAGTCTATTTTTCTATATTTGCTCTTGCTCTTTAATTTCTCTTAGCAAATATTTTGTAGTTTTCAACATGCAAGTATATTTGGGGCTCCCCAAGATCATGCTCTTGTTCGGTGATGATCCAGAAGGACTCACAGAATAGCTGTTACACTCACTCGTTATAGTTTATTACAGAGAAAGGATGCAAATTAAAATTAGTGACAAAAATGCATGTAGGGCAGAGTCCAGGAGATACCAGGCACAAGCTTCCAGTTGTTTTCTCCCAGTGGAGTTGTAGGATCAGTGCTTAATTCTTCCAGGAATAGCATGTGACTATGTGCAGGGTATTGCCAGCCAGGAAGCTTACTTGAGCTTTGATGTCCAGGAGTTTTATTGGCTATTGGTTGTGTAGACACGACTGACCATAGTTCTCCAGCCCTTCCCAAGGTCAAGCAGGTACCTTGTGGCCCAAGACTTCGACCATAGATCACATTGTTAGCAATGTGCCCAAAGCTTCATGTAAATAAAAACACTCTTAACAGGTAGGATATTCCACGAGCTTAGAGGTTATCTCCCAGGAACTAGACCACATCTTTCTTTGGTATGTGCAGGGGTTGGACACCCCTGATCTGCCAAGTTCATCCTGTACTGTACAGTAGGCCTTTCACATCTTTTCATCTGTCAGGTCTCAGCTCAAATACCACTTCCTCAGATATTATCTGACCACATTATCTAAAAGTAGTCCCATCTCACGTTTTTTTTTTTTTTTTAATCACATCACTGTTATAGTACTATCTGCTCTAATTATCTTATTTATTACCTTTCTCCCCCTGCTTAAAATCAGTTCATGAGAGCAGAGACTTTATCTGTCTTTTTCACTGCTATATCCCTGGCATTCACTTTTTTAATAAATTAATTAGTAAGTGTAGTAATTATACGTAGAAACTAAAACAGAGTACTGGTGTGGTTCTAAGGTACCATAAGCCAATGGCAAAGGATATAAATACTTAGTTCATAGAAAAAAGATGTTCATATTTCTTAATAATAGAAATAGAAGTTAAAATTATATTGCAAGCCCATAGTTAACCTCTCAAACGGGTAAAAATCCAAGCATTTCATAGTTTACTGTGTTGACAAGGGCTTGCTGAAATAGGAACTCTCCCATACTGCTGAGTTTTAATAGGCACAGCCTGTAGGGAGGGGGATTTGGCAATATGTACCAGGATCTCAAATGTGTATGTACTTTGACCCAGCAGTTTTACTTCAGGAAACTTACCCTACAGACATGCTCTGCCCATGTGAAATAACTTGCAGGGGGCGTTCATTGCAGCAGTTTTGTAAATGGCAAAAAGCTGGAAGCAAGTTAAATGTCCATCTTTAGGGATTGGCCTTATTATACATTCATACACTGTTAGGTAGCTAGTTAAATTTTTTTTTCAAGGAATGAGGATGTATGTACTTTATGTACTGGTGTGTAAAAAATCTCTAAGATCCATAGTTAAGCAAAGAAATCAAAATGCAGGAGAGTGCATTTATTGTGCTACCATTTCTGTGAAAAGGCAGAATGAGAATATATATCTGTATTTGCTTGTATATACATAAAGAAACTTTGAAAGGATTTGCAGAGAACGGTGTTTGGTAACCTGGAGGATGAGACAACTAAGTAGAGAATTATTGGGAGATTTCTTCTTAATACGCTATGACTTTGGAACCATGTGAAAGTTTTACTTAATAAATTTTGTTTAAAAAATTTTAAGCCTATAGCCAGTTTTAAAAATAGTATCTGAAGTACTATAAAGAGGAAGGGTGCATTAAACAGCGCTCTAGCACCCCATATCAGCCTCAAGGGGAGGGCAGGGGAGGGCTGGCTAATAATGTTCATTATAAACCGGAACATCTGGTTGAGTACTGTGAAAGAACATATTATGATCGCCTCTTTCATGCTGGACTTACCCAGTTACACTGTTCATGTAGCCTAATAGGACAGCTGTGGTGCCCTAGAAAGAACACGGATTTCAAAAGCAAGAGACTTGAATTTGATTCCTGCCTCTGCTGTTGGACTTGAGATTTCGGACAAATTGTTTTAGTGTTGATCTACCAAAACTGTTTTCGACATAGGAAGACAATAAATGAGAAGACGTGGGCATGCTTTGTAAATGATAAAATACTAAAGAGAGCTATTATTATTTGTATTTTAGTGGGGTTTTTTTAATGTTTTATTTATTTTTGAGAGAGAGAAAGTATGAGCAGAGAGAGAGCAGGACAGAGGATCTGAAGCAGAGAGGGCTCTGTGCTGACAGCAACAAGCCCGATACGAGGCTCCCGCTCATGAACCTCGAGATCATGACCTGAGCCAAAGTTGGATGCTCAGCAGACTGAGCCACCCAGGCGCCCTTATTTATATTTTATTTTATATTGCACATTAATCGACCCATTAAGTTGGGTATAATTGTATTGTTAAACAGTAATCAAAAACATAATATTAGCATATGGCTTAGTCACCTCCTTTAGAGAAAATAGAAATATGAATTCCCTTAACTTTTTGCTCCTCAGCTGCCTGTCACACTGTCCTTGTCCTCCAGAGCCTTCATTTCCTTCCTACTGGACTTTGGCCACTCCAGTGACGTGTGTTCAGCAAAAATTATCTTCCTTGTTCAGTGGTGTATGTTATTTTTTGTGCTTTGGAATAGTTTCCTTTCCATTCCTCAAAGGGTTTGAGAGTCTTCACAAATACTTTCTCTGTGGGGTCAGAGAGTTACTTCCTGACCTGGCGGCTGCTGTAGAGGGCACCAGTTCCTTTGTAAGGCCAACTCCTCTCTCCTGTTCCCCTCCATTTACCCCCTGCCCTATTTCAAAAGTTACCATCTCCCAGGCTTATGTCATCAATCTCTTCTGGTCCTAATTCTGTGCTGTGATCTGATGAGTACACTCAAACCTCTTATCCCTAAAATGTTTTCAAATGTGACTCCCTTCTGTTGTCACAGCTGTTTAAAGCTTTTTTGTTTCAAAGAATGATTGCCTTTAATTTCTGTTTCCATTCATTCTCCAATTTATTATGATTTATGAACTGACTTCCCTCTTAACTGTATTACTTTTGTAAAAATATTGGCCAATTTCCTGCTGCTAAATTCAGTGGTTTTTCAGTTCTCATACAGCCTATTGATGACATCTCTGAAATGAATGTTCTCTTTTGGCTTCTGTGATGTACTGGTTCTTGAGATTTCTGGGTTCCTGGGTTCCTCTGGTCTGTTCTTTTTTTTTTTTTTTCTTTATACACATATCATTCTTTTTTTCTTTAATATTTATTTATTTTGAGAGAGTGAGAATGTGCATGAACAGAGGAAGGGCAGAGAGAAATAGAGAATCCCAAGCAGGCTCTGCACTGCCAGCACAGAGTCTGATGTGGGACTTGAAAACTCACCAACCATGCAGTCATGGCCTGAATTGAAATCAAGAGTCAAACACTTAACTGGCTGAGCCACCCAGTGCCCCCACCCCATTTTTCTCTTAATCTATCACCTGCTGCTGAAATTCAGGTGTTATTCACCTCTTGGTCATCATCCTTCTCTGTTTTTTCCCCCCACACAGTTGTTGCATTACTTAATGACCAGCAAGTCCATGCCGTTCCTGCTTTCCATCTATACTCCCTCCCTGAGATTTCATCCACTTCCATAACTATAGACACTAATGACTTCTCCCAACTCCTGAGCTTGGAGTTGTTTTATTTATTTATTTTTTTAAGTTTATTTATTGAGACCACGAGTGAGCGAGTGATCAGGGTAGCAGAAGAGAGGAGAGAGAGATTCCCAAGCAAGCTCTGCACTGCCAGTGCAGACCCTGATCCGGGGCTCCAACTCTTGAACCTGAGCCGAAATCAGGAATCGGACACTCAATTGACTAAGCCACTTAGGCGCCCTTGAGCTTGGAAGTCTTAACTACCCTTGGACTTTGCTGCCTGGTTGCAGGTACCTCACATTGACCTATCTTTTCTCCATCCTGCCCGTCTTCTTGTGGTCACTGCTCTGTTAGTGCCATTACCACCTTCCCATTCCCTTAGCTGGAAACCTCCAGAATCATCCTTGACTCCTTCCTCACCATCCACATGGAACTTGCCACACAGGCCAGTCAGTTCTGCTTCTGAAATACCTTTCTTATACATCTCCTATTTTTCATCACCACTCAATCAGTTTTCTCCAAAATGAAACATAATCTAATGCATCACTTCCTCAACCTTAACAATTTTTATGACTTTTTAATTTTTTTAAAGTTTATTTTTGAGAGAGGGGGAGAGACAGAGAGAGTATGAGCTGGGGAAGGGCAGAGAGAGAGAGGGGGAGACATAGAATCAAAAGCAGTCTCCACGTTCAGAGCTGTGAGCGCAGAGCCCTACATGGGGCTCAAACCCACAAACCGTGAGATCATGACCTGAGCCAAAATTGGACACTCAACCGACTGAGTCACCTAGGGGCCCCAACAATTTTTATAACTTTTTATTGCCTACAGGACAAAGTCTAAAGTCCTTGGGCATGGCAAATAAGGTTCTTTACAACCTGTCCCTAACCGTTTCCTGCCACCAGCCCTGACAGACTGTTCCCAGCCAGCTCAGGCACACTCACTGGTTTTCTGTGTAAGCCTCGCTCTTCAGTTTCACAATTCTGTGCCACAGTCACGTCTGCTTGAAGCCCATTCACTTTCCACTTACTCTTCTGCTCAGGAGTCATATCTTTACCTTGTTTTTCTTGACTACACAGAATAATAAGTCCTCCAGCCCTTTATTCATGTCTGTTGTAATAGTTATCCTGTATTAAAGCTAACTTTATGATCTTTTTAAGGACAGCATCTAGATCTTTTTAACTTCATTATTGCCACAGCATGGTACCTGGAATATAGAATTTTGATAATTAATTATGGGATGAATATACCCAAATAAGGTAAAAGAGAACTCAGCCCACACTGAGTCTGCAGAGCTCCCATGTTGTCTTGTGAACAGCACATTGAAAGGTGGTGAAGAGCTTGATTTCGGGAGGCGGGGTGGGTCCTGGGTGGCTCAGTTGGTTGGGCATCTGATTTCGGCTCAGGTCATGATCTCATGGCTCATGGGTTCAAGTCCCATGTTGGGCTCTGCTGATGACTCAGCCTGGAGCCTGCCTCAGATTCTGTGTCTCTGTCTCTCTGCCCCTCCCCACCCACACTCTGTCTGTCTCTCTCTCTCTCTAAAAAAATGAAAATTAAATAAAAAAGAGTGTGATTCCTATAGGTGGGCATACCTGGGTTCAAACCCTGTCTGTAATGCTTCCCAGCTATGGCCCTTTCCCTGTGTATGAGGTGGAATTTACGAGTGGCTGTGAGAATTTAATGTAGAGCACTTACCACAATCTCCAGCACATTGTAGTAATGAGTGCTAAGTAAGCTGTTATTAAGACTATAATGTAATGTATTAATGTAATAATGAATAACAGTAATACTTAGTCAAAAACAAGGTAAAAGTGGCATGTTCTCACATGATCTTCCTAAGAGAACCTGTTTTTTTTTTTTCCCAGTTTATTTTGAGAGAGAGAGAATATATGTGTATGTGTGTAGGCAGGGAAGGGGCAGAGAAAGAGGGAGAGGGAGAATCTTAAGCAGGCTCCACACATGGGGCTCAATCCCACAACTGTGAGCTCAGTCCCATGACTGTAAGATCATGACCTGAGCCAAAATCAAGAGTTGGTCGCTCAACAGACTGAGCCACCCAGGTGCTTCTAAAGAACCTGTTGTGGTTTTTTTATTTTAAGTTTATTTATTTATTTTGAGAGAGACACAGTGTGAGTGGGGGAAGGGCAGAGAGAGAGAGAGAGAGAGAGAGAGAGAGAGAGAGAGAGAGAGGGAGAATCCCAGGCAGGCTCCAAACTACCACCACAGAGCCTGATGTGGGGCTTGAACCCATGAGTCGTGAAGTCATGATGTGAGTACTTAACCAAGCGGATTACATTTTTATCAGCAACAGTGACTGTCAGTCTGCTTTCATCTCCTATTCTAGACTCATCTGGTTGGAGAAGTACTGTTCTTTTTCTCCTGTTATCTGTTATTTTTATTATTGTTAATACCCTTGGGATTCACTCTCCAAAAACTGAGTTTTAGATATGAACAGTGATAAGCGAAGTAAGACAGAGAAGACAAATCTGTGGAATTTAAGAAACAAAACAGATGAACATATGGGAAGGAAAGGAAAAATATGATAAAAACAGAGAGGGAGGCAAACCATATTAGACTCTTAAATACAGACAACAAACAGGTTATTAGATGGGAGATCTGGGGGGGATGGGCTAACTAGGTGATGAGAATTAAGGAGGGTGCTTGTTGGGATGAGCTCTGGGTGATATATATATATATGTGTATATATATATATATATACACACACACACACACACACACACACACACATATATATATATGATGAATCACTTGTTTCTACTCTGGAAACCAGTACTACACTGTGCATTACCTAACTTGAATTTACATTAAAAAAAGGGGCGCCTAGGTGGCTCAGTTGGTTAAAGCATCCAACTTTGGCTCAGGTCATGATCTTATGGTTCATGAGTTAAAGGCCTGTGTTGGACTCTGCTGAAAGCTCAGAACCTGGAGCCTGTTTAAGATTCTGTGTCTCCCTCTCTGTGTGCCTCCCAGCCCCACCCCCCACTCATGCTTTGTCTCTCTCTCTCTCAAAAATAAACATTTTTAAAAAATAAAATAAATATATAAACAATGTTAACAAAAAGGAAGTTGAACTTGAAGAGTAAGAAAGGGTAAACCCAGGATAAGGATGAAAGTGGTGTTTGGATTAGGAGACTGAGGAAAGTAGCATCTAAAGAAGGTTCCAGTTCCATTTTGTCGCTCATCAGATATTTATTGTTCCCTCTAATACAGGGCAAGGTGAGGATGCCTCTGGTCAGAGGGGCATCAGAATTGTTTAAGGCCTAATTTTAGCTCTCTTTAAAGATTTTTTAAATCATTTAAATAATTTTTATACACTTTTTTAAATGTTTATTTTGAGAGAGAGAGACAAAGCGCAAGCGGGGAAGAGGCAGAGAGAGGGAGACAGAATCTGAAGCAGCCTCCAGGCTCTGAGCTGTCAGCACAGAACCTGATGCAGGGCTGTAACTCATAAACTGTGAGATCATGACAGACACCCAGCTGACGGAGCCACCCAGGTGCCCCTAAGTAAATTCTTTGAGAGAATTGTAGATTTACATGCAATTGTAAGAAATAATAGGGAGATCCCTCGTATATCACTGCAAGAATTTTATTTATTTTTAAACTTTTTTTTTAATGTTTTAATTTTTAAGACAAAATGAGCAGGGGAGGGGCAGAGAGAGAGGGAAACAGAATCGAAACAGGCTCCAGGCTCTGATCTGTCAGCACAGAGCTTGATGCCAGGCTGGAACCCATAGACATGAGATCATGACTTGAGTCAAAGTAGGTCGGATGCTCAACTGACTGAGCCACCGAGGCGCCCCCAGTACAGGGATTTTAGATCTTATTTATAATGAAGGTGAAGAGTGCCTGCCTGGCTCAGTCAGTGGAGCATGCGACTCTTGATCTCAGAGTCATGAGTTCAAGCCCCATGTTGGGTGTAGAGCTTACTTAAAAACAATTCAGAAGGTGAGATACTTCCTTGTATAACTGATATGAAAGAAACCTCAGGTTTAAAGCACTTCATGATTTTGAAAAGTGAGATTACTATGCTTGTAGCAGGAGCAACTAACGAAGGTTTCATGCAGATGTCTGTTTTTAAGCCGAACCTCAGAGGATGAGTACAGTTGCTTTAGGTTGAGAATGGAAGGTGAGAATGAGGTAAACCAAGAGCCAGGTGAGAGGGAGGACCCGGGTTCCTTCACTGTTCAGTGGCAAATGAAATCTAGACTTCAACTGCACACTTCTTGTGAATTGATTCTTTTTTTGCCTCGAGCTTTCAGAACTCAAGTAATGATGGGCCTCTTCTTAATCTCAGGTCTAATTGTTATGTTTTCTGTTTTTAGTAAAGAATACTTGATTCTATAGAGTCCGTCTTACTGAAAATAGTTTCTCTTGTGCTTTTAGAATGACAGCAGAGATCGGCTTGAGCATGGCAGTGAAAGGCGGAGACGTGGCAACCCTGAGCCCTTATCTAATGGACGACCCCAGGGTAACTCACGGCAGGTGGTGGAACAAGATGAAGAAGAAGATGAGGAGCTGACATTGAAATATGGCGCCAAACATGTGATCATGCTCTTTGTCCCCGTGACTCTCTGTATGGTGGTGGTCGTGGCTACCATCAAATCAGTGAGCTTCTATACCCGGAAGGATGGACAGCTGTATGTATGAGTGTTCTGTTTTATTTTTCTCAAGGCTAGTATGGCTTTGCTTCATACTGTGTCATTATCACTTTGGCAGCCTCTGCTCTGAACGGACACAAAGGCTAGAGAGTTCATTCTCTCTGACAGCCAGAAGCAGTTGAGATATTGAGGGGTGATTGATTACTTGATGCTTTAAGTAGAGAAAATGAGAGCTACAGAATTTTATTTCATGGATGGTGTTACTGGGGAGGGCTGAATTTATTTGGGTTTGAGCAGGTAAAGAATTGAATATTGATCTTTTCCACCTCAGGGTCATTGGTCCCATTGTTCTGCTGGAAGGTTCTTTACTTTTCTTACTTTTAAAAAAATGTCTATTTATTTATTTGAGAAAGAGCATGCACACATATATATGTGTGATTGGGGGAGGGACAGAGAGGGGGAGAGAGAATCTTAAGCAGGCTCTGTGCTCGATCCTATGAACCGCAAGATCATCATGACCTGAGTCGGATGCTCACTCGACGGAGCCACCGAGGTGCTCCTCCTTTTCTAACTTAGATGGATTAATTCCTGCCATCTTTTTCATCTTTGCTTAAATGTTTAAGTGCTCAAAGATAATTGCCCTGATCCTCAAAACAGAATTAGGTCCCTCCTGAGGTTCTTTCTCATAGCAACCTGTTCCTTTTCACCTGTCACGAGATGCAAATCAGTGATTTATTTACAGTATTTAAAGCTTGGATTCCTTCTATATCGTAAGGGTTATGAGAGAAACTAGTTTCCAGGGCTAGTTATGCAATAAATGCTCAGCAAAAGAAGAATTAATGCAAGCTGGCATTCTCTAGGCTCTTGAGGGACTGTTGTGTTTGATTCTCTGGTGCTGTTAGTATGAGCCCCTTGCCTTTAAGAAAAATGCTTTGATTCAGATTCACCTAGTTCTGTCTCAGGGACTCCCATTGGGCTCAAAGTTTTAGTTGTATTTTAGAATTTGAAATTAGCAAACTGTGTGGTGTTCTGAAAGCCAAGCTTTTAATCTTTCTTAAGAAAGGCTAAGATAATGAGTAAAGAGCAGGGGTTGGAGACAGTAGTCAGAGACTGGGTAATATTATCTATTTAAGGTAGAGTTAGTTTGGGCTCTGTGTTACAGTACAAGGGTTAATAAGCCATAGTCCTCAGGGCAGATCTGCCTGCCACCTGTTTTTGTAAATAAACTTTTACTGGAACACAACCATGTTCATTCATTTATATATTGTCTATGGCTATCTTCATACTGCCTTCATACTACAGTGGCAGGGAACAGAGACCATGTGACAAAATTTAAAATATGTACTCTCTAGGGGTGCCTGGGTGGCTCAGTCAGTTGAGCATCCTGACTTTTCATATCGGCTCATCTTGATCCCAGGGTTGATGGTTTAAGCAGTATACATATTTTAGCTGTCTCCCAGAGAATGGTATCGGGTAGTCAGATGGGTATAATGGCTTCACATTTTTCAAGGACTGAAGCTTCTTTACTTTTCCTTTAGCTTCTATCCTTTAGGTTATTCAGGGTTCCTTCTTGGTACTGGAGCCCTAGGCTTTAAATCAGACAACAGGAAGCAGGAAGGAGTCGGGGAGAAGAGGACATAAAACTGCTCTCTCAGCAGAATTAATGCCTTTCTTAGAAGCTTGACACCACATATCCGCTTACAACTGATTGGCCATAGTTAGCCTCATGGTCACAGCTGACTGTAAGAGAGTCGGAAATAAAGTCTTTCAGCTGGGAACCTGAGCACCTGGAATAAAAGCATGTTAATGTGAATGAGAAACTAAGGGAAAGATGGATATATGATGTTATGTCAGAACAGTTCCAGTTCCAGTCCCCCTACAGGTGATAAAGATCGTAAGCCACTCTGTAAGCCATCTTCCTCTGACAGCGGTTTGTATCGTAGGTGTATGGCAGAACCCAGTTCTTTAACAAATCGCTAACAAGCTGTGGAGAAAACACTTGATGAGTAATTGTTTCAATATAAAGCATCCACTAGATGGAGCCAGTGTCTGGTTCACAGAAGTCCTCTCCATGTTTTGGATATCTATTTTTATTTTATTTTATCTTATTTTATTTCTTTGTTTACCAAAGTTATTTATTTTGAGAGAATGACAGCAAGAGTCAGGGAGGGGGAGAGAGAGAGAGAGAGAGAGAGAGAGAGAGAGAGAGAATCCCTGGCAAGCCCTGCACTATCAGCGCAGGGTCCAGTGTGGGGTTCGATCACATGAACCATGAAATCGTGACGGGAGTTGAAACCAAGAGTCAGAAGCTTAACCGATTGAGCCACCCAGGTGCCCCTAAAGCCGTTATTTTATTTTATTTTTATTTATTTATTTATTTTTAATTTTTTAATGTTTTTATTTACTTTTGATACAGAGAGAGATAGAGCATGAGAGGGGGAGGGGCAGAGAGAGAAGGAGACACAGAACCGGAAGCAGGCTCCAGGCTCTGAGCTAGCTGTCAGCACAGAGCCTGATGCGGGACTCGAACCCACAAATGTGAGATCTGACCTGAGCCGAAGTCGGAGGCTTTACCGACTGAGCCACCCAGGTGCCCAGCCCTTATTTTAAAGTATAGCAATTTTCCTAGCTAAAATTCTTGGCTAGATTGCTGAGATGGAAGAAAAATCACTTAAAGATACCAGTTGAATCAAGGCAACAAGGTGAGGAGAGGGTATGTGGTTTGACCTGGGGCTTTTGTGTTTTGTTTTATTACAGAATCTATACCCCATTCACAGAAGACACCGAGACCGTGGGGCAGAGAGCTCTGAACTCCATTCTGAATGCTGCTATCATGATCAGCGTCATTGTTGTCATGACTATTCTCCTGGTGGTTCTGTATAAATACAGGTGCTATAAGGTGAGCATGAGACATGGATCTTTGCTTTCCACCACGCTCTTTTGTGTCAGGTTTTCCCGTCCTATACCTTACTTGGTCCAGTAGAGAAAAAGGCCCTATATTGTAGAACTGATTTGATTTTGAGGGCTTGTTTTTTTTTTTTTTTTAGTTTAACTTAAAATTTTTAACTTTAAATTTTCAGATTCAGTGGTGTTAATAAGCTCGTTGGTGACTGGTGACCGGTGGTATTCCCACTGCTATACTGAGAGCCATCCATTCCCTTACTGTCTCTCCTGCAGGAGCACTGGTTCTTTCCTTGGGAAATGAGGGCAGGGGAAATTGTGCAGGAAAGACACAATGCCCTTGGCTTACCTGCTCTCTAGCTGAAGGATTCGCTCTTGGATTTTAGCCATCTGGCACATATTTCAGATGCATGTCTCAGAAAAATCACAAATTATTACAAGTCATGAACCTTTAGGGTCTTTCTCAAATAAAGGAAATAAATGATAACTTTCCGAATATTGAAGCTTACTCTATTTCCTTCTGTTTGTTTCTGTATATTCTTTAACATGGTTAAAATAAAATGTATCATCAGTATGTGTCCTTTCTTAACTTTTACTTTGGGATAAGCATTTTTCCATATTATAAATTCTCAGAAAATATGTCTAAAGGCTACATAGCATTTGACTCAATGAGTGTATTGTAACTTACTTCCCCTCATCTCCCTGATGTTGGACATTTAAGTCATTTCCAGTTTTTTACTGAACAATGAATGTCTTTATGGAGCTTTTTTCAGTTTTTCAGATTATTTCCTGAGGGTAAAATCCTCGACACAAAATTTCGGGGACAAATTACCTACATATTTTTAACTATTATGGTGTGCAGAATTCCTTTTTCAAAACGATAGTATCAGTTTGTACTTAGAGAATGAGAATGTCTTACCCTACATTGACTAGCACTGAATTTTTAAAATTCTGTACTAATTTTTATAGGTGAAACAAAATACCTTAATTTGCATTTGGGTAATTTTTAGTAAGATCAAATACCTTTCCAGTGTTCACGAACTTTAAAATTACATAGAATGTAACCTTGCTTGCTGAATGTTTGAGTGGGCGGAAGTGTTAGCCAAAGTGATGACCATCTGCACTCTGACATTAGCAAGTGGAAAAGATTGAAGACAGAGTTGTGTATGATGATGGCAAAAGTGTCATCAGTTCTCAGAAAGCCAAAGAGCAAGTGATGTAAACCCATGCTGCAAAGCGTTCTCCTCACCATTCACATATCCTCATGACAATGACTTGGTCTGCATGTAAGTGTTGACTTGGTAGTTCTGTGTTTTGCTCTGCTGGACTCACTTTGTGCCTCTTACCTGGATTACATGCTACTTGTGTTCTTCGAGTTTTATGGGAAGTCTGTATCCTGCTTCGGGTCATAACCACACCTGTGCACCTTGAGGATGGACCAACAGGTTCATAACAGCTTTAAAACTTTGCTTTCCTGTGCTGCTTCCTTTCTGTGATCTCCCTGGTACTTTTTGGTTCTTTTGGCCTCCCTGTTCATTCCTCCAGCCAGAAATGACTTTATTTTACCAATGACGGGGCCCAGAAGTGGGAGGGCAGACAGAAAAATGAAACAAGTGCTCTGTGCCCCACTCTCTGGGAGTTACAGCTCCTTAAGATACAGAGGGAGCTTCCCCTCACTCTGAAGTTTAGGCTCCGCAACCCTCACTGCCACCCCCACAGGGTTCCTGGAGAGCTGAGGGTGAGAGAATGATGAAAGGAAACCCCAGAAATTGAGGTTTTTGCATTCTCTTTTTTTGTTCAGAGACCTCTTTCCTGTTCCTTCTCCAGAACTGGGCTTCTAGAGCTCTCACCGTCTTGCTCATGCCCACTCAGAGCTGCATGGAGTTCTAAAGGAGGAGGGTAGTGCTGGCGGGGGAAATGATTAGCTCACTTCTCATTCCCCAGCCCACCTGACTGTTCACTTTTGCTGAGTCCTCACCGAGCTACTGCATGCATTCTCCAGGTTTTATGGTTGCATTTGGCAGGAGAGACAGGGTAGATGTGCTTTTACTCCATGGCACCTCCAACCTGTCTTGATACATTTTTGGTCAGTTTCGTGCATCTTTCAATTATATCTTATTTTAGACAGTACACAAAGGTTTATTTTCAGCCACATTACCACATTTATTTGTTCATGGGTGTTGTTTTGTTTTCTAACATTAAGTTCAAGTCTTAGCAGGCACAGCCAATTCTATAGGAACAAGTTGTTTACTTTGATTCCTAGTGTAAAATAAAAGGAGCTTTTGAGTCAGAAATTTAGAAACTTGCCAGGACCTGTTTGGAAATAAACCCTGAGGATTTATTATGTCAGTGGTTGGTTGTGCAATGTCTGTGAGAAGCACAAGAATCTAAAAGACCAAACAAACTAAAAAAGGTAGAAACTGAAAAGACAGTTAATTATTACATATCAGGTGATGAAACTATATAACTTATTAAAATCACGTGATTTCTGGCCTCGCTGGTTCAGGGTTAGAGGAGGTACCTGCTGTTCTATACTGAAGCAAGGCCCTTTTCTTTCAGAGCCTGTAGCCCAGGAAATCTATTTGAATAGGGATTTCTGCAAGATGAGAAAAAAGTCTGTTTTATTACTTCATGTTCTAGAAAAAGGGGAAGTGCTATTTAGTCACCATCAGAAGAGGCTTTGAATTCAGTTAATAATTCAGAAAATCATAACATTAGTGACCAAAAACCATACAGAGAGAGGGATAATATCTTTACAATATGAAGGGCACTTAAAAATTATTAAGAAAATTAGGAACATCCTAGGGGCGCCTGGCTGGCTTGGGTGGTAGAGCATGTGGCCCTTGATCTTGGGCTTGTAAATTTGAGCCCCACATCGGGTATAGCGATTACTTTAAAAAAATGAAATCTTAAAAAAAATTAGGAACATCCTAATAAATTTTTAAAAACCTGAGCCAGAGGAATTACAAAGGAAATGTAGATGGCCTAGAGAGAAACAGAGAGATGTGTATATATGTTTCCACAATAGTAAAAACAAATAATTAAGGTAACAAATTGATACAATTCACTTATTGACTTGGTACAGGTTTTGTGTGTGTGAAGTCACTAAGCCAATATATATGTCAGTAGTCAGTAATGAGAAAAAGTCTGTAGGCTTTGATTCCATAATTTTGCTTTCATGATATATCTGAAAGAAAGCATGCAGAAAAAATAAGTGCATGCCAGGGTATTTATCCTAGTATAAATTATAATTGAAAAACAATGGAAAAACCATAATTCCCTAAGAAATCTGGAATAGGAAAAAGTTAAATAAAGAAGAAAAGGTTAAGGGACACCTGGGTAGCTCAGTCAGTTAAGCATCTCATTCTCAATTTCAGCTCTGGTCGTGATCTCAACAGTTCATGAGCTCGAGCCCTGCATTGGGCTCTATGCTGACAGTGCGGAGCCTGCTTAGAATTCTCCCTCCTTCTCTCTCTGCCCCTGTCCTGCTCGCTCACTTGCTCTCTCTCTCAAAATGAATAAATAAACCGTAAAATTTTTCAAAAAATACAATGTATATAACTGTATATTACTTGATTCTAATACTGTTAAAAGATCTTTATACATGTGGACAGAAAACATACCTGGAGAAAAACGTTAATCAACAACTTTGGTTGTCACTGGTCGGTGGGAATTGTTTTCTTCTTTTAGTGTTTATTTTCTCAATATTATACGTATATGCTGCTTCTGTATTCAGGTAAATGCTTTCTTAAAATAACATCCTCATGTTCCCTTGCTGAAAAAACAAGGTGTAAAGAGCATTTCTCAAGAAAGATGAGAATTTCTAGTATTCAGTGTTTACTCCTGCTTTTAATTCAGGACTTGGAATACAGAGTAACAATGTACATCACCCACTTGTTAAAGCTCTTCGGTTTTATAATATTTTCTATACTTTTTAGGGGCACCTGGGTGGCTTAGTCAGTTAAGCTTCCAACTTCGGCTCAGGTCATGATCTCACGGTTCGGGGTGGGTTTCAAACACGCATTAGCCTCTATGCTGACAGTTAGCTCAGAGCCTGGAGCCTGTCTTTGGATTCTGTATCTCCCTCTCTCTCTGGCTCTCCCCTGCTCACACTGTCTGTCTGTCTGTCTGTCTGTCTCTCTCTCACATTCACTTGCTCAAAATTAAAAAAATAAAACCATTATGCTTTTTAGTTTTGTAACAGATTATTTCTGAAGCTGATATTTGGAAGGATGATGGGCTAAGGAGCCCGTGGGGAGCTTTCATTTTGCATAAGCTTTACCGGGTTTTCTGCAGACCAACCAGAGGAAGGGCTCCCTTTAGAATATTTTGCTCAAGTTGAAGTATTTAGAGGGAAATGTATAGGTGTCTTCACTTTACTTTGATAAGTATTAAAAATAAAAAGGACTAATAGATGGCAAGCTGGATAGAAATGCTCAAAGCAAACATAGCAAAATGTGAATGGTATTCACTGTGAAATTCTTTAAACTTTGCAGTATGTTTGAAAACTTTTATAATACATTATTAGGGGAAATTTTTGTGAAAGAACAGTAGAAATTAAGTTTGTTACATTCAGATAGTCAATTTAGAATATTTACATGTCGGGGTGCCTGGGTGGCTCAGTCAGTTCAGCATCTGGCTTTGGCTCAGGTCATGATCTCACGTTCGTGGGTTTAAGCCCCGCATCGGGCTCTGTGCTGACAGCTAGCTCAGAGCCTGGAGCCTGCTTCGGATTCTGTGCTTCCCTCTCTCTCTGCCCCTCCCCGCTCATGCTCTGAATCTCTCTGTCTCAAAAATAAATAAAACATTAAAAAAACAATTTTTAAGAAATCTTTTCTTTCAAAGGCATTGACAATCACAGGTCAGCTTGGGTGATCAAAAGAACCACAAGAGAAAGAAAATTAACATACATTATAATCACAGCTAGATTTTGATAGCTTAGAGCCTGATTATTGGAACAACTGGATGTGGGAGTTTTTTTAATGAAGACAAAATAATACGCTGGGTAAGAGATCATGTTTGGAAAAGTTATTGGTTAAGTAGCTTCTGTCATTAAATAGTAAAACTACATTGAAAAATTGAAGCGTATAGTGGGTGTCCACTTCAAAATAATTTCAGTTTGGTTAGAAATTACTTGACAGTTTTTTGTGCTTCTCCATTCTGTTCTTAAAATCTCTAGGCTCCCTGGGTCATATAGTATTTTCCCAAATAAACTCGTTGTATGAAATTACCATTTAAAATGTTCATCTTGTGTAACAGGTTACAAAAGTCAAATTATGATATCTTTCATATTCATAAACTGTACATGAATAATGACTAATATTTATATAGTGCTGTATGAAAAGGCATATTTTTGTTAATAAAATTAATGTATGCATATATAAGTCACCTAAGGGAATATCTGATTTTCAATTTTATTGAATTTTATTTTATTCAGTTTATTTCTACTTATTCTGGAAATACCACAAAAACTTTCCATTGAAAATATTGCTTCTTTAAAGTTTAAATGTTGACCATTGGTTCCCCAAAAGTCAAATGAATTGAAAATTCACTTTAGACTGTATTATTTTTTAAATTTTACATATTTCTGGGGCACCTGGGTGGCTCAGTTGGTTAAGCATCTGACTTCGGCTGAAGTCACGATCTTGTACCTTGTGAGTTTGAGCCCCATGTTGGGCTCTGTGCTGACAGTTCAGAGCCTGGGGACTCTTGAGTTTCTGTGTTTCCATCTCTCTTCTGCCTGTCCCCCACTTGCACTCTGTCTCTCTCAAAAATAAACATTTAAAAAATTTAAAAATTTTTCGCATATTTCTACTACTGTATAGGTCTGTATATGTCTTGCTGAATTTTCTGTTCTGAGGTAGTTAAGCACCAGAGTGTTCTAATATAAGTAGGCACTGATCCCAAAATCAGTTTGAGTTCTGCCATTTGAAAAGTATAACATATATAGAAATATTTTTTGAAGTAAAAATTTGCTTTTTTGTAAGGTTATAGGATCTGTTAATTATATTGAAATGTTTTCTTTTCTAGGTCATCCATGCCTGGCTTATTATTTCATCTCTGTTGTTGCTGTTCTTTTTCTCATTCATTTACTTGGGGTAAGTGGTGAAATATTTGGTCTGTTTTTCAGAAATTAACTCTGATCTATATAACTGTCACTTAAAGCCATGTACTTTGTTGATGAATCACTCTTAAATTATAATTGTTTTCACATATAGTTTGTACATGGTATATATAAGACTGGTTAGTATTGTAAATATTTATGTATATATATTTTTAATGGCTACACTAAATTTAATTTTATAAAAATAACATATGTCCTAGCTATAAAACTTACTGTGCGTGTTTAATTTTTTAATTAATTTATTTTAGTTAAATACTAAAGTTTATTTTTATTTATTTTGAGAGAGAGAGAGATCAAAGAGGGGAGGGAGGGGCAGAGAGAGAGCGAGAGAGAATCCCAAGTAGTCTCTGTGCCATCAGCGTGGGGCCGGACACAGGACGATCATGCGATCATGTGCAATCATGACCTGAGCAGAAATCAAGAGTCAGGCGCTTAACCAACTGATCCACCCAGGTGCCCCTATTTTAGTTAAATTTTAAACTAGGATTTCTTCTCATTGTGGCATTTTAAGTAGTGTATGGCCTTTTAAAAAAGTTTATGTACTTGTTTTTACAGCTATGACCTATGATACTGGTTTTCCATTTATATGAATGATACAGAATTTTCTTTTAAAATAATCTCAACTTGGGGCATCTGAGTGGCTCAGCTGATTCCGTGTCTGATTCTTGATTTGGGCTCAAGTCACAATCTCACATTTGTGGGATCAAGCCCCATGTCAGGGGCTCTGTGCTGAGCGTGGAGACTGCTTAAGATTCTCTCCCTCTCCTTCCTTCTGCCCCTCCCCTGCTTGCGCTCCCCTTCAAATAATTGTTTAAATTATTCAGATAAACAAATAACTAAATAAGCTCAACTTGAGAAAAGTGAGCTAATTTAAAGGAAACTATTAACAGCTCAGTTAATACAAGATATGGTGAAAAATGAAGGTGAGATACGAATATCTAATTTGGGGGAACCATAATTCTCAACAGTGCTTTGATGAAAATTACCGTTTATAAATCTTTTTAGATATCTGTTTAATTTTTTTCAGGGAAGTGTTTAAAACTTACAATGTTGCCATGGACTACATTACTGTTGCCCTCCTGATCTGGAATTTTGGTGTGGTGGGAATGATCGCCATCCACTGGAAAGGGCCACTGCGACTCCAGCAGGCATATCTCATTATGATCAGTGCCCTCATGGCCTTGGTATTTATCAAGTACCTCCCAGAATGGACAGCATGGCTCATCTTGGCTGTGATTTCAGTATATGGTAAAACTCAAGACTGACATTTTGTTCATCACAGAAGTACCTCACTGGTGTGTTTCCCTTCCTTTTCCAGTTATCTTGACTTAGGAAAGTGATAACTGTTACATCCCATAGCTCTTCAGTAAATAATTAATTGGTTATAGTATCTTTTTCATATAAAGATCTCCATTTTTTTTAAGTTAAGTTCTTTAAAAATGCTTTATGATTGCCCGCCCAGTTTAACCACAGTGATGGATTAGCGGAAAGATCCATTGAGAAGGCTGTGGGACTTAGATTTAAATCCCATCTCTAGCACTGACCATCTTTATGTTAGAAAAGTGCCTCAGACACTGAGCTTCAGTTTCCTCATTTGGAAAATGAGAACGATGCTTCCCAGAGTGGTAAGAGTTCAGAACATATGTTGAAAAGCACTAGCATAGGACTCACACACATAAAATAAATGCTCAGTTGGTTTTTAAAATCAAAATTAGGTTACCTACTTCTTATAAGGTAACTTGGGTAGAATTATTCTTTTAAAAATAAAACTTATGTGGGCAGGGTGAGATTCAAATTCCTTAACAACCAGTGTGACATGGGTTCGGCACAGTCAGAATGTGCCCTTGCCACGAACAAGAGTAGCTGTATAGTTGTGTGCCCTGCGGCTGTGGCCCTGCGTGGAAGCCAAGAAGGGATCCGTTTTCAGAGGCCTGTGTGTGTACCTGTGTTACAATTAGTGCTCTTTTATCGCTATTCAAATGCTTATTAAAATGTTAGGTGACCTATAGTAGGAATCCTCACCATTCCCACTTGACTGATAAAAAGTCTGTGGAAATAGAACTGATTTGGTTCTGCTCTCATATTTGAGCAGTCAGTCCTAGAACTATACAAGCCATATATTGTTTCTACTTTTCATGATGACGTTAGGTTATACAGTACTTGATGGTTTGCACAGTACTCATCTATTATTGCATAGCTGTGTTCTGGCCAGTTCTGGCCGCCATCCAGTCAGCAGCTGAGATTTTATTAATATGTTCTTCTGTTCAGTGCCTTTTTCAACAGCTGCAGTTTGTGTTCACCTTCAAAGGGGCACACTCTCTATCTGTACCTAGCTGCCCAACCCTTGCATTTTATTTTTGATGTCTGGATCTTAGCCACATCCGGCTTTCTCCAGGAACACAGATATAACATCACACGGATGATATTATCCTCTGAACAGATTCATTTGACATACTCATTGGAGACATACAAATATTCACAAAGGAGCTCAACAAAATGGTGTGGGCATTCGCCTATACATAGTACAAGACTTTGCCACCCCAGTTGTCCTGAAAATTATTTGGTAGGCTGAGGTGTAGCTGTGCACTGAAGAGAAAGTTCTCAGACACTTGGGTTGAGTGGACGTGCAGGGCTGCCTCTGCCAGTGAAACAGCAGCAGCAGCAGCAGCAGCAGCAGCAAACTGCTCAGAGACTTTTATTTCATGTTCGCCAGGTATAAACATCAAAGAATGTGAAAACACGGGAGGAAAACACAGAGCCTCCAGACATAGACTAAGCACACATCTGGTGTTTACATGAAAACATGTAGGGAAGACGTGCAGTTTCCAGGACTGCTAGGCAATAACGGGAGTCTGGTTCCCTGACTGGCTCCTGGGAGATCATGGGGCTCTGTTCTCCTAGTGCTATCACGTTTGACAGCCTGGAGACCAGTGCATCGCTGACATTTCAGCAATTACCCCATTCACTTTCCCAGGGCTTACAATTCCACCCCCCCTAGGAATAACTCCCCACTGAGGCCTTCTGCATCTCTGACTCTGTCTAGAAATAGCAACAGAGCCTCCCTATACCCACAAAGTTAAAACAAGCCCATATTTTTTTAGGCCTTTTTGGGATCTGGAGGCAACATTCTCCTCATTTACAAATTTTACTTAAGCCTGTTAATACTGTTACTCACATATTAGCTCATCTTGACTTGGGGCCCCCTACAATAAAGGGCTCTAAGAATCTCCGAATTGTAATAGATCAATCACTTCTGTTAACGTCCCCTCTCCCTACCTCCAGAGAATCCTTCACTGTAGAAGCTCTAGCAACCTCCTCTCACACCTGAAATCTCTGGACCACCCATGATGATCAGAAGTTGTCCGTGGATTCTGTGTGAGAAGCTGCCCTCCTCAGTCTCCTGCTGTATCCAGTTAGAGTGGCAGTTGGAGAGTGCATATTGAGCTCTTCTGGAAACAAGAGTTTTTCATAGGCCCTGAACCTGCAAAGCTCCATATCTGTGTGTCGTTGAGGCAGCATTTACAAGCTCAGGACTGCTACCAGGGCCTCCCTGCTAAGACAAATGCTACAGGATTAAAGCTGACTCTGGGCCTTCTGGGGTGTTGTACCTACAAGAGAGGTGGCCCCCTCTGTCCTTAGTCCCTTGCTAGTTGACAAGGTGATAGAGGAGGTCCCCCCTCTCTTAGACATGTGGCTACCTGGGAAGCCCTTTGGGAGCAAACAAGTGGACGGGAGTGGGAGTTTGTACACCGTATGGACGGCACCACAGCTGTATGTGATAAAGCTTACTCAAGAGCGCCTTCTTTTCATTCCCTCCTCCAGGCATCCTTAATCAGAGAGTGGGATCAGCAGAGAGGTCAGCAAAATTAGCTGAACTTCAGTCAGTCATCTTATCCTAACCAACAATTGGCTTCATCTCTGCATTTTTATAGACTCCTGGGCCATTGCCAATGGTTTAGTCATCCGGTTCCGCCAGTGGTGGCAACAGCAATTACTTATCCAAGGTTTTCTTCTTTGAGGAAAATAACTGAGAATCTCTGGCTTCACAGATAACCAAAATATATATCAAGGTTACACATGTCTCTGTACATACTGAAGCCACAGTATAGGCCTCACTTTATCCACTGTAGAATTCCAGATATTGTTAATAGTGACCATCTTACCTGTAAAAGTTTGCAGTTCCGGGGTCTTGTACACCATCCCCACCAGCCTCAGGCTACAGGCCTCACAGAGTACCACTGTGACATACTCAAGCAAGTTAAAATTTAATTAAATGGAACATGGTGTATTTCTCTCACTAGAATCAGGGATGAATTGTAATAATGAGTCTGATGCTATTTTTTATGTCTAAAACCAAAAAGTGCCAGTTTGGAGGTAGCCTTCTTCAGTCTCCTCTCCTGTCATGGCTGTGTGTTATTAGTGTGTGAAGAGTAAATGAAAAGATACATCTAATACACTTAGAATAGTATCTATCAGTAAATGTTAGCTGTTATTTTTTAATATATAATCAATGCAGTAATTCCTGTTTTATTGCTAACAGACCTGAAGTTTAAAGAGGTAAAGTATTTGCCCAGGTTTATAGCATTTGGTCTAGAATCTGAATCCCAAGCCTAGTATCCTTTCTACTGTGTTACATTATTTCTCCCAATAACCGTCTTTCTACCATACATGATACAAATGATTTCTACAGAGCTTTGAGTTCCTTTAAAGTAAGAGACTTTTGTAGCCACCATTTAGTGTAGTGATTCTCAACTCCCCTTTTTACAAGGTCTGAAGATTTAATTTGTCACATAGGTTCTAAAATTTTTAAATAAAACTAATTCACTTTAATTCCTCTAAAAATTAGGGAGCTTATCAATTAGCGATTCGGTAAGAGGCAGCATGTCATAAAACCAAGCTAGTTACAGGACACAGCCCCTTCAAACAGGTTGAAAATCACATTATTTCAGAGCATGGCAAATTTCCCTTTTGTCATTCAGAACAAATCAGAGTGGAAGCAGTGAGAGCTGAGACTTCTTTATGTGTGCGCTTTATTATATTAGTGGTAGTAGCATACAAGGAGATGGGGCACTCGCAGGTGTGAGTATTTTATTTTATTTTTTTTTACTTAAATGCATCTGAATGATGGTAATGTCAACACAGGCTGTCAAGTCTTCTTCACAAATGTAGCTACCCCCATTTTAATATTTTTAAATACTTGAAATTTTCTGTACTTCTGTATTCTGAATTTTTATGGCACAGAAAATGTTAAGAAAAATTGCAGTTGATGGAAAGAGATGGCAGTAGATTTAAGAATAGTTTAGACAAACTGCCTCCTCTCTTAGTTGCTGTTTTTATAAAATAGGCCACTTTGCAGCTCCACATGCATTTTGAGACCTGAATATCGTGAAATGCTTTTGACAGGAGAACCAAAGAAATACGGAAGTTTCTCATGCAAAGATTTATTATTTTGTTTAAATTTATTGCCCTTTTATTTCAAGTATCCCAAAGTAGGACATATGCTATTTTTTAAAAAGGAGAAGGAATGAATTTTTTTTTACTCTCTCTTCATATTTTCAAGAACTGAGTAATCCCCTCTACTAAATTCCTCTCAGTTTAAAACTTCCATCTGTGTCTCTTAAATATTGATTTATTTGGAAAGGCATATCGTTGTTTTTGCTTATTGGAAATTGACAAGCACTCTAGAATAGTACTATCTTGTCATTATCTCTGCCTCTTTTCTTCAAACTGGGAAGACTTATTCCTAGAACTCAGTAATCATATACTGTAAATTAACCCCACTCGCTGGCAAAAACCAAAACGAAATTTACGTGGCTCTTCTGTGTAGTTTTGTGTATTTTGTTCAGGTTGTTCCCCCCCCTCCCCGCCCCAACCAATTTACCTATAGTTTATTTCATATTCATTCAACATCTTCCCATGTAAATAAGACATTACCCCTTTTCCTTTGGTTAATTCCTCCCCAGTAGACCCATTTACAAGTTGAGCCCATATGTTTTTCCAGATTAAAAAAATTATTTTTTCTCTTTCTAGATTTAGTGGCTGTTTTGTGTCCAAAAGGCCCACTTCGTATGCTGGTTGAAACAGCTCAGGAGAGAAATGAAACTCTCTTTCCAGCTCTTATTTACTCCTGTAAGTATTTTGGAATGATGTTAAATTAGTAATCAGCTTAGAATTTATGGGAACTCAGACACAAGTCATTGTGGTCATTATTATGGTACTCTTTCTCATCTTGAAAGCATAGTATTAAGGGAACTTCTACACATCCCTGTTTCCTTGCAAACTATTGTCTTCCACTTGACCATGGTTCTCAAGACTGTTTTCTTTAAAAAAAAAAAATTTTTTTTTAATGTTTATTTCTGAGAGAGAGAGCCAGACAGAGCTCCAGCCAGGGAGAGGCAGAGAGGGAGGGAGACACAGAATCTGAAGCAGCCTGACATGGGGCTCGAACCCACGAACTGCGAGATTATGACTTGAGCCGAAGTCAGACGCTCAACCGACTGAGCCACCCAGGCGCCCCCTCAAGACAGTTTTCAGTAGGTATAGAACTAGAAGAAATAGGGGTGCTTGTGTGGCACAGTTAAGTGTCCAATTCTTGATTTCAGCTCAGGTCATCATCTCATGGTTCGTGAGTTTGAGTCCTGCATCAGGCTCCATGCTGACAGTGCAGAGCCTGCTTGAAATTCTCTCCTCACTCCTTATGTCTCTCTGCCCCTCTCCAGTTCACCCTCTCTTTCTCAAAAACAAATCAATAAATTTAAAAAAGGAAGAAATATTTAGAGAATGGGGAGCCAGTATTCTCATTTAAAATCTCTTATGTCAAGAAAGATTGAGCATTTGTTATTTACACTTCCTGCCGATGAAGCTTGCCCTAGCTCACCAGAAGAATGGTACTGTTCACAATGCGTTTGCCCCTCTTGTTGTTATTTTGGGGTCATAGTCTTTCTAATCGTTCAGTACATATGCATTTGGGCATTGACCTAATCTCCTTCTACAGAGTACTGTGCGGGGACATAAAGATGTTTACGATACTTTGTCTTCCTCAGAGCTCCTTTGCTTACAGTTTAGAGTGTATAAATAAGCAACATCTTCTTGTACCTGTTCCAGAAGAGGCACAATCCAAGTGTCGAGAGAATTCAGAAGAGGGAAGACCTAGCTGGGGAATCCGGAAGGCCTCGTGGATGAGCTAGGATTTGGATTGAAGCTTGTAAGGATAGCAGGATTTCCACAAACATTTAGATGGAAGAGTTGGTTCCGTGAGGGGGGCTTGTCACACAGAGCGGCTTTGAGACATACGCATGGGGCATCTGTATCAAATTTCAGGTGTTGAGATTGACTAGAACATGGAGTACAAATTTGAAAAGCAGATTAGGGCAAGATAAGGACAGCTTTGTGTGGCTGGTGTAGATATCTGAATGCTGTTCAGTGATCACCAGGGAATCCCAGAGGTTCTTGAGCAGAAGAGTAATGTGATCAGAGCTGTGACTCCGCAGGCTTGGAACCGTGTGCAAGATGAGTTGGGGGCGGTGAGAACTGAGGTAAGGGGAAGCATCACTAAGCAGATAATGCTGTAATCTAGGTGGGAGATGAAGAGGGTCTGACTTTTGGTATTGGTAATGGCCATCAAGGGAGAGGACTGACCGACAAGAGGTTTTGGGAGGTAGAATCAGTAGGTAATTCCTAGCAACTGATGAGAGAAGTCAAGCCTGAAGGAAAGGTGACGAAGAAATGTTTTTCTCGTTTGAGGAATGTTTAGTTTTGTCTGTGGCACATATCTTACTTAGTTGATGGTACCTCTGAGTCATCCAGGCAGAAATTTCCAGCAGAAGTGTAGAAGTGAAGTGTTAGTTCTTGGGGGAAAGGTTGACATTAGAAGTGCAGGACAGAAAGGGTCAGTGTGGCAGTGGTAGTTTAAGCTTCGGGAGTCGATGAGTGGTTCAGTCAGAAGTGGGTGAGGAGAGGATGTCAAGGAGAGAACTTTGTCAACTCCTGTGTTTCGAGAGTGAGAAAATGAAGAGACAGCCATAGAAGGAAGCAAGGAAACTATCAGAAAATTGGGATAGCCAGGACTTCTCACTTCAGAAACCAGTATCAGGACTTGTTTTCCTTGTCAGTATGTGAAGTGGCCGCATCGCATTCTCTTACATAGGTGCTCAGAAAAGGTGTCCGTATTGGCAGACATGTAGATCATTTCCATATTTTTTCTGTCACAAATGGTCCTTGCAGAGGTCATCCATTTTTGTGAGTATTTTTGTAAGATGCATTCTTCAAAATGGAATTGCTAAGTCAAAGGATGTGTGCCTTTAAATTTTGATGGATTCAAATTGCGTCCTAAACAGGCTATACCAGTTTGTATTTCCTTGAGTCGTGTGAAAGTACCAGTTACACCTTCATTATTACATGTGAGTGAAACTAATAGGCAAAAAATAACCTCTTGTTTTAGTTTGCATCTTGGCTTATTAACTAGTAACTATTAGTGATTATTTGGACTTCTTTTCATGTTTTTCTTGGCTGTATATATCTCTTATTTTGTGACGGGTTATATTGTTTTCCATGTTTTTAAAAGATTTCATTGTACAAGTGATATGTTAATGTATTATGCTGGAAAATATTAAATACTGTAGATAAAGCAAAATTTCACTGTAACTATCATCCCCAATCATACTACCTTACCAAGCAATTACCCCTATTAATCAATATGATACATATCCTTGTAGGCTTTTTCTTTTCCTGTTATTCTGTTGGGTTATCGGAAAAGCAGAGTTTCAAGGAGAGAACATCAAATGCTATAAAACAGCCAAAGATAATGAGGACTAAATAAGCCATATAGATTTGGGTGCCTTGGACATCTTCAGTGACGATTAAGAGCACATTTCAGTAGTGTGATGGGACCAGAGGCAGTCGCTCCTAAGGGAAGGAAGTGTGTCTGTCTGTGTTTTGCTGTTGCTGGCCCTGGCAGCGGGAGTGACAGTGTGGCCAGAAAACAGGTGGTGAGGAGTGGCGGGACAGCACACACCACCCACTGCTGGAGGGCTTCCTGTCTCATAGCCAGGGCAGTGGTGACTTGAGAGGAGAGCAGGTCTGAAGAAAGATGTTTGCAGGAGACAGAAGATGTAACTGTGTTTCTAAGGTTGAGAGGAAGGGGCCAGTGGAGAAAGCCTTTGAAGAGACCAGACCAGCAAGAAGGAATGATTAATGGAGCAAGGTTATCAACAAAGCAGGTAGAAACTACTCTAAGAGTTCAGGAAGAGGAATTAGATGAGAAAGGGAAAGACCTGGAAAGAAGGAGAAAGGAAGACAGAAAAGCAGAGGGTAGTGAGACATAGCACATGTTGGTTTGTCTTAATCTTCCTTATGAATTCGATGTGAGGTCATTTGTGGGAGGTAGAGAGGTGGAGACTGCTTGTAGCTGGAGAAGTTTGGTAAAGTGTTAAGAAACCCATTATCTGGAATGCAAGGATCTTTGTGTTACTCTTCTTCCAGTAGACGTTCACTACCATGTGTTTCCTGTGTTTTTTAGCAGAAAAGGACAGATGAAGTTTTGAACATCAACATTTTCCTCTTAATCAACATTTGGGTGTGAGCTTCTTATGTGTTATGCCTAGAAATTAAAGTCGATTTATGTTTTTTATATTTGTGCATACAGAATGTTCCACCAGATGTTAATAGTGAATGCTGGTTAGAAGTAACCTAAGTACCCATCAAAGGGGACACTTTCAAATAATTATGGTACAGTCATAAAATAGATCATTGTACGGCCATTAAAAAGAATGAGGTAGTTGGGCACCTGGGTGGCTCAAGTCAGTTACGCATCTGACTCTTGATTTTGGCTTAGGTCATGATCTCATGGTTATGAGATCGAGCCCCATATTGGGCTCTGTGCTGGGGCTTGGAGCCTTCTTAAGATTCTCTCTCCCTCTGCCCCTCTCCTGTTTGCATACTTCCTCGCTCTTATCCTCTCTCTCTTTTTCAGAAAGAATGCAATAGCTCTGTATATGTCCAATTATGAGGTTTTTTTAAATGTTAAAGATTACATACCAAATACATAAAGCCAGATTGAGAGCAGTAGTGCAGTATCCTATGGGAGGAGTGGGGGAAGGGAGGTGTCTATGTATGGATGTCTGTGCACATGCAATCCTGATGATACATTTTAAAAACTGACAAAAGGCTTGTATTGTTTACCTTTGAGAAGTGGGATTTAGAGACTGAGGTAACTTTTATATTTTTCTTTATACCTTTCTCCACTTACAGAGTTTTAATTCTCCTTTATGATTTTTAAAAAGTTAATTACTGAATGTCAAAGGGGAAGGGTTTTGAGTTTTTAAATTATTCTTTGTGTTTTCATAATTTTACGTTGTTCTGGCTACTATTAGCTTTTGCCACAATAATAGTATAACAAACCACCTTAAAACTCAGTACCTTAAAAATACTAGTCACTTACCATCCCCCCAATCCCCCTTCGGCAGGTCATTTGACTCCGCTGATCTGAGTTGGCTGTTCTAGCTCTGCTCCATGTGCTCCCCTTGGTCCAGCAGCGGGCTAGCCGAAGACCTGTTCTTACTGGCCAGAGGAACAAGAGCAGCAAGGCATTTTAAGGCCTAGGCTTGATGTTAGCGTGCCATCGCTTCTGCTGCGTGTCATTGGTTGAAGCAAACCACACAGCAGTAGTTTTTCAGTTTGCCACAACTTTAAACATACATATTGATTTTATACAGCAAATAAGCATTTACTTTGTTTTAAAATGTCATTCGCATATAATATTTTTAAAAACTCAAGTCTGCATAACATTTGACATCCTGAGATATTTTAACAATAATTGCACATATGTGGAAAAACGTAAGCATAAAACTTTGCCTCGTATGTAGATCAGACAGGTCCAAGAAAACATCTGTTCTCATGAAATACTTAATCTGTGGTGAGGATTTTATAATTCATGGAGTTTGAAAGGGCTTTTTTAAAAAATGTTTGTTTGTTTATATTAGAGTATGAATCAGGGAGGGGCAGAGAGAGAGGGAGAGAATCCAAAACAGGCTCCTCGCATTGTTAGTACAGAGCCCAATGCTGGGCTCTAACTCACCAGCTGTGAGATCATGACCTGAGCCAAAGTCAGATGCTTAACCAACTAAGCCACCCAGGCTCCCAGAGAGGGCTTTTTATATTTTTTAACCGAATTTAAGAAAACAGCAGTATTAATCAGTACTTTTTCCCTGACATGGAAATAAACACTAATATGAAAAGTTTTAGGGGTACTTGGGTGGCTCAGTAAGTTAAGCGTCCAACTTTGGCTCAGGTCATGATCTCACAGCTTGTGGGTTCGAGCCCCGCATCGGGCTCTATGCTGACAGCTCAGAGCCTGGAGTCTGCTTCAGATTTTGTGTCTCCCTCCCTCTCCGCCCCTCCCCTGCTCATGCTCTGTCTCTCTTTGTTTCTCAATAATAAATAAATGTTAAAATTTTTTTTAAAAAAGAAAAAAGTTTTATGGGCTCAGTCGGTTAAGTCTCCAACTTCGGCTCAGGTCAGATCTCACGTTCGTGGGTTCGAGCCCTGCGTCAGGCTCTGTGCTGACAGCTAGCTCAGAGCCTGGAGCCTGCTTCCGGTTCTGTGTCTCCTTCTCTCTCTGCCCCTCCCCCTCTCATGCTCTGTTTCTCTCTGTATCAAAAATAAAACATTAAAAAAATTAAGAGAAAGAAAAAAGTTTTAATCAATCTTCTTGACTATTTGCTTTTTTTTTAATGAAAAATTTTTTTATGGTTTTTATTTATTTTTGAGAGACAGAGACAGCGCGAGCAGGGGAGGGTCAGGGAGAGTGGGAGGTACAGAATCCGAAGCAGACTCCAGGCTCTGAGCTAGCTGTCAGCACAGAGCCTGACTCAGGGCTCGAACCCACGAACCGTGGGATCATGACCTGAGTTGAAGTCGGACGCTCAACTGACTGAGCCACCCAGATGCCCCTAAAAATTTTTTTAATGTTTATTTATTTTTGAGAGAAAGAGAGAGAGCATGAGCAGGAGAGGGTCAGAGTGATAGGGAGACACAAAATCCAGAACAGGCTGTAAGCTGTCAGCACAGAGCCAAACACAGGGCTTAAATCCACAGACCGCGAAATCATGACCTGAGCCAAAGTTGGACACTTGACCAGCTCAGCTACCCAGATGACCCTACTATTTGCTCTTTAAAATGCCGTCCTTTTGGAGTGCCTGGGTGGTTCAGTTGGTTAAGAATCTGACTCTTGATTTTGGCTCAAGTCGTGATCTCACAATTTGTGAGATCGAGTCCCGTGTGGATCTCAAGCTGCAATGAAGGTTGGAGCCTGGTTGGGACTGACTCACTCTCTCTCTCTCTCTCTCTCTCTCTCTCTCTCTCTCTCTCTCTCTCTTTAAAAAAAAAAAAAAAAAAGCAATCCTGTTATGTATTTGTATACTCTTCCCCAGTTAAGGATATTTGGTTTGCAAAAGCGTCTTATCCTCACAAGATGTGAGCATTTTTGTTTGTTTTCCATCATTCTGACAGGAAAAATATACACCTGGATTTGAAACTAAATCATTCTTCCCTAGTAGAGGCAGTCTACTCTGGTAGCTCATCAAAAATTGAGGCTAACAGTACCTTGAGGTAGACCATTTCATTTAAAGCTTTTCTTTGATTTCATATCAGTCTGGGGGAGTTTAGATTATGTTTATTTTTTATATTTATTTATATTTTAATGTTTTTTAAATTTATTTTAGAGAGAGTGCAGTGCGAGCAAGGGAGGGTCAGAGAGAAGGGGAGACACAGAATCTGAAGCTGTCAGCACAGAGCCTGACGCAGGGCTCGAACCCACGAACTACGGTATCATACCCTGAGCCGAAGTTGGATGCTTAACCAACTGAGCCACCCAGGCGCCCAGTGTATTTATTTATTTTAGAAGGAGAGATACAGACTCTGAAGCAGGCTCCAGGCTCTGAGCTGTCAGCACAGAGTTCGATGTGGGACTTGAACTCATGAACTGTGAGGTCAAGACTTGTGTCAAAGTCAGATGCTTAACTGACTGAGCCACCCAGGTGCCGCAGATTATGTTAATTTTTAAATTGTTAATTTTTAAATTGCGTATTTTTTTAATGATCTAAGATGTTTGGTGTTAAAAGATTGAGAAATGGGTTTTTAGATATTATTTTAGTGATATTAAGTAACTTAACACATACATATTCTGTTCATGATAATTTACATCAGTGATTAGCAAATTATTGCTGTAGCCACATCTGGCCCACAACCTGGTTTTGGACAGCCTGTTCGCCAAGAGTGGTTTTTACAGTCTTATAAAAAAGAAAACAAGAGTATGTGACAGAGACCAGATGTGACCCAGTAAACCCAAAATGTTTTTTATCTGGCTCTTTATAGAAAAAGTTTGCTGATGCCTGATTTCCATGGTACTGGTAAAATTTTTTTAATGTTTATTTTTTGAGAGACAGAGTGCGAGTGGGGGAGGGGCAGAGAGAGGGAGACGCAGAATCTGAAGCAGGCTCCAGGCTCTGAGCTGTCAGCACAGAGCCCAGTGTGGGGCTTGAACTCACAGACTGTGAGATCATGACTTGCGCCAAAGGTGGATGCTTAACCTTAACCAACTGAGCCACCCAGGTGCCCCTGCATGGTACTATTAAAAGAATTTGTCGCTCATACTTGCATAGAGAAAGAAAGTCAAATAAATACTTGCTACCTTCATTGTCAAGAAGGCTACAGAAGTCCATAAGCCGTATACACAGTTGTCGCCCTTCCGTTTCTCTTCTTTGGGTTTGCATTTAGACAGTGTAGTGCCTGCCTGGATTATGTTGACTTTGATCAGTTAGTTGGGCTGTCATAGAATGAAACATGTTTGACCTCAAAATCCTGAAGCCAGGATGAATGAGTAAGTGTGGCTGTTGCAGAATTTCAGTTTCTTTGGGTGTGTATTTCTTTCATAAGTTACAAGAAGCCCGAGAGTATTAGGAACATGGATATAATTATAAAATCAGTGATAGCAAGCCAGAAATACATAGATGCCAGGTGTCTTATTTAAAATTTACTGTGACCATAGATTGGACTCAGTTTGCTGCTGTCATTTGGTCCCTGCTATAGTCCTCTATGCACATGTTTATCAGTAGTTTTGTATTATCATTAGTGTATTTTGGGGATAAATTCCCTAAAGTGGTATTCCTGGGTAAAAGGGTTAATGCACAGGTAGTTTTTTGTTTTTAATTGAAGTACAGTTGACATCCAATATTATAGTAGTTTCAGACATGATTCATCATTTATATACATTATGAAATGCTCTGTGGTAAGTATAGTTAACATCTGTCACCTTACAAAGTAACTATATCACTGCCTTGCTTCCTGTGCTATACTTTACATCACTGTGACTTATTTCATCACTCAAAAAGTTTGTACCTCTTAATCCACTTCACCTATTTTGCCCATCCCTTGTCCACCCACCCCTCTGGCAACCACCAGTTTGTTTTCTATATTTATGAATTTGCTTCTGTTTTGTTTTGTTTATTCATTTGTTTTAGCATAGGTAAAGTAGCATAAACATCTAGGTTCGTCCATGTTGCAACTGGCAAGATTTCACTTTTTTTTTTTTTTTTAACAGCACATACAGTTTTATTAGATGTTGCTAAATTCTCCTTCAACAGAAGCCATTTAGGAGCTATCCCATTTTTTTCATCCCACCTGCAAGATATGGGAAACACCATTTTAAAGTATTCATGTGGTCCTTTAACTAAAATGTAACAGTGTGTGTATATACCTAGATCTATAGAGAGATAGATGAATTTTTATGGAAGGGACATAGAATAAGCCAGTTGACTATCCCCTTTATGTTTGCTGCTTTCAGTCTTTTTTTGTTCCTCATATGTCATGTCGTTTAGCATTATTGGAAATCCAAGAAGTGAGGCCTAATGTGAACGAAATTTATTCTGTGCATCCTTAGAATCTTGATGATCATCTGATGCTTTTGTGAGCACAATTTGTTCTCTAATTTAGTTCCAGTGAGTAATTTTCATCAGTCATTTCGCACTGTTTTGGGATATTCAGCTAGTCCAGCCTGAGTCTTGCTGGCCTGAACAGTTTTCTGTCGGATTACTTTGCAGGGACTGGAAATGATGAGGAACTGTTTTACACTAGCAGCTGCAGTTGGGAAACTGGAGTAAATGCTCAATTTTAGGATTTTTTCTTTAATCTGCCCAAATCAAAGAAAACCTTTTATGGTTCTTAATGTGCATTTACTTCTGATTGTTAAGGATGCTTAAGGCAATAGTAAGGAGATTGGTGATTTGTGTAGAAAGATAATGGCCTGTTCTCTGGCCACGCACTTTCTGTGTTTCAAGTTCTTACCCGGACTTTTATCTTTCCTAACAGCAACAATGGTGTGGTTGGTGAATATGGCAGAAGGAGACCCAGAAGCCCAAAGGAAGGTATCCAAAAACTCCAATTGTAATGCACAAAGTAGGTGACTTTTATTTGGTAATCTCCTGTTTTTTCTGGGTCATTGTCTTGTTATATTGGCTAACAGTGAGCTATGAAGCAATGATTTTAACCTCTATCTTTGGTCATGGAGTCTTGAGCACCTCCTGAAAGCTATGGTAATACCCAGTAAATACAGATAAGTAAGGAGTTCAGGCACTCTAAACCCAACTACACCGCCAAGGCACCCTAGGTAAAGAACTCTGCCATTCAGTACTGTGAATACCAATAGGAAAGGTTAAAGGTGAGGCTGTGTTTAAAAAGGAAAAATAATCTTGGTCTCCAAACATGTACAAATGAAAGCTTCTGGTAGGGCCAGAGTGATTTCAGTATGATTTGACTTGAAATGCGATCATGTTTATACCGAGAAGATAAAATATTCCTGGTGGACAGGAAGGAGGATAAAAGTGATGAACCAGGGTGGGAGCTCAGAAGGCCCTGTGGGTACTTCTGCATACGGTAAGAAGAACATAAGGTAGGAATTGGTGGGGAAAATTGGAGTTAGAGCACACCGTAAATAGTCAACAAGAAAGGAAAGTTCTTTTTAAAACAAAAAGAGCTAACCTTATGAGGAAGTTGAAAAACATGCAGAGTAAAGATTGATCAGAGAAGAAAAAAGGGCCTTAATCGAGTTACTGTTTGCCAGGAAAAGGGAATTTGGGGTTTTATGGAGCCAGGAGATCCGCTGAGTTGGCACTAGGGTTGACTGAAAGGAGGGCACTGTCTACTCGGAGCCGCCCAGCAGTCCTGGTGGAGAAGTAGGAAACAGACTGGAAACAATTGCTACAAGTTGGTTATTGTGTTCACCTGTGTGAAGCTGAAGAAAATGAAAAGATTAGTTGTCTAGGAATATGGGTGTGAGTGTGAGTGTGGTTTTTCATACATCAAGATTGTATTCTTTTGACAAATAGTGATCGAGCTACTGTGTGCCGGATATTTTGCTGGGCACTGGGGCAGAGCACTGAACAAGATACCTTGTCCCTGTGGAGTTTATAACCTATTTGGGGAGATACAAATGTTCAACAACTAATTCCACAAATAATTCATACAGTTGTGATAGCACTACAGAGGAGATGTATCAGTTGTTATGGAAGTTTATAGTAGAGGAATTTCCTTTTCTCTGGAAAATCAGGAAGGCTTCCCTTAGAAAGTGATTATAGGTGATGACTAGTTGAAGAGTCGAAGAACTTTCTAGAAGAGGAAACAACATGGAGAAAGGTCTTGTAGTTAGAAGGAGCTGGATAAACGTCAGAGCTCTCAGTGGGAGTGCTGTGGTATTTTAGGTGGCCAGTTCTCCGTTGTGTGAGGCCTCTCCTCCCTGCAGAATATCTATCCTGAGTGCTAATCGTGGCTTCGAGGTTCTGCAGTAACCAACCAGGCCTCCATCCTGGTTCTTGCCAAACACACCCTGGAAGGGAGATGCTACCCCCGAGCTGGAAAACCACTGTGTTAGAAGAACTAGAGGTTTGACTGGAACAAAAAAAGACACAAGGCTCCTAGAGGGATGTCTGAAGGTTCTAAGTAGGAGTGAGGAGGGAAGGGGCAGAGCAGGGAGTGCGGTTTTTATTTATAAAGCTTATGCTGAGCTTCCATAGAAGACTCAGGTTTTGTGAAGACCTGGTTAAGAAAAAGAATACAGATGACAAATACAGAATAGCTATGGCCCCTCTTGGAAGAATTCCATGCAAGTGAGAGGCCTGAAGTGTGTAAGCTTCACTTGTTCGTGGTAAATCTGCCTCTGCTATGAGCATGTTTTTCTTTTATTAAACATAATAATAAGGGAGAGAAAAAGTGTTATCAACTTCACATATATTTTAACTATTTTTAATGTATGGAAATTTCTCAGGGCTGTCATGTTATGCTCACAGTTTTCAGTAAGATTGATCATTATTTATAATGAAATGACTGGCTCATAAAAAAGTTCACTCCCCCTTTCCTACCTCACCCCACCTCCCATAATGGTCTACTTTTTATCATGGTCATGAAGCCCCTGGTGACTGCCATCATTTAGGAAGCTTTCAGCCTCCGAAATCAGAAAACCCAACTCAGTTGCTTTAAACAAAGAAGAGTTATGTTCTGTCATATGTTAATTTAGAGTTAAGTCCTAAGGTATAGGCATTTGTAGGGTTGGGGAATTGTATGGTTCGTTTATGTCATCAAAGGCCCAGGTTCTTCCCATCTTCTGGTTTTGTCACCTTTAGATACAGGCTTGGTCCTCAGCCCACTGCTTCTCATGGTCAGAAGATGGCAACTGCAGTTCCAGGCATTTTATTCAGATGAGACATCATCCAGGGTTGGAAAGGGGCTGTTTGTTTTTTCCTTGAATCTCTCTTAAAGAGTGAGAAAAATTTCCCCCAAATTCAGAGCAGAGTTGGCCTCAACACACGTGGGCTAGCACCAGCCTCAACCTTAGAGCTGTCGTTGGGAAGAGATTACCACGCTTGGTCTGGGCCCATCATGGTTTGCCACCAGAGTCATGTGCAGGAGAGGCGGGAACCCAAAGAGTCAGGACTCTGCCCTCAGGAAACAAGGAGGGAAATGGCTATTGGGTAAGAATCCTCCAGACACTTTTACAGCCTGTGGTTTGTGGCTTAAGAGCCAGCTAACCTAGATGAAGTGGAGTTGGGTAGTTACTGTTTCCATGTAGTTTTCTTAAAGGTATTAACATTTTTTCTAAGAAGTTAAGAGCTATAATTTCCATTTTCTCTTGAAGCCGCAGAAGGTGAGTCCCAAGACCCCGTGACAGAGAGCGATGATGGAGGCTTCAGTGAAGAGTGGGAAGCCCAGAGGGACGGCCGCCTGGGGCCTCATCGCTCTACAGCGGAGTCACGGGCTGCCGTGCAGGAACTTTCCAACAGCATCCTGGCCAGTGAGGACCCCGAAGAAAGTATGTGTGTTGCTCTGTGTGGTAGAGTCGTGGCTAGGTTCCTTGAGATACTACATTACCAAACGCTTCAAAAATGAAACAGATGAGAGTGGTGCAGGCTACTTTTGAATAACGGAGTATAGCGTTTAGACAGAAATACTAGTAGGTGTTGCTTTTCTCACAGTTAAATTTGATAACGGGCCAAATTCTGCCTCTCAGATTTTTGGAAATGGCCCTTTACAGCCTGAACTTTGGCATTTGTTTTAAAAGGTAAAAGATTTTTTTGGAATTATGATCCCGGGAAGACTCATGGCTACAATATTTATGTTCAAAAATTTCATTCGTATATTTCCTCTTTGCTGTGTAGAGACCTGTGGGTTTGAGTGTTTCAGCCTTTTACATCATTATTCCCTTTGCTGGCAAGCACTGTATTTTATTAATTTTAAAGAAAATCAAAAGGATTTTGGTTATTGGGAGAAAGGCAAGCATTTGTTCAGTGTCTAAGGTATGTTGTCACTTGACTTAGGTTAGCACTTGGGGCTTCTTGGGAGCAGTATTAGCCAGTATAGCACCCCCTCCCTTGGTTAGGGCTCAGTCATCTCTTTAGTTTTAGAGATGTGATTTATTAAGAGATTAGCACATTTTCCAACTAAAGTATTCTTTATGAGGTTTTTTTCTCAGAAAAGTGAAGCTCTTGAGTGATTAAAACATTATAGTGAAAATATTAAATACTTTTAAAGAAGCAAACACCTAAATTTCTTGGCTTCTTTATTCACTCATTACGATCTTGACATTATCCTTGAGCTTGAGCAGAACATTTGTTACATACAGCTCAGCCTTAGTCTTTTAACTGGGTCAGAATCTGGGCACGTACTTAACTTTGGGGCTTGGCTGAGTTTTCCAGATGTTAGAGTCCGATACAGCCTGTGACTTTCACACTCCAGGGAAACTGGGCACCGCTGCCTCTTCTTACAGCCAGACTTGAGCTTGCCTTTGCTGACACTGTTCTCTGCCTGCAAAGTCACCACTGTAATTAGGTTGCATCTTCCTTTCTCTTTCCTTGAAGCTGCCTACAGCCAAAAGAAGTAACCTAGCTACTGAGTATTCGCAGTCGTTCATGCCCGGCCTTGAGTCTTGATGCTCTCTACTGATCCCCTCTCATGTTCTCTGTTTCTACCTCATTGCCCCTCCTGACTGCAGAATGATACTTCTTTTTCTGGGACCAGTATAAACTAGTAATTGACATTCTTTCATCATCTTATCACCCAATAACATAGTTATCTCTGAACAACCTTTTAAAATCAGCATTTAATTAAAAACTGAAGTTTTTTAATTAAAAATGTGAAATAGTAAAAAAATTTATTTTAGCGTTTTTTAATTTTGAGAGACCCAGAGAGACAGAGCATGAGGAGGGAAGGGGCAGAGAGAGAGGGAGATACAGAATCCAAAGCTCAAACCCCTGAACTGTGAGAGCATGACCTGAGCTGAGGTTGGATACCCAACCGACTGAGCCACCCAGGCGCTCTTAAAATATTTTTATCCAATGTGAAGGTAGTTGGTCTTCCTTCTAGTGAGTTTCAAAATATACTTCCCTCAAACATCATGCCAGTAGCAGGCTCATCCTAAGTGTACTACTAAGTAGACTTAAAGTTTACCAACATAGGGAGATTAGCCTGTTGTTTTCAGGAGTGGAAATTTGACTCTAGAGATTCTTTTCTGTAACCTCAAGGGAAGTGAGGGAAAGGAATTTTGCTATTATCTTCAAGTAGAAGAGATTTTAGTAGTAAAAAAGTATAATACATTTCAGATAGGGTTTTTTTTAAAACTTTATTTTTGAGTAACCTCTGTACCTAACATGGGGCTTGAACTCACAACTTCAAGATCAAGAGTTGCATGCTCTACCAGCTGGACCAGCCGGGCACACCTCAGGCAGTTTTCAGTATATTTATTAAAAAGATAATAGGAAATACTATTTTTTATGTTACTGTATTTAAGCTAGGCACATATGACACTGCTAGAGGTTGTTGAGATAAATGTTATAATTAAAGTAATATTTACCATCATTTATTGTCTTTACCATGTCTTACATTTGTAGACCAGGAAATGCTCCTTTTAATATTAAAAGAACACCATATTACTTGAAGTTATTTTTCAGAGTTGATAAATACGACAGAAGGCCCAGACTACAGTTAGCAAACAGCAGTAAAATAATAGCCAGTCTCAGCATTAACACTTGTCAGTAGAGGGGTGCCTGGCTGGCTCAGGGGTAGAGCACATCACTCATAAATTTTAAGAGTCATGAGTTCGAGCCCCATGTTGGTAATCTTTAAAAAAAAAAAAAAAAAGAACATTTGATAGTAGAATACTGTTAATTCATTTTGACCAATGTAAGCAGTTTCCATTGCTGTGGTTTTAGTTATTTGGCTATCGCACATTTTTATTGAATAAATCAAAAGGAGCAATTTAAAGCAGAATTCCTGAGCAAAGTGATATTTCTTAGGTTTTATATACTGATTCGGTTTCTTCTGCTTATAAATGTGAACAAAATTTGACACGTCAGTAAATGCCTAAAGAAAAAAAAGGGTGGTTTACTTTTGTTTCCTTATTCTATTTTAATTTTGCTAATGAAATATATTTCCATTTTTCTCTCCATTAAAGTAAATTTTGTGAAGTATAACTAGCAACAGTTGCCATAATATTGCAATTAAACCTAAGCCTTTAAATGGAAAAAGAAAAAAAAATGAGGCCAGGTGCACCTGAGTGGCTCAGCCGGTTAAGTGTTGGCTTCGGCTCAGGTCATGATCTCACAGTTTGTGGGTTCGAGCCCCACGTCGGGCTCTGTGCTGACAGCTCAGAGCCTGGAGCCTGCTTTGGATTCTATATCTCCCTTTATCTCTGCCCCTCCCCTGTGCATGCTCTGTCTCTCTCTCAAAAATGAATAAAAATTAAAAAAATTAATTTTTTTAAGTGAGGCCATAATTTTAAGCTTGATTTAATACATTATTGTTTTTACTTTTTATAGCTTTATTGAAGTATAATCCACATAATATACAATTCACCCATTTAAAGTGGTGTCTTTATATTCACAAAATTGTTCAATCATCACCACAGTTAATTTTAGAGCAGTTGCATTACCTCCAGAAGAAATCCTACATTCTTGGGGTGCCTGAGTGGCTCAGACGGTTAAGTGTCTGACTTTGGCTCAGGTCATGATCTCGCACTTCATGAGTTCGAGCCCCACATCGGGCTGTGTGCTGACAGCTCAGAGCCTGGAGCCTGCTTCAGATTCTGTGTCTCCCTCTCTCTCTGCCCCTCCCCTGCTTGTGCTCTCTCTCTGTTTCTCAAAAAATGAATAAACGTTAAAAAAAAGATTTAAAAAAATCCTACATGGCTTAGTTGTCCAGCTGTCTAACCCCTCCCATCCCCTGCCATTTAAAGTACACAATATGCAGTGATTTCTGTTGTATTCACAGAGCTGTGCAAACCATCACTACAAGTGAATTTTAGAACATTTTCATCACCTCAAAAAGAAAGTCCATACTCTTTACCTCCCATGTTCCCCCAACACCAGCAAATACACTATCCTAGATTTGCCCATCTTGGGCAGTTCATATAAATGGAATCAGACCGTATATCATCCTTTGTACTGGTTTCTTTCACTTAGGCTGATGTTTTCAAAGTTCGTCTATGTTGTAGTATGTGTCAGTATTTCATTTATTTTTATAGCCAAATAATACTACATTTTATGTATATATCACATTTATTATCCATTCATCAGATAATAGACATCTGAGTTGTTTCCATTTGGGGCTGTTGTGCATAATGTTGTTATGAATATTCATGTACCAGTTTTTGTGTGGACATGTTTTTATTTCTCTTGGGTGTATACCCAGGAGTAGAATTGCTGGGTCCATAACTCTGTGTTTAACCTTTTGAGAAACTGACAGACTGTGTTCCAAAGCAGCCATACTATTTTAAATTCCTGCCAGCAGTGTGTGAATGCTCCAATTTTTCCTCACCAACACTTACTATCTTTTTGATTGTAATCATTCTAATAGGTATAAAGTGCTAATCTCATGGTTTTCAATTGCATTTTCCTAATGGCTAATGATACTGAGTATTTTTTTGTGTGTGCTTATTGGCCATTTTTATTTTTTCTTTGGAGAACTATATTCAGATATTTTGACCCTTTTTATTTGCCTCTTTAATTATTGAGTTGTAATGGTTCTTTGTATATTCTAAATACAAGGTTTCAGATAAGTGAAAATTTTTTTTCCTGCATTATTTTAAAAATCTCATTTCTGTAACACTTTTTTCCCAAAGAACTTGGTTTTAGTTTCTTTTAACACTTAACATTTGAAATTGAAATCTAAATTTTTCTAAGGCCATTATATATTTTAGCCTTTATATGTGCCAAGAACTTTTCCTGTATTATTTTTTAACTTTTTAAAAAATGTTTATTTAGTTTTGAGAGAGAGAGACACACAGAGCATGAGCAGGAGGGTGGGGAGAGAGACAGACAGACAGACAGACAGACAGAATCCAAAGCAGGCTCCAGACTCTGAGCTGTTAGCACAGAGCCCAGTGTGGGGTTGAACTCATGAGCTATGAGATCATGACCTGAGCCAAAGTCGGATGCTTAACTGACTAAGCCATCCAGGCACACACCCCCTTATTTTTTTAGTGTTTATCTATGTTTGAGAGAGAAAGAGAGCACAAGCAGGGGAGAAGCAAAGAGAGAGGGAAACACAGAATTCAAAGCAGGCTCCAGGCTCTGAGCTGTCAGCACAGAGCCCAACGTAGGGCTCGAACCCACAAGCTGTGAGATCATGACCTGAGCTGAAGTCAGACACTTAACTGAGTCATCCAGGCACCCCTAGTTTTTAATTCTTGCTAACAGCCCTATGTAATAGCTCATAATCCCCATCTTAGAGCTGAGGAATTTGAGGATTAAAAGAAGATAATCAGCTTGCTCTGGATCACACAAGTACTTAAATAGTAGCACTGGCCTCTTCTGTCCATGTGAAACTGGCGTGTGTATTCATCGCTTTGGGAAGGTTAGCAAGTTCAAGGGCAGCTGATCCTGTAATTCATAGCATCGGGTCTCATGGGTCATGGGTGTGTCTTTTCCGCACAGGAAGACTTCGCTCTGGCTCCCACAACTCAACACTGGTTTCTCTGTAATACCTGATGAACCAGCCCTGTGCTTGTTTCTCACCCACGTGTGGAACACATCATATTTCTCAGGGCCCTCTGCCTCTGTCCCCTGGAAGGGTTTCTCTAACCCAGGCAACTAAACCTTAAAACCAGGGTCAAACTTCAGTTGGGAATAATTACTTAACAGAAAAATGAAACCCACTTGTAAAGCTTTATGGGTGAATAATGGACCCTCCGTTAAAACATATCTTTTGAGTTCATATTTTAGCCTTTACTTAATTGTATATGTTTTTTTGAAAAGAATTTGAAGGGGAAAACTGTTGGATAACAGAAAACGTATGGCCTTTGCATTTCTTGCAAGATTTAGGATCAGCTTGTCAATGTCTACAAGCTATATTTCAAAAAAAATGGAAATGTAAAGAATTTTGAATACCCAAAACAATTTTGAAAGAGAAGGAAAGGTCGGTAGATTTATACTATTTGATTGCAGAACTTACTCTAAAGCCGTAGTAATTAGACACCTTGGTGGCTCAGTCGGGTAAGTGTTCAGTTTCAGTCAGGTCACAGTCTCATGGTTCCTGAGTTAAGCCCTCATCTGGCTCTCTCTGCTGACAGCACAGAACCGGCTTCGGATCCTCTGTCCCGTCTCTGCCTCTCCTCTGCTCATGCTCACTCTCTCACTTTTAAAAATAAATAAACATTAAAAAAAAAAAAGCCATAGTAATCAGTTCAGGCACAAGGAGAGGCATATAAATCCGTGGAACAGAATTGTGAGTCTAGAAATAAATACTTAGATTTGTGGTCAATAAATTTTTTTTACAAAGATGCTAAAATAATTCAATAGGACAAGGATATGTAATCTTTTCAACCAATGGTGCTGAGACAATTAGATAGCCACATGCAAAAGAATGAACGGAAACTCCTGCCTCGCCCTATCCATCTGTCATGCACAAAATAAATGTGAACTCAAAATGGGTCATAAACTGAAATGTAAGTGGTTAAACTAAAATTTCTAGGAGAAAACATAAGAGAAGTTAAAAACTTTTGCACTTCAAAAGATACCATTAAGAGGAGAGAGATTTGTACACCCAGTTTCATAGCATTCTCCACAATAGCCATGAGGTGGAAGCAACCCACGTGCCCATTGATGGATGAATGTATAAATAAGATGTCTATACTTACAATGGAATATTATTCCGCCTTGAAAAGGAAGGACACTCTAACACATGCTGTGTAGCATGGGTGAACTTGAGGACATTCGCTAAGTGAAGTTAGCCAGTCACAAAGCGGCCAATACTGTATGATATGAAATACCTATGGTAGTCAAACTCAGAGAAAATGGAATGATGGTTGGTGGAGGCTGGAGGGAGAAACGGAGGAGGAGTTTGTGTTTAATGGGTATAGAGTTTTAGTTTTGCAAGATTAAAAGAGTTCTGTGACTGGATGATGAGGACGTGAGTTTACTTAATGCCATTGAGTTGTGTATTTTACCACAGTTAAACCTTTTTTAAAAAAAGATACAATTAAGAAAAGGAAAAGAGGGGTACCTGGGTGAGTCAGTTAAGCATCTTTATATATATATATAAAGAATGCTTACAACTCAATAATATAGAAGATTACCCATTTAAAAAATAGGGGAATGCTTTGGATAAGCATTTCACCAAAGGAGAAATATGAGAGGTAATAAATACATGAAAAGCTTCTTGGGGCGCCTGGGTGGCTCGGTTAAGCATCCGACTTCGGCTCAGGTTATGACCTCATGGTTCATGGGTTCGAGCCCCGCGTCAGGTTCTGTGCTGACAGCTCAGAGCCTGAAGCCTGTTTCAGATTCTGTGTTTCCCTCTCTCTCTGCTTCTCTCTTGTTCGCACTCTGTCTCTCTCTGTTTCAAAAGTAAGTAAACAAAATTTTTATTTTTTAAAACATATGAAAAGCTTCTCAACACCATTATTCACAATGGCTTTAATCAAAAAGGCTAGCAATGCCAAGTGTTGGTGAGGGAAGTAAAGAAACTGGAGCCCTAAGGCATTGCTAGTGGCAATGTAAACTGGTGCAGCCAGTATGGAAAACAATTTGGCAGTTTCTTAAAAAAACTAAAGATAAACTTACATATAACCCAGCAATCCTGTTTTTAGGGATCTACCCAATGGAAATGAAAGCGGTGTCCACACAAAGATGTGTATGCCTGGTCAGGCATAAGGTTTCTAGCACCATTATTCACAACAGCCCCAAACTGTAAACAACCCATTGTCTGTCAACTAGTAAAACACAGTATATTCATACAGTGGAAAAATGACCAGTAAAAAGAAACAAAGTACAGACTCGTGCAGTATTGTGGGTAACCTCAAAAATATGTTACTTGAAAGAAGCCAGTCACAAAGACTACATACTGTTATGTGTTCCTTTCAGTGAAGTGTCTAGAATTTATGTAGAGTGCCAAATTTATGTATAGAGAAGACATCAGTGTTGCTTAAGGCCTAGGGTGATGGGAATGTGGATTGTGGTGATGGTTGGACAACTCTATAAATCTTTTACAATAATTGAACAATGGGTGAATTTTATGAAGAAAATAATAATGTGTCACATAGGGGTTCTTGTGAAGATTTATTAGAACAAGTGCCCGGTGTAAACTAGGCAGTCAATGGATGACCGCTATTACTTACTATTCCTTATTATATATGACAACAGCATCTAACTGTTAAAGACCCCAGAGCCAGCCACATAGAATCTGAAACTCATAGTGGATGAGAACAAAAAAGAAAGAAAACCTAGCGAAAGCCAAAATTTATCCATCACTTACTGCTTTCTCATTCAATACAGGATGGAATACAGTGGTGACATTTTTGAATTGATGGCAAAGAGTGACAAACTTTTCTATTCATACTCTTTCCTTTTTAGGGGGAGTAAAACTTGGATTAGGGGACTTCATTTTCTACAGTGTGCTGGTTGGTAAAGCTTCTGCAACAGCCAGTGGAGACTGGAACACGACCATAGCCTGCTTTGTAGCCATATTAATTGTAAGTATACACTTAATAAAAATACGTCTGAAATCCTCCTCTCAGAACTCTGATTATGCTCTCTCTTTAAGGCATTGTTTGTTTTCTAAAGTTTCTTTATTTTGAGAGACATAGAGACAGCACAAGTAGGGAATGGGCAGAGGGAGAGGGAGAGAGAGAATCCCAAACATGCTCCGTGCTGCCAGCACAGAGCCCGATGCAGGGCTCAAACCCATGACACCATGAGATCACAAGGTGATGGCCTGAGCTGAAACCAAGAGTCGGACACTATGGACTAAACCACACAAGTGGCCCTAAGGCAATCTGTCTTAACCAGAGCTGGGCTGAGTGTGCAGGTCACCTGGAGAGCGTTTTACAAACAATTGAACTTCACCTGAATAGTGCCTCCTGGCCACCCATTAAAATCATCCATTAAAATAGTGCATCCCTGTCCTGAGATATTTAATGTTTTAATTGTATGGTTTTTTTTTAATTCTCCACAAATCTCTGCTAAGCACCTCTGATTAGGAATGGCTGCCTTAAGCCTGGCAGCATAGACATGTAGGAAATTAGCTGTGTTAGATCAGTTGTGAAGGGGCACTCAGGTCCTCACTTAGGCCCTGAGTCTGGTGGTGGTTTTGTCTCTAATGCCACAGCCTGCAGCAGGCAGTATTCCCGAGAAGAGCTAACACAACGCACGATGCCGTGGAGGTCTTGTTTGTAGCTCCACAAAGGGAAGCCCAAGGCTTTCACGACTACAGTGACTCTTAAGATATTTCTTACTGGTATTTTTGCTGAAGATGTGATGTCTTTGATGTGTGTCCATGAAGTTAGATGAGAGGTGAGATGAGAGCCATTACCTTCTGTTTATTTTATGATGACCTCTGGGGTTTATCGTGGTCATAAAACCATTACAATTTTCATGTGCTTTACTTTTCTTTCTTCCTCCCTCCCTCCCTCTCTCTCTCTCTCTCTCTCTCTCTCTCTCTCTCTCTCTCTTTCTTTCTTTTTCTTTCTTTCTCTTTTTTTACTTTTCTGGATGTGTTGTATCTTTTAAGAGGAAAATGACTTAGTTTGGATAAACTTGAAATGATACTCAATTTTCAGACATTGTCTTAGTACTTAGGGTGAAAAAATGGACTATATTATATGGCTATTCTGTGCTTACAAGAAAGCAACACATGTGTTCTCCTGCTTTCTGAAAGTGCCTATTATACCACTTTGCTAGATTTTTGCTTTTCCAAAAAAAGCTTTTACCATACTGATAGGTCTTTCATTAAAAAAGAGTGGCCTAATTTGGAACTTTCAGAAAGTGGGCATATGCTTCTTTTTATGCTCTTTTGGTTTACAGTAGCCAACTCAATATTTTAAGTAGAAATTAAAAAAATTTTTTTAACATTTTATTAATTTTTGAGAGACAGAGACAGTGTGATCAGGGGAGGGGCAGAGAGAGAGGGGGAGACACAGAATCTGAAGCAGGCTCTAGGCTCTGAGCTAGCTGTCAGCACAGAGCCTGGTGTGGGGCTCAAACCCACGAACTGTGAGATCATGACCTGAGCCGAAGTTGGACACCCAATCGACTGAGCCACCCAGGCACCCCAGTATTACTTAATTTGTTTTTAAAAAAAAAAGTTTTATTTTTGTGTTCTATTCCTTACCTTGAACTAAGGAGCGAAGTAGCAACAATGTGTGCATAATGAACTCTATGTTGCAAAGGAAAAGAAAGGTTTCCACATTTAATGGGGGAAAATTGCCCTAAAATTTAACCTCAAAGGATAATATCCGGGGAACTTAATAAAGAGCAGGACTTGTGATTGGGTTGTTTTTGCATGAAATACTTTCCTAATTTTGTCTGAGGTTGCATCTTCTCCCTTTTTCCCCACAGGGCCTGTGCCTTACATTGTTACTCCTCGCCATTTTCAAGAAAGCTCTGCCAGCTCTTCCCATCTCTATCACCTTTGGGCTTGTTTTCTACTTTGCCACAGATTATCTTGTACAGCCCTTCATGGACCAGTTAGCATTCCATCAATTTTATATCTAGCGTATTTGCAACTAGAATCCCATGGATTTTTCTCCTTTGACTACAATAAAACCTGGGGAGGACAAAGATGATTTCCCTGTGTCCGTATCTAACAAAGGCAAGATTCCCAGCTGGACTTTTGCAGCTTCCTTCCAAGTCTTCCTGACCACCTGTACCATTGGGCACTGGAAGATGTCTGCAGGAAATGGTTTTAACATACGTCATCTTGACGGACTGAGTCCCTCGGTGCAGAAACTACCAGATTTGAGGGACAAGGATGAGGAGGAGGGACGGACCAAGAAGTTGCTGTGCTCGCAGCAGCAGTTTGAGCCTTGGTCACAGGTGGATTTTACCAACACTGCAGACTCAGGACTACCATTACCGAGAAGTTAAATGACACGGTTTAAACCAAACAGGACTCTTCATCTTAAACTACATGTTGAAGATCAACCTAATAAACCTGTATTGAACTCTGAACCTTTTCAGGAGGTACTGTAAGCAGAGCAGGCACCAGCAGCAACATGAAAAGGTTTTTGAAAAGGGGCTCCAACTTTCACTTTCAAACCTTTCTGCTGCAGACTTACCATTTTTAAATAAGACTTTTTTTTTTCACCTTGAGTCAAGTCAGATAATGTAGGTTGATTTTGAAAGTTTTTGTTTTCAAGCACTGAAACTCAGTACCATCTACGGTTGCATTTCTTCCCATGGCCAGTCTGAACTTAACTGCTTTATCCTAAAAGTCTTAACCTCAGGTTCCAAATTCAGTAATTTCTGGAAAGAATGGAACTATTATCTAAACAGTTTCCTGTCAGCCTTGGGTGAATTCTGGATTTTCCCACCAAATTATTTGTAGACATACTTGTTGGTTTACTTGCCCTGGCTGCTTCCCTTGTCCCCATCTCTCCCCGACTGCCCATAAGCATTCTCTTCTACAGCCAGCGAGACAGCTCTGTTGTGGTAGCAGACGATCCGGTTACGCTAGGATTTTGCTCTCTGTGTGGTGCAAGGAATGTGTTCTGAATCAGTGCGGTCAGCCTCACTGTCATAATTTCTTCAGTAGCAAATACAATGTGTGCCCAAAGACAGTAGCATTAAAGAAGAGTAAAATGGCTGGTGAAGCACTTTCTGTCCTGGTTTTTCTTTTCTTACTACAACCCACTGTCTCTGGCACTAGGTCAGAATTTGAGCCAATAGCCAAAAGCTGGTGGAGTATAAAGTCACTTGTATCAGTACAAAGCAAGGATCTGGAGAAGGCCATGACTTGACTTGGTAAGCCGTAGGAGAACCTAGGGTCCGGCGGCGACCCAGATGCTGAGAAAAGCAGGGGCCTCGGACAGCCCATGGGGACAAAATGAGCCAATACCCCGTGGGCATATGTGAAGGAGCAGAACCAAGTTATTCCTCAGGAACCTCCGAGTGGGTGTGTTGTGCTTTCCCTTCTCCCTTCCTTTTCATTTCAGTGCACCTGTGCACCTGTGCGCCTTTGAAGCGGGCAGTGGGGTTGAGGTCCTGGTCCTGTGCAGTTCAGCTGGACAGTGCACGTAAGCGGAGCCGTCAGCCTGTGGGCACAGGACACCTGCAAATGGAGCTTTGCCAGGCACAGCCCTTCTCTTACCACTGACCACCTTTAGCCATAATGATCAGAGTGTAAGCGTTTGTGAGACACTTAGTCTCCCTCTATGGCTGAAGAAAGGCCAGCTTTTTGTTGTTGTTCCTGCTCTCTCCACCCTGTCATATGATCTAGTTTGCAGTTCTCCTTGGAGTTTTCTTTTTAACATTTTATTTTATTTTTTGAGAGGCCTAGAGCGTGAGCTGAGGAAGGGCAGAGAGAGGGACACACACACACACAGAATCCGAAGCAGGCTATAGGCTCTGAGCTGTCAGCATAGAGCCCAATGCGGGGCTCAAACCCATGAATGCGAGATCACGACCTGAGCTTAAGTCACCCAGGAACCCTGTGCTTGGAGTTTAGAATATTTGTTTCCTGTCACAGAATGCTTTTTATAAGAAACTAAATTAAGCAGTATAGTCTGCTGGTCATAACTGGAGTAGAAGCAAAAACTGGCTCATATTAAGTAGTTGAAAAATGCAGGAAAAACAAGTCTATGCATAGAAAGAGTGGGGCTTAGAATAGTAGGTTGTCTCATCTCTTTGTTTAGCCCCTTATCTCCAAGATTCTTTCTCCTCACATATGTAACAGTGTGGGTATTCCAGAAAGAAACATGATTCAACCACTACAGCAAAGCCACCTGAACATGTTTGTGATTTGAGGCAGCCTTGAGGGAGCTCCTGGGTCCAGACTAGTTTGTTAGTGTGAGGGTCCCCAAAGTACCATATCTCTCATGAAAGGTTTCATCCCAGAAGAGGGTGTGTGTGTGTGTGTGTGTGATTAAATCCGTCCTTTGTTTCACTGTCCTATGTAGTAAAATGGCAATAAATCTCGTTTTCTACAAGACGGAACCACAGCTCAGCATAGAGAGAACGCTTTTCTTTAATTCGCCAATCTCAGATACAGAGCTTTGAACTTTCTTCTTAACAGTCAATTCAGTTGTTTCTGAAATATCAGAACGCTAGTCTCCTGCCATGAAAGATGGATCGTCACCAGGGAAACAAGGCCGCTGACACTGTGCTCTCACACGGGGCAGGGGTGGCTGTGGAGCCAGGCCAAGGAAAGCAGGACCGCCCAGGCCACCTGCTTCATGACGCGGAGGACGAGTGGCCATCCTGTGTGGGTCAGCTGGCCTGCAGAGCAGAGGGTGTATGTACAGGAGGTCGCCACAAACTTGCCTGTGGGCAGACCAAATGTGTTTGGAAGATTTGTGGACCTTCTTTCAAAGAGGAAGAACATGCTTTTCTTGTTTTTTTTTTAGATTCTCACTAGGTTAGTGTGTGGTCATAGGATCACAGCTCTCCCTGTAAATGATTAAATTTCTTGATTAGAAAAAAGCTTTCTAAGCAACTTGAAAACCATCATAAGTGAGTGATTTATTGATTTTGCTACATAAGCAACAACAAGGGAGGTGGTCTCTTCACTTTTGAATTCTTGAATCCTCAGTTTTTAACGTGTCTCTTGTTTTTAAAAACCCTCCTTCCGTAACCAGTGTCCATATGCGAAGTTTAGTACTTGTCCTTTACTTGGCCTCCAAAAACTTTAGATAGTAGTCTTGGACATAATTTGTAGAATATGAGACAAAGGTTAAGCTTCCACATAAGATCTTCCAGAGTCAGTATCTCAAGGAAGCCTGACCTCCAGGGCCCGGCCTTCCAGAGTTGCCCATTCATGATCTAACCCTAGAAGAGAAAGAGCTCAGAAGCCATATGAAAACGTTTATTCATTGTCTTCCATGTTCTGGCATGGTGCTTGAGTCTCAAGATGTGAAGATGAGTCAGACCCGTCCTCAGAATACATCCATGGTTTCCTGTTTTCTGATATGCGCCATCTTGAACTTCCCTAAAATATTAGGTGCTTGTCAGTAACACATTTTTGTGGTTGCTGTCACTGAGGGCTTATAAAATTGATGTTATGAAGGTGATCTTGATTCTTCCAGAAACCAACCCTTTCAGTGAAGTGCTCCTTTTTCTCTATCTGCTTTTGGATAGTCTATAATGGCCTGACCGCCATTCTCCTCACCTCCGGGGCGTCCACAAAGCTGACTCTGCAAAGGGAACTTGAAAACTGGATGTTGGGTCTTGCCCTGGGATGAAACAGTATCCTCGTCATGGGTTTGAGCCCAGAAGTGATCCTTACGATTTTCTTGCTTCTCTTTAAATACCCCCCAAACACAGGAGATTAAAAACAATGGTTTCAGCTCTTCACAGCCTTCGGTGAAATTGCCGAGCAGCGTACTAGTATGGCTGTCGCCACGCTCACCTCCTGAGTCCTCTGGATGCCATCATCCGAACCATCTTCTCTGGTAGGAAACATCTCAGATGCGTGTATTAAAAATCAGCCTGGTGCTGAAATGAACCCTTTCTTTGAATGTTTACCAGGGCCTTGGATGCCTGGAACATTGCCCTCAGGAAGTAGCTGGGCCCACCCTGGGCCCTGGAACGTGGTGTTAGCACTTGAGCCTGGTGCGTGTAGCAGGAAAGATTTCCCAGGAAGCAATTTTCCTTTGAAAATAAATAATTGTTGTAAAAAGACAGCTTCAAAATCTATCAGCTGTAGACAATAGTGAATACAGGACTCTCTGTTCCCCGTGGGACCGGAGGTGCTTGCTTCAGGGGGGGACGCCGACGTGTTCGTCATCTGGCGTTTGCTTCTCCAGGCACTGCTTGTCCATGATTCAGACAGTGAATACATCTTTTTTAAAATACCTTTCAAATTCTTGGTAAGATATAATTTTGATAGATTGCTGATTTTCCTGTGTTTGTCAAATTAATAAAGACTGCATGAACCCCGCCGTTCTAATTTTCTTATGTGAAAGTAGTATAACTGGGAACTGTTGAACCATTATCGGGACACAGTTAAGAAACAAAAATGCATTATATCTGTTATTCACTCATAATGGAGGGGTATGGATCATAGCAGGCCACAGCTCTGAAGGATACACTATTAAGTCTATGAAAAGTCTTGAAAAAACTATTCTAAATACTTAGCTTCTGAAAGTATTGTTTTCTAGATAATATCTAACTCAAATTGATGCAAAAGCTGTCAAGACAAGAACTTATAGAACGTGCATGTTTTAGTACAGGGCAGATATTTTATATGCTAGAGGATTATCTTTTTAAAATTATTATAGGGGGTGCCTGGCTGGCACAGTCAGTAGAGCATGCAACTCCCAGAGTCGTGAGTTCAAGCCCATGTTGGGTGTAGAGCTTACTTTAAAAAAAGGGGGGGGGGACGAATAAAAAATCATGTAGGTCACATCAGTAGAAAAAAACATTACTCTTATTGATTGTCCTGTCACTTTCCTAAAACTCTCCAAAAACCTTTTGTTTCTAAATAGTGAATAGCATATAAAATGTTGGGAATTATTAATCAGAAATAAGATTGTGGCAGGAAAACCGAAGTTGGCCATTGTCTTCAGAAGAAGCATATAAGAGATGGTGCCTTCCTGGCTACGTTGGCTGAGGGCATCAGGAGGCGGGGGAGGTGTTCATTCCCTCCTTTGGCAGCCACAGGCATCGGTTGCTTTTTTGCATCTGGTAGCAATGTCACTAAAGTCTGCCACAGAACTCCCTTGATTTGTCCTCATCAGCTGGGAGAGGTTTCTGGTTTTTAGGGGCACTGACAACGGTGTTCTTAGTGGGAATGAAGGATGTTTTCTGGCAGGGATGAGAAGCAAGAATAACGAGATTGGAGTCCCGGCGTCACTCGGTAAGTACCACAGTCTTACGTGGCCCAACCATTCTCTCTGGGGACATGTCTGGGTGCTCTGCAGGTGTGTGCGGTGGGGGGCATATTTGCTTGGGATCTGGTTAGAAGTGAAACGACCGCCTACGTGAGTACAAGCAGGTACAGTGTTGCCTCCTTACGTCATTTGACTGGAATGCAGAGCAATGGAGGGGACCCACAAAAGACGGGGTTTAAGAGCAGAATGTTTTCCAGAAGCAAAGTTCAAGCCAAATTTGAGAAAAAGGGAAGAATCAAAATTGGCATGAAGACAAAGAACATATGTCAAAAAAAATCAGGAAGGAAAAAGTATGTGAGACACCCAAGGATAATTAGTTTCTGAATTAAAGTGATGATTTATGCAGAGGAAAATCCAATTTGCTAACTAAATCTGCTTCCATATTTACTTAGAATAAACTTTCTTCATTGGATGACTTGTAGAAACCATGGAGGAGGTGACCTGACCTGCTACAGGGGCCTTTCAGCACAAGGGACCTCTTAATCTTGACCAAGATTCATTCTCTTACACGGGCTGGCCCTTCTGTGCCTTGTATGTCACACCCTCTAACGGGGAGAAGTGCAAGGGCCTCACACCAGGTTTGTTGGAGTCCTAATTTTTGAAGATTGCATTTTTTAAAGTAATCTCTACACCCAACGTGGGGCTTGAACTCACAACCCCTGAGATCCAGAGTTGCATGTTCCACGGACTGAGCCAGCCAGGCGCCCCAGTGGAGCCCTAATTCTTAGACAAGGGGTGACATAATTATGCTGCCACTGTTTGTCCTCCCCCCCCCCCTAAAATTAATTGCATAGTAACGCCAGGTGAGTTCCCCATGCAACTCCGGAAAGGATTTTGTTACCCCTTTGCCCATGGCATACCTTGAGGTGCTCTGCAGGTAAGCTTCTGTGATTAGTTTGCTTGGGTAGCTGACCTAGTCAAGAGCCACTAAACTCAGAGAGATGTAAAGAAGATCTAAAAGTAGAAATAACACTGAGAGCTAGATCAGTATATTTTCACTACATTTAAATACCTGAATTTAAGTGAATTCTTTAGAGGCTGGTGCAGTCCCCTCTGGACATGGCTATCCCAGTGATCGGCACAGAGTCATCTCTCAAATACTGAGAGACACGGAGGAGAGATTTGGGGGACTTTATCCTGCATCTAAATTTTCAAAGATTTTGTCCACCAAGCACTATAGCCCGTTACTGCTAATTTGTTTTCCTATTTACTAATCAGATTTACCTACATATGCTGTAAAGTGGTGTTAAGCTTGTTTGGTGAGATGGCTGGGTTTTACTTGCATGAGCCAGACCGATGTGAATGTATGATTTGTTGAGATTTTCTGAAATGCTGAAAGGACCTCTCTGCCAACCCTCCTGCCGTCGCGGGCGTCTGTCTGCTTGGGAAGCCTTAGTTCCCCAAGGTTCCTTCCCCTGCCCTCGCCCAGGTCAGGAGTCTTCTCTGGAATCACCAGCCAGAAGGGCATCAGTAAACATCATCGGGGCACCTGGGTGGCTCAGTCATTTAAGCATCCCACTCTTGATTTCAGCTCAGGTCATGATCTCATGCTTCATGAGATGGGGTCCTGCGGTGGGCTCTGCCCTAGCAGCACAGCCTGCTTGGGGTTTTCTCTCCCTCTCTCACCCCCGTTCCCCGTAAATAAGCAAACAAAAAGAAGACATCATCAGGCCTGAGGTCTGTAAAGTCCCAGTGGAAGGGGAAGGACTCCTCTGCCTTCATGCTGGTCTCTTTCCTGTCTGCTTTCTAAGGAAGGGCTGCTAAAGGCGGAACAGACTTCACATTTTTTTTCTGTGGCTCCTCAGGCACTCAGATTGTTCCACTGGCCATTGAGAAAGGAATCTCATGAATGTTAAGGGCCTTTGGCCTTTGTGGGAACCCCACTCTGCAGCCAGCTTGCCTAGGGGTGAATGTGTTATTGATGGCATAGTCCATTTGACTTTGGTGATGTAGGATAGTGCCTACTAACCCAGGTGCCCCCTTTGTGTCAGGTGGGCACATCGCAATGACCCTGGAGCAGCCTCTGTAGGGAGACCTGCCGACCTTCCTCTCCCAACCCCTGTTGACAGGTGGCAGGTCATCCTTTGAGGGACTCTTTCTGGCCATCAAGGACCAGATTTTCCCCTTTCCCTCTAGACAGACTGTTGCTCTAGACAAACTGATGAGGTAAGACAGATTGTTACAAGAGATTATGCAATTTTGGCCATTAAAGATGTGACTCAGAAGGCACTCCAAGCCTGTGATAATTGTTGCACGAATTGATTTTTGTTTTTAAGTCAAATGCACTGATAAACACATTTTTGTGAAGGGAGGCAGGTCATCTGGCCTAGAGACGCTGGTCTCAGTTGGAGGTCGATGTGAGCAGGCAGGGGCTGCAGGAGAGCTGCAGCTTGGAGGCTCTTGGAAGGCCCTCCGTCTCCAGGCAGCTCCCTAGCCTGGCGGGCCAGGAGGAGGAGGAGAGGAGGGAGGAGGAGGGCGAGGCCGGGCCGCCCCCGCACAGGGGCCCCTGCCCTGCCCCGGGGTCCACCCCCTACGGGGCTCGCCACTCCAGCTGGTTCAGCAGCCCGCGGTCCTAAATCGCCCCCTCCCTGGCCGCCCCGGGACCCTCTCCCGGGGCGTGGGGGTGTAGGGGGCGCGGGGGCACAGGCTTGCGGCTTCCTTCCGTTTCCAGGACACTCGCCTGGCTCCCTCAGCAGCCTGGACCCATGCCTCTGTTACTGTCACGGCCTGACTCTCTGGACAGGGAAGCCGGCAGAGAAGACCTCTTGTCCACCCTGACGCTGCTGGCAGGATGAGGGGAGCCAGTGCGGGCAAGTGCACACAGACCCTCCGGGGCTGTGCCTCCCCGCTGGCCGCCTGCGGGCCTGCCCCTGCCCCCACCAGTGATGTGGGGACCAGCTGGCTAAAGCTGTGGGGGGGGAGCTGGGTGCCTGCACTCACCGCCCCATCCTAGGCCTCCTGGGAGGTAGTTGCTCAACAAGTGTTTGTAAGTAAATGATGTAATGGGTGGATTAGGGGTCCACGGGAGGGGATTTCCATGCAGGACGATATAAACAGGTCATGTGTGTGGGAACATGTTTTAAGTTCAGAGCAAACATTTACCAATTTTGCCCTTGTTTACAATGGAGAATGTGGAGCCAGGAGGTCAATTAGCCTTATCTGCTTGAGGGACCCCCCCCCTATTTTATAAACAGGTGGTCAGAGTTGAATCCAAACAGGATTCCTACTCCAGGCACGCTTGTGACACTGAGCAATAAACCTATGGGTTTGTCCTGGGTCAGTGTCACCACATTGAATGTAGGAGGAATAAAGGACAGCACCGTTCTTAGTACTTCTGCATACCCCTCATTTAACCAAGAAAAGCCGCAGAGGAACCTACTTGCCCCCTAAAACCAATTCCATTGAGCATTTACTATCTCTGTGCCTCAGATTCTGTACCAAGCCCATCACAAGCCTCGTCTCAGGTAGGCTACATCCCCCCCTGTAAGAAGGGAACCTTCCTCATTTCCATGAGAAGATGGAAGCTTTGAGATGATGCGGAACAGCCCAGACTCACGCACAACAAGAAAGTGGGGGGAAAAGTAAATAAGAATGTAAAAAGGGGTGCCTGGGTGTCCCAGTCATTTGAGCATCTGACTCTTAGTTTCAGCTCAGATCATTATCTCACAGTTCATGGGTTCGAGCCCTATATTAGGCTCTGTGCTGATGGTGTGGATTCTCTCGCTCTCAAAATAAATATAAATAAACTTAAAAAACAAACAAACAAACAAAGCAGGTGGGAGAGGCGGCCCGGCCCAGAGCCTGTGCTTCTTGGCTCCGGGATAGAGAACACTGGAGACCTTTTCTGTCACGTTTGATCACCAACCTGGGACTCTGTTTTCTCCTCAGTAAAATGCAGTCTGACAATATTTCTGAAATTTTTAAAAACTATAATATATTGTCCAGTTTGAAATTTTCTAGCTAAAGCTCAACAACAGGGGAACATGAGACCCTGAGCATCTAGGACTTGGCCCACAGCAGCAGCCACATGCAGAAATGTCTGGAACTGAAAAGAAAAAAAAACAACACACAAAAATATGGAATTTTGTTTCATAAGGTGTTTATTATTGTTGTATTCTAGTATAATATAAAAATTAGCATCTGAATCGTTTTTTAAGTGTACAGTTCAGTGGTACTCAACACATTCCTAGAGTTGTGCAGCCGTCACCACCACGGATCGCCAGGACTGACCCCCAACGCACCCTCCCGGCAGCCCTGACAACCGCCAGTCTACTTTCTGGCTCTATGAACTAGACTGCTCTAGGGACCTCAAATTAGTGGCTTCGTGCTGCATTTGTCTTTTTTTTATTTAAATTTTTTTTTAACGTTTTTATTTATTTTTGAGAGAGAGAGAGGGTGACACAGAATCCGAAGCAGGCTCCAGGCTCTGAGCTGTCAGCACAGAGCCAGATGCAGGGCTCAAACCCATGAACTGTGAGATCATGACCTGAGCCGAAGTCAGATGCTTAGCCAACTGAGCCACCCAGGCTCCCCTGCATTTGTCTTTTTGTGTCTCTCTTATTTCTCTTAGCATAATGTTCTCAGGGTTCATCCATGTTGCTGTAGGTTTGTTTTAATATAAAAATAACTACGACCCCATCATAAAGCATCACCAAATATATTTCACCCCTCCCCCCAACATAGCATACTCTCAACCCTAAAGTTGATGTTCCTCAGATCCATGCCTTGTGCTTGTGTATTCCGTGTCTTTCTGTGTTCCCAAGACCACATCCCCGGCTTTGAGAAGAACTTCCTCCCCAGCTCTGGCCACCAGTGCATGCCAGTCACAAATGGAATTCAGCGTAAGTGCAGAGTGGAGGCCTGTGCTGAGAGCCATCCAGGCCCCAGGGGCCACCCCCATCTCTCTGCTGCCTTCCTTTATTCTCAGCCCCTGGGGCTGTTGATTCTTGGGGATTTTTACATTTATTTTTAGTTACCTTATTCTGTGGTCATTTATTTTTTAATTTTGTTTTTACATTTTTTATTTATTTTTGAGAGACTGATAGTGAACGGGGGAGGGGCAGAGAGGAAGACACAGAATCCAAAGCAGCCTCCAGGCTCTGAGCTAGCGGTCATTACAGAGCCTGACACGGGGCTCAAACTCACAAACCATGAGATCATGAGCTGAGCCCCAGTCAGAGGCTCCACTGACTGAGCCACCCAGGTGCCCCAATTTATCTTTGAGAAAGAGAGAGAGTGCAAGAGGGTGAGGGGCAGAGAGGGAGGGAAACACAGAATCTGAACCAGGCTCCTGACTGAGCTGTCGGCACAGAGCCCACTGTGGGGCTCAAATTCATGATCTGCAAGATCATGACCTGAGCCAAAGTTGGAACCTTAACTGACTGAGCCATCCAGGTGCCTGTTTTGTCGTCCTTTTAAAAATGAGGAAACTGTCATGCAGGAAGGTTCACTTTTCAGACACGGCCCCGCCAGTGAGTATGGACGCCAGACTCCAACCCAGGCCTGGGGATGACATGGGCTTCCCGCCTCCTCCAGCCCCACTCTCTCCCATGCTCCCACGTTCCAGCCTCCCCGACGATGGAATTCAGGCCATGGGCTTCCGTCACCATCACTGACATTGTGCTAATGTTATGAACCCCATTTGTAGTTGTGTTTAATTTGTGCAGGTCTACAGTCCCTTATTTGCATTTATGAAATTCGAAGGGCTCTGAAAACCAAAAGGTTTCTCCTAGGTTTGTGACTAAGACCTGGCCTGAACTGGTGTGAGGCTATTTAGAGTCTCAGTTTAGCCTGTGTAGGGGAATATTTGTATGTTTTGCTGCAGAGGTATAAGTGCATGTAGTTTTGTGGTTGATTTTGGCTGGTTGGTTTTGATTAAAGAGAGCTTCCAGAAAGTACTAGAAGTAGTATGTCATATGCAATTTAGTAACTTCTAAAATCTGAAAAATGCTCAAACCTGAAACACTGTTGGCCCCAGGAGTTTCTAATAAGGAATTGGGGCCTAGACATATGTAATAGGATTGTAGTTATATAAAAGCTGTAAAAATAAAAAGCTTAGACCTAGTTTTATGCTCATGCATTTTTAAGTGGTATTATACTTTAAAATAAGGATCACAAATACTGATGTTAGAGAAGCCCCTCTCCCCCAACACACACACAAAGTTAGTAGAATTTCCCCTGCATTTAACTTGAGCATTGGGAAGTGCATTTCTGAGTTGAGAGGTGCTGGTCCTCTGACTTTCTGGGTAGGTTCTAGGCCTTTGGCACAAGGCACAGACACTTGTCAGCTTCCAGGCTAAGAATTATCCAAATAGAGAGGTTGAAGCGGCGGCGGAGATGAGCAGGCCCTGGGAGTGCGGTGCAGAGAGACCGAGAAGGATCTAAAGAGCTTCGGCAGCTGGCGTGTGGGGGCCCCAGGCCCGGGCCCTCCCAGGCAGCCCACAGAGGACAGCAGCAGCAGAGTAGGGGGTGCTGAGCCAGATGCACAGGGGTCTTCAGAGAAGGAGAGAGGAGCGGCCCTGTCTCCATCACTGTTGATCGGGGCACTGAGGCCACTGCCACTCAGCCACGGGACACCAGATTTACTCTGGAGGTGGGGGCACTCACCCCAGCTGAGGGGGCCCTCCAGGCCTGTGTGCTGCGGGCTGGTCCCAGAGCCCCCACACTGACCTTCGTGGGGGCCTGAGCTCCGAAGCCCCGCCCACATAGGAAGCAGAGGGTGGGCAAAGTGGGCTCCTCACACCTTCTCCCTTAATATCTCCAGGAGTTCATGCAGTTAGCTTCTGCAGGAGACTGTAGGCCAAGCCTTACAGTGTGTGTGAGCGTGTGTGTGCACACACACGTGTGCAGGGGTGAGTGTGTGTGTTCCTGTGTGGAAGGAAAGGGATGAGGTCTCTGAGGCTGGAGTTGCATGGTGGAAGCCAATCAGGAAGGCTTTTCTGGAAAGCCCCCTACTTCCCTCTATGTTGCTGCCCTAACACCAGCATCTTCCAATGGCCTCCCCCTCCCTCCTGGTGCCCTGTCCCAGGATCTGGATTGAGCTTGGGGCAGATGGGTTGGGTCTGTGTCAGGCCTGATATCACTGAAGGACACGCCAGGATTTGTGTTTTCTCTCTGGTTGGCCCTCGAGTCTGCAGGGAGGGTCGAGAGCTGTATTTCTGTCCCAGCGTTGAGAATGAAACTCTCCTCCACGGGTCAGGCGGCTTTTCTTATGACCTCACTTGTCAGACATGCTGGGCTTTGGGCTTCTCACTCTCTTGGTCTTGCTCGGTGTTTCAAGGTCCTGACTTGGATATGGCAGCAAGAGGGGGAGGAAAACAGATTATTGTGGGATCTGAGAGCACAGAGTTAAGTTGAGAGGCAGCCTGGCAAGGGGCATTTAACGCTCCACCCTCCCCCAACTTTGAATGACTCAATCAAGGGAAATGGATATACGCCTGGGAGGGAAGAAAAGGCAGAGAAAGAAATAGAGAAATCCTCAAGTATGAGGTGTCCTTTTTCCTTTTGGACTCCTAGTGGGCTGTAGTGCAGGTTCTGTGACCTCTATAGTGGAAATAGTTGGATATTCAGGTTGTAAGACAGTATTATTCTGAATTAATAAACAGCACTGGAATGCAGCGCCCTACTAGAATGTAAACTCCCCAAGGGCAGGACAGTCTGCATGTTGGGACAGCTTGGGACATCCCTTCTCAGCTCTGTGCTTGGTGACATTACCTTGGTAGCCTGAAAACAGCCATGGAGTATTCACGCCACGGAAGTTGATAAAAGGTCCCGGGCAGTGCTTTTTCCCGGCCTTTGCCGCCACCAGACAGGTCTCTCTGCAGCTTCTGGAAGAGGAGGCCTTCAGGTGTTCCCAAAATGAATAAATAATCGTCAGCAACAGAGGGAAGAAGAGAAGCAGCGCTCTCTCCAAGTCCAGTTCAATGAGCACCGTGTGCCAGGAGCTGCAGGGAGACGGAGGCCTCTGTTTGCTGGCGATGGCCCAGCATCTGAACCAGATTCCCATCCGGGCAACCTGCCAACTCTTGCTTCTTAAGTCTTGGCTGTCAGGATGTAGCCATGCTCCTTCCTGTTGGAGTTGGCATCTATAAGGACCATTCAGGGTTTTCTCTGGGGATGATATGGGCCAGCATAACCTGAAAGTGGTGGTGGCAGCGTCCAGTGTCCAACACACAGTCCTAACCAGAACTGCATCTGGGCCATGATCTGTGGCATTGGTGGGACCCCAGCCCTTGGCTGTGCCTTATTCTCCAGCCTTCCTGTCAGTTCCACGAGCTCCCAATGTCCTTCTTTAAGCCTCAACTTACTCACCTGAGCCTCACACAGAGGCTGGTAGAGTAGGGAAGTACCTGGCTGCAATAAAGCTCCTACTAAGTGCATGCTCAGTAAAAGTTCCTTTTGCTCCTTGCTGCCTCTGCCTGTTTCCTGGATTCCTTACATCCGGATCATCTCAGGCGATGCCCTTCTCTATGGATTGCAGCCATGAACCCTGTGGGTCAGGTCGGGTTAGATGTGCAAGAGACCTTTGGGGGAAATGCAGCAAAGATAAGCAGGTGGGAGCAGGAACAGGGACAGCCATTTTCCTACCCCGTGCTCTCCTGAGGGACACCTTCAGGGCTGCCACAAACCTCTGATACTGGGGACAATGAGGGGAAAGAACATCCCTGATCTTGCAAAGTTCACAATTTAGAGGGAGAAAGTGATACATTTGTATCACTGTAGTGTTCCAAAGTGCAATCCCTGCACGGTGGGAGCACAGAGGCAGACGCTGAGGGAAGGCTTCCTGGAAGCGGCCCACCCTGGGAGCCTGGAACGGGTTTCCATCCTAACCCAGCCTTACAAAAAGATCTGGCCATTTATTTCTAGGCCATGTCCCTGGATCTGCAATCTGCCGAGATGAGCTGGATGTAAGGAACCAGGAACGGGACAGAAGGAACTTCTACTGAGCACGACACACGAACTTCCCTGCTCTACCACCCTCTGTGTGAGGCTCAGGTGAGCAAGTCGAGGCTTAAGGAGCTGACATGATTTAGTCCTCAGTTCACACACGAAGCAGCACTGGTTCCCAGTCTAGGTCTGTCTGCCTCCAAGGGCTGTACCCCTCCTGCACCCTGGGCTTCTCAGGCCCGCAGGTGGAGGGGCCAGGGCAGAGGGGAATTTACAGTGAGAGGGAAGGTCTCACACGTTTCCCCAGAATCTTCTCTCTAAATCTCCAGTGTGTGTGTGTACACCAATTGTGCACATAATTTTTGGTGGACGGTTATGTGCTGGGCACCATGCTCACATGTCCCTCTGGGGTAAAGAACTTGAGGCTTGGAGAGGTAACTTCTCAAGCCTGGCTTCTTCACGCTGTGTGTGGGCTCTGCCTCCCTACCCTCTGGGTCTTTGCAGTGGGGGTGGGGAGTAGAAAATCCTGGGCCTGGGTGCCTGACAAAAGATCATTGAGGAAAAACAGGAGCAGACCAGGAAAGTGCCTCAAGGGCCCCGCCCCCATAGCCAGAGAAGCCGCTTCCTCCTACTTAAGGGATCTCTGACCAAGCCCAGAAAAGTCCTGGCTGATGGGGGCAGGGAGTGGGGCTTCTTGAAAAGATGAAACTATTGTCCTTTTCTAGGCAGGCTTTGGGTAATTCTACTCCCATTTCTCCGCCAAGCTCTATCTTTGCCTAAGACTTCACACGGGTCCCCAGGGGCCCCTGCTACACAGCTGCTGCTGCTGCTTTCTTCATTGATGGCTAAGAAATGGGACAGATGTAAAATGCTTATGTTTTAATAAGCATTTGTCTGAGCATCAGTGACAACTTAGAGAGATGATCTACAGGAGCTGGGGGCTCTGAACAGGTGAGCCTCCTCCTGGCGTTTCTCTGACCCGGAGGAGGCCAGGGGGGAAATGACCAGTGCCCGGGGCAAGCAAAGGACCGAAGGTATAAGAGGATGAGGAGAGGGGGCCAGCCTTGTGACTGCCCACCTCCCATGTGGCCCTGGGCCAGTGCTGTTTTCCTGGGGGTAGGTGCTTTTCAGTTTCAAAAAGTGAATGGCAGGCAAGAAGTGCCTTTGTTGAGAAAAAGGACATGAGGAAAGGAAATGACATGTATCACATTTATTGAGTCCCTACTTTGATCTTAACTACTGCCTTGGGCACAGGTGACCGGCAGGCAAGCTTTATCCTTAGCCACTGATTTGGGGAGACCCAGGTTCCCACAGAGCGATGCACCATAAACCACAATAGACAGAGACAGAGACTGAGGCAGCGGGCTGGGCACCAATTCTGCCTGCTGCGGTGTGGGGAAGGCTTCTATAGAGGTGACATTTGGTCAGGGCCTTGAGGGATGAGTAGGAGCTTGCAAGGCAGAGTGGGTTTGCAGAGTGCATTCTACGCAGTATGGAAAGCTGGCTGGGCGGGTAGGCAAGAAGCAGCAGGTGTGAGGAGACACTTGGCTGTGGCTGAAGTGCAGGCACATCTTGGAGCTACTGCAGGTCAGCTTCAAGCCACTGCAATAGAGCAAATACCGCAATAAACTGAGTCAAACAGATTTTTTGGTTTCCCAGGGTTTATAAAACTTCGATTTACACTCTACTGTAGTCTATGAAGTGTGCAGTAGCATGTCTAAAAAACTAATTAACAATTTTTAAAATGTTTTTAATTTTATTTTGTAGAGAGAGACAGTCTGAGCGGGGAAGGCCAGAGAGAGACTAAGACACAGAATCTGAAGCAGGCTCCAGGCTCTGAGCTGTAAGCACGGAGCTTGACAGGAGGCCAAACTCATGAGCTGAGATCAAGATTTGAGCTGAAGTCAGGCATTTAACCGACTGAGCAATCCAGGTGCCCCTAAAAAACTAATGTTTTTAAAGTAAATTGTATGTCCAACATGGGGTTTGAAATAACCCGAGATCAAGAGTCGCATGCTCAGTGCTACTGACTTTTGGGTTCGGCTCAGGTCATGATCTCAGTTTGTGAGTTTATCCCCGCCCCACTTGGGGCTCTGCACTGACAGTACAGAACCTGCTTGGGATTCTCTCTCTCCCCCTCTCTCTGCCCTGCCTCCACCCCCTCAAAACAAACAAACAAACAAACAAACAAACATACATTTTAAGAAAAGAGCAAATAGCCACATGCTCTACCAGCGGAGCCAGCCAGGTGCCCCTAAAAACCAATTTTTCTAACTAAAAAAGACTTTATTGATGAAAAATGCTAACCATCATCTGAACTTTCAGGGCATCATAACCACTGATCACTGATCACCATAACATATCATAATGAAAAATTTTGAAATATTGCAAGAAATTACCAATATGACACAAAATGAGCAAATATTGTTGGGAAAATGGGGCAAATAGACTTGCTCTAGGCACGGTTGCCACAAACCTTCACTTTGTAAAAAAATGCAAAAAAGGCCAATAAAGCAAATAGCAAAAAACCCCACTAAAAACAAACAAACAAAAACAAACACCCAACAACAAAAAACCCTTAGCCCCCCCCAAACCAACAACCCAGCGGAGGCACAAGAGGCACAAGAAAGTGAGGTCCTGTACAGAATTCAAGGGTGGAGGACAAGCAGACAGCTGGACACCGAGGTGTGCTGTATGTAAGGCGGGCATAGAGGGGGATGACAGGGATGGACGGCTTAGAGGATGTGGGCCTGGGGTAATGATTGGTGCCCCCCCCCCCCAAGAGAGGAATCACAGAATGGAGGGCAAGCCAAGCCCTGGCCCAGACCCAAGGGAATGCAGCACCGGTTACTGCGGGATGGGGGTGGGGGGCTCTTCACTGGGATTGGGGATGGGTGTCTACAGGGCTGGCTCGGGGGAGATGGGGCGGGGAGAAGCCAGCCAGAGGCAGGGAGAGAAAGCCCAACCTCTGCAGGCGTTCCGCGCCGCCGGGCCAACCTCCCATTCCCAGGGCGGGCACCGACGAAGCGGCGCCGCGGGCCCCGCGCGCCGGGAGACCCAGGTACGAAAGCGGAGGGATAGTGACCCGGGAGCAGGGGCGGCTCACTCCGGGGCTGCTGCAGAAACGGCCCCGCCTGGTCCGCTGGAAGAGCGGCATCGGAGGAAGTGGGGGGTCCAGGAGGCGACCCCGCCTCCCGCTCTGTCCGCGGAGGTCACCGCTCCGCGCTGGGCGCCTTCGGGCGGGGCTGGGAGGTCACCAGCGGGCTGGAGACGCCGGGAGCCACCGGGGCTAGTGCCGGGCAGACGGACACGGCCGGAGCCCCGCGCAGACGCCGCCCGCCCCCTCGGACCTTGCCTCGGTGGGACGCCTTTCCCGCGCCAGAGACCGAGGGCGCCCCTCCCGGAGGTGCCACCAGCGCCAGCACGCGCCCGAGGGCCCTGCCGCCTCGCGTGGGAAGGTCACCTTTCCACTTTGGGGGGGCTGCGCCCGCGCGTTCCCGGGCGGGTGGGGGGTACGGGCACGTCCCCGGGCTGGGGCTGCGGGCCGCGGGCGCCTCCTTGTGACCGACGCGGGGAAGAGTCTTGCGTGGGCGGTCGACTGGGAAGCCTGTCGCGCCGGACTCCGGCGTCTCCGCATCCGCTGGGGACCGTGCGGACATGCGGCGTCCGGCGCGCAGGGACCCCAGGCACGGGTCGCGGGGCCAGGCCGGCTCGGCCTCCGCTTCCTCGGGCCCTGGTCCGGCTCGGCCGCGTTCCTCGGGGACACGGCGTGAAAGGCGCTCGCACTGTCCGCCAGGTGTGCAGCGGGCCCTGCCCTCGGGCAGCCGGGGGAGTCCCGTGGTACAGTCCGGTTCCCAACACTCAGGGCTGGTCTTCCTTGTGTTTTTCTCCCAAGTGAATTGAAACAGCTTTCCAGGCTTTCTGGCCCCTGGGATTGCGTATGTGGGTCTTGATCTAGTGTAATTGTAGCAGTGGTGGTAGTACCTGGTAGCAATTAAAAGTCAAGCCTTCTGTCCTTCCTTTAGTCTCTCTCTTGGCTCTGCTCACCTCCGCCCCTTAAGGCAGTCGGCTTTAGAGACGCATCCCCCTCTGACACTAATCTTGTCATTAGCCCTAAAACTGGACTCGCAGACCCACAGGGGCCTCCCCTCCGCGTGCTGCTGTTACAGGACCTCTGGGGCGCAGAGCAGAGGTCAGTCCGGGGCGATGGGGTGTGGGGAGAGGAGGCAGTCCCTCCTACCCTCGCCTGCAAGCCCCAGGAACCTCTTAATTTGACTGTGAAAATAATGACTAAATGAATCAGTGTTTGTGCGAAATTAACGAAGCATGTAAGTCCCTGAACATGCCAGGTTAAATTTTGCTGAACTTGGCCTGTGTGTGCTCTGTTTTGTCCTTGTAAAATGAAGTCATTTTATGCTTAAAAAAAAAAATAGAACATTGGTAGAATTACAGATTTGTAAATTTAAACTCACAAGTCAGTACCCGCTTAATGTTTTGTACTGAAGGCGCAAATGGCTTACGTCATTCTCCAGTACAGTGACAGGTACACACATGCACACATACGGTGCACAGACAGAACACACACACCACGCTCCACAACACTGTTTGCACACACACGCTACACACACTGTTGGACATGTGCACACTGCACTCATTTTGCACACTAAGATGCCACACTGCATATTCACACACACACATACACACTGGTTGTGAAGCCTTCTTGTGCAGAGAAATGCTGGCTTGGGTTTACAGTAGGATCACAATTGATATTTTTTTTAATGTTTTATTTATTTTTTTGATACAGAGAGAGACAGAACTTGAGAGGGGAAGGGGCAGAGAGAGAAGGAGACACAGAACCAGTAGCAGACTCCAGGCTCTGAGCTAGCTGTCAGCCCAGAGCCCGATGCGGGGCTCGAACCCACGACTGTGAGATCTGACCTGAGC
>NC_043708.1:27423158-27537394 GCF_006229205.1 Suricata suricatta | reverse complement strand
ACTATGTTGAACAACAGTGGTGAGAGTGGGCACCCCTGTCGTGTTCCTGATCTCAGGGGGAATGCTCTCAGTTTTTCCCCATTGAGGATGATATTAGCTGTGGGTTTTTCATAGACTGCTCTTATAATGTTTAGGTAAGTTCCTTCTATTCCGACTTTCTCAAGGGTTTTTATTAAGAAAGGGTGCTGTATTTTGTCAATACAATTGACATTTTTAAAGCATTTGAGTTTTAAAGGCATCTTCAATTTTTTTTTTTTTAAGAAAGAGACAGAGTATGAGCAAGGGAAGGCAGAGAGAGAGAGAGAGAGAGAGGCACAGAATCCAAAGCAGACTACAGGCTGTGAGCCGTGAGCACAGAACCTGATGCGGGGCTCGAACCCACGAGCTGTGAGATCATGGCCTCAGCTGAAGTCGGATGCTTAACTGACTGAGCCACACAGGCACCCCTTTGGAGAGTTTTTTAATGCAACTTTAAAAATATTTATTTATTTTTGAGAGACAGAGACAGAGAGAGTGAGCATGAGCAGGGAAAGAGAAGAGAAAGGAAGATAGAAGATCAGAAGCAGGCTCCGAGCTCAGAGCCTGATTCTTCAGGGCTTGAACTCACAAACCTGGAGATCGTGACCTGAACCCAAGTGGGCGCTTGACTGAGCCACCAACGTGCCCACAGAGAGTTTTTTTTTAAAAAAACATTATGTTAAGTTTTTAAAAAAGCTTTTGTTTTTAAGTAGTCTCTACACCTAACCTGGGGCTCAAACTCCCAACCCTGGAGCAAGAGTCGTATGTTCCACTGACTGAGCCAGCCAGGCGCCCCTATATTAACACCTTTTAGAAACAACCGGTGGGGTGGCTTTTTAAAAAGCAATCTCTTGGGGCACCTGTGTGCCCCAGTCGGTCCAGCATGCAAGTCTTGGTTGCTCCTCAGGTCACGATCTCGGGGTTCTTGAGATAGAGCCCTGCTTTGCGTGCGCTCTTCGAGCTGAGAGTGTGGAGCCTGCTTGGGATTCTCACTCTCCTCTCTCTGCCCTTCCCGACTCATTCTCACTCTCAAAAAACAAAAATGAAACAAACAAACAAAACCCACCAAAAATTTAAAAAGCAATCTCTTGCTAAATTAAAAGCAGTGAGGCTGATTGCTTTGATTCTGAAGTGATCATTCAACAAGAAGTATTTTTTTAAATGTTTATTTATTTTGGGAGAGAGAGAATGTTGGCGGGGAAGAGCCAGAGAGAGAGAGAGAGAGAGAGAGAGAGAGAGAGAGGAGTCCCAAGCAGGCTCTGCGCTGTCTCCGCAGAGCCCTACATGGGGCCCCATCTCAGGAACCGTGATATCTTGACGTGAGCGGAAGCCAAGAGTCCAACAAATGCTCAACCCACTGAGCCACCCAGGTGCCTCACAACAAGAAGTATTTTTAATTGCCCTCTTTTTTTCTCCTTTAAATCCTGAAAGAAGGTGCTCTTGCACTTTTAGAAGCCAGTAGGAGGCTTACCCCCACCCTGCCTTCTGCCCCACGTGTGTGCCACTGAGCCCTGTGGCCTTCCCTCTGGTCCCCCTTTGGCTCTGTGGTCACCTGCAGGCAACAGGGAGGGAGGGATGCGCCCGGCCCGCCCGTGACCGGTTCTGATCCCTGCCCTGCTGGCGCCAACCCCGGCCTCTCCCGCAGGCTGAGATGCAGCTGCTCCTTCTCGTGTCCCTGCTGCTGGCTCCGGCACCTGGGTCCTCGGTGAGTGCGGCTCTACCTGGCCAGGCTCCCAGCTTGGGAGCAGAGATGGGGGTGGGGAGTGCCTCAGGGTTTAGGACCAGGGAGGAGCCTCCTCCCTGCAGCTTGGAGCCCCCTGTCCCAGCAGGGAGTGCCAACGACCACAAAATTCTTTCAAAAACTGATGGAACCTTGAAGGGGCCTGGTCAAGGTGCCGGGACTGCCTGCTGGGCTGCAGGGTGCAGTTTGCAGGAATGGCAACTTGCCACTGCCCTCCTCCTTTAGAAGCTGCTGGGGGAGGGGGCCATTGCTTGCACGGGCTGCCTCTCCCCGGGAGCCTTCCGAGGTGGAAGAAGGGGAGGGGACGGTGCTGGCTCGAGCCAAGGTGCAGGCTAGATGGCGCATCCCCTCTGCAGTCTGCCCCTCGGCCTGACTCTGCTTAGAGGTTTGGGGGCGCCAGTCATTCCTCCTCACTAGGGGCAGCACCCAGGGCAGGGATGGCCAACAGACCTCTCTGAGATGATAAAAATGTTCTGAATCTGTGCTGTCCAGTAAGATAGAGACTAGGTTCTGTGGCTTCCGAGCACATGAAATGTGGCTAGTGCAGCGGAAGAACTCAATTTTTTCTCTGGTTTGATTTTAATGAACTTAAATGGCCACAGGGGGCTCATGGATACTGCATTAGTGCAAATTTAGAGGACACGGGAGCCGGCTTGTGATCAGAGTAGCTGTTTTGTTAACAGCACCCAAAGAACAGAGCTTGGCTTGGTCCTGGGTGCTGCTCCTGCTAAGCTTCTGCTTAGCCTACATCCCTGCCCGCCCCTCTGTGAGACAGGCAGTCCTTGGGGAAGGGGGGGAAATGCACCTCTGTAGAGTGTGAGTCAAGGATGAGAAGGGGCGGGGCCAGGCAGTGGTGGCCAGTGGGCACTTTTCCAAAGCCCCATTCACGCAGCACAGGCCACAGTCACAGTGATGGGTGGGCTAGAGGCCAGCTGCCCAGGGTCACCTCTGCACCCCATGGTCCTTGCCCCCTAAATGTCACACTGTGAGATCCTTGGCACAGGCTTTCCCTGATGCCTGGCTGCATGAAGCCACCTTTCAGGTGGAGGGGCTACGGTGCCAGTGATGAGACCCCAGGATGAAACGCAGAGCCACCCCCTAACAACTGTGTGACCATAAGCAAATCATCAGACCTTAGATCCCCTTTAATTGGGGGGTTATAATACCCTCCCTCAGGTTACTGTGCAGGTGAAGTAAGTCAAGGTCTACAAAATGATCTGGGTGCTTTCTGCCTTAGGAACACCTGAGTAACCTTTTCCTGCCTCTTCCTACGCACACTGTGTGAGCTCAGGTGGGGCCTAGAACCCTCCTCCGCCCCTCCCCTGCACGCACCCAGCTCAGCTGTCTCCTGTTTCTGGCCCCGGTTGAGGGCAGGCCACCGTGGGGTCCCTGAGTGCTTATTGGCCTTTCTCAGTGCTGACGGGGGTGAGGGAGGAATAAAGCAGATATATACCCTGGCCATCACACCCCGTCCCGCCTGCCAACCCCAGGCTGGTCAGGTGTGGTTTCCTCTGCCTCCGTTTCCACCCACTCACACCTTCTCTCACACCCACCCTTCCACAGCACAGCCCTGGGAAGCACGCAGCAGGAAGAACCCCCCCCCCCCCCCCGCCAGTTGCCCTGGGAGGGGGGAGTCGGGTGGAGAGGCTGGGTACTGAGAGCAGGAGCTGGTGAGGACAGGCCAGGGGGAAGACAACTGGACCCGCTACTTCTGGCTCTACACCATCAGCTCGTGGTTTGAGTAATTATATAGAGAGAAAACGTGACTGCTGCCCGTGGCTGAAGCCAATGTGCTTTCTTTACTTAGGGAGAGGGCATGGAGGGGTGGAGAGCCGGGCTCTAAGATCTGGCAGGCTCAGTCCCTCCCTCCCGCCTGCTGGGCAAGTGGGTGTCTGCTTTGTGGGTGCTGGTCTCAGGAGGCCAGGGCATGTTTGTAAGGCTCCTGTCCCCTTATGGTGAAAGCTAGTGAATTCTGTAAAGGAATGTTTGGGGTGCCTGGTGTTCTTGCCGAGTACTTGAAGAGGTTGGCTCCTAAGGTGAGACTGGGGAATGTTAGGGGCTCTCCAGGGAGCCCCAGTGCCCGTGTAGGGGGGCTCTGAGTGACTCACACTCCTCAGCGTGTCTTTTCCTCCAGGCTCCCAAGGTGAGGCGGCAGAATGACCCCTGGGGCCCCTGGGGCAGCTGGAGCCCCTGCAGCCGGACCTGCGGAGGGGGCATCAGCTTCCGGGAGCGCCCCTGCTACTCCCAGAGGTAGGGGAGGCTGGCCGGGCCAACCGCTAGAAGAGGGCAGGGGCCAGGCTGGTCGTGGAGTCCGCTGGTCCCGAGCAATAGGTTCGTTCTGGGAGCAGCGTTGGTGGAATATTTAAAATCCAGTCATTTTCCACGTACTTACACGCTGATTCCAACAATCACCCTTATTTCAAAGGAACTAGAGACACACCTGCCTTAAGCCCCTGAGTCTCTAGTTTCCAGCGCTTCCTGTGGCAGGCAGGTGCAGCAACTTCTTGAATTACTGAAAGAGGTTCAACAATTGCTAACCTGTGCATTTTCTCCACCTGCAGCCTCTTTATACGTGTCTCCCACTTTAATAAATGAGGGATCAAGCACCTCTGTGCCCTGCACTCAGATAGGTGCTATGCCGGGTGGGGCACAAAACAAGGGGCTGACCCTTTGCTTGTCGGTGGGTTACCTCACTATTCCTGAGAACCTTTCGTGAAGAGGAAGAGACATGAGCTATTATTCTAAGCACCTTATACTCCTATACTCCTTAAATGGCAGGATAACCTTACTAGATGTGTATATATTACATCTTATTTTATCTCCAAAGGCAGAATTTGGGTCTTTGGAAATTTGCTTTAAGAGCCCTGAGTTAGAGACAGTTCAGAATCGACTGCTGAGTTCAGCTTCTTTCAAGCGTAAGCTCAGGCTCATCACAACTACCTGGGGAACCTGTGTGTGCCCGGGCATCCCTCCTCGGCCCTGTGGGGGAGCCTCAGGAGGAGGAGGGGGTGTTGGTTGGTGGGGTCTGGACCTTCCCAGTGCTCTCATCCTCAGGAGAGATGGAGGCTCCAGCTGCGTGGGCCCTGCCCGGAGCCACCGCTCTTGCCACACTGAGGTAAAGCCCCCAGGAGTGGGGGCGCCAGCTTCTGGGAACCCCTACCCAGTTGACCTCCCAGTCCTGGGGGGCGCCCTCCCTCTGGTGCGCAGCCTGGGAGGCGGGAAGCCCCAGCAAGGAGGCGCTCAGGAGCCGCCCCGTCCCAAGCCGCTAGGGGGCGTGGCGGGGAGGGAGTGCCCACCTGCCCCCTCCCTTCCCCGCTCGCCCCCTGCAGAGCTGTCCCGCCGGTGCCAGGGACTTCCGGGCTGAGCAATGCTCCCAGTTCGATGGCCAGGACTTCCAGGGAAAGCGTTACAAGTGGCTGCCCTACTACGGGGGTAGGTGGTGGTCCCCAGCGCCCGCGCCCCTCCTGCAGCACCCTTGCTCTGTGCTGCGCCCCACCTGTTTGGGATCTCTTCTGTACATTACCATTACACAATTACTACCGTATTATAGATGCTTTGTCAAATACATTAAAAAAAAAAAAACAACCACCCCACGGTGCCACCGTTCTCCCAGCGTGTGCCCACTCCAGCAGAACAGCAGGGGGCATTTGGAGGTCTCTCCATCCTTTTTGCCATCTCTGCTTTCTCAAACAAAGCCACTAGGCCACGTCCTTGCCATTTTGCGCCCGGCTTTGTTTGGCCTGCTCCGGAAGTATTCCTCATGGAGCACGGACGCCTTGGGGCGGAGGGGGGCTGGTGCGGTGGGTCAGAGCAGACTGTGTGCTGGGGCTGCAAGGGGCTTGGTGTGGCACGAACCCATTTACTCAGGACCTCTGGCGCCAGAGAGCTCGGTCTGGTTAATTTTTAGAGCAATACAGTTTCAGAAAAAAGCACACGTAGAGGGGCCAGGCCTGGGTGACTCAGTTGGTTAAGTGTCTGACTTCACGCAGGTCATGATCTCGCGGTTTGTGAGTACAAGCCCCACGTGGGGCTCTGAGCCTGGAGCCTGCTTCGGATTCTGTGTCTCCCCCTCTCTCTGCCCTTCCCCTGCTCGTGCTTTGTCTCTCTCTTACTAATAAATAAACATTAAAAAATTAAAAAACAAAAACTGGTATATAATTGAAACATTGTAGGGGAGTCAGAAGATTCCTTAGGCTAATCCTTCTGAGTGTTAGTGTTCACTGCTCATTGCAAACGACTCCTGGAAAGTATGACATTCTGGATTCCCAATCCATGAACACTTATATCCTGTGTGTGTCACTGGATGGGGAAGAGGGTCTTGGATAGAGGAGTGGCCCCAGGGGAGCCTGTTGGCAATCTTTGCTCTGCCTGATAATTTAAATATATCCATGTGGAAGAAAAGTAGAGGGGCACCTGGGTGGCTCAGTCTAACCAATTGATTTCAGCTCAGATTGTGATCTCGTGGATTGTGGGTCAGAGCCCTGCAGCAGGCTCTGAGCTGACAGCGTGGAGTCTGCTTGGGATTCTCTGTCTCCCTCTGTCAAAAATAAACAAATGTAAAAAAAATTTTTTTAACGGTTGTTTGAGAGACAGAGACTGAGCACAAGTGGGGGAGGGGCAGAGAGAGAGGGAGACACAGAATCCAAAGCAAGCTCCAGGCTCTGAGCCCCTCAAATAAATAAATGTTTAAAAATTTCTTAAAAAAAAAAAACTGGAACACAGAGGAAAGATTAGGAAGGGCCATGCAAGGGATGCCGCCTTTGTTGTGTCACAGGCTTGGTCTAGCATTCCATTTTAGCATTTCTCTCCTTATTTTCTCTATATATACGTTTTATGCATTTATAGTTATTACATAGCACCATTTTGCATCGTGTGGTATAGGCGTCTTCACACATCACTGCATGGTCTTCATAATTCTTTACAGAGTAGTCAGCATGCGTAGTGTTCTGTGAATCATTTACTTAGAATAGCTGATTGTTAACACATGGGCTCGTCTATAAGGATGAGGTAGGTCTCTTCAAGTGGCTGGCTTGTTCTTTATCTTGGAGTTTTTCTTCAGCTTGATCCCCAGGGATGCAGCAGTTTTGTGACTGTTCCTTCTCCCTGGGACGGGGTGGGATTCCGAGCCACCGGGGGACGGGGGGGAGAGCCCCTGCAAGGGCTTGCTTTCTCCGCTGTTTGTGTGCTTCTGGCCCCTGCCCGTGCCTCCTTGTTCCTAAGGCAGGACTTGACGCTTGCACGGCACCTCAGCTTTCCCCTTTGCCTGCTCAGCCCCGAACAAGTGTGAGCTGAACTGCATTCCCAAGGGGGAGAACTTCTACTACCAGCACCGGGAGGCCGTCGTGGACGGGACGCCCTGCGAGCCTGGCAAACGGGACGTGTGTGTGGAGGGCAGCTGCCGGGTGAGTTGGGCCCTCCCCCTCCCTCTCCCCCTCCCTCTCCCCCTACCCCCTGCTGCCCATTTTGGCCTCGGGCCTATTGCAGAATGTCCCCCTGCCCCACACCAGCAGGGCCAGTGGCTCTCATGAACTTGATGTCTTCCTACAACCAGCGTCTAAGGTGTCTTTGCTTCATAGATGCCCTATGACCTTCTTACCTTTGCCCTTCAAAAGCTCAAGCAACACGATAAGAGCAACCCTCTGCGTGGCAAGTCAAAGAAACCCAACTAAAACTGACAAAGGGGGGAAAACGCCATCGAGGCATGGGCTGGCTGGCTGACTGTAGGTGCCTGATGAGACCGCTGGAAATAGGTGTGCTAATGGCCACCAGCAGCTCCCAGCTCTGGCTGGAAGGGGTGCCCTCCTCCCAGGAGTTCCAGTGACCTGGGGCTGTCGCTGATTTGTCCTGGCTTGGGGCTTCCTGTGAACCACTCTCTGAGCAAGGTGTAGAATCTGCTGACTTGTCCCCCACACATTTTGGGGGCCTCTTTCCAAACTGGGAAATGAAGTGTTGTTGCCAGAGAAGGGGAGATGGGTGCTAGGCCAGCAGAAGGGGTAGATGGCGGGCCACAGGCTAGTTCCGGTGCTCACTCGGCCTTCATGGCCGACGAGCACTTCCTGTCCTTCCCGGGTCTGACCAGCCACTGGCGTTTGGATCCTAGTGTATCCATGATTTCCTCTGGCCTCTTTCATCTCCTCCTCATCTCTGCCCGGTAGGTCGTCGGCTGTGACCACAATCTAGACTCATCAAAGGAGGAGGACAAGTGTCTGCAGTGTGGGGGTGACGGCACTACCTGCTACCCCGTCACAGGCACCTTTGATGCTAATGACCTCAGCAGAGGTGGGGGTTCTCTGGGGGCCCACAGGCCATGGAGACGAGGGTGTGTTGCCTGTCCCTTCCTCACCTGTCTTCTGTTCCATCTGAGTCACCCTCGTGGCCCTGAGAGAGTCTGGTCTGGCACTCAGGTCTCCAAGGCCTGAGGCCCTGCCTCAGGGTGGAGGCCACAGCCTTTCACCTGAGCCCGTGGGCTCACGATAGTAAGGCGCTCTGCCCACTTAGCCAGCGTGACCCTGCACTGCCGCCAGCTGGAGGCCTCTCGTCAACCCTCCCCACGGTCCCTGGCTGTCCCCTCCCCCACGGTCCCTGGCTGTCCCTTCCCACCCCCAGTCTGTTTGGGCACCCAAGCCTGCCGACCCTTCAGCCTTTATGGAGCTGCTGCTCCTCCTCCTGCAAGCAGCCCGGCCCTGCCTGTCCCTGACCCCATCTGTGCTGCCGGGGCGCGGCTGGGCCCAGAGTGTCCTTGTCCCCGCAGGCTACAACCAGATCCTCATCATTCCCTCGGGGGCCACCAGTATCCGCGTGGAGGAGGTGGCCGCCAGCAGGAACTTCCTGGGTGAGCGCAGTCTGGGGCGAGGCTGGGCTGTGACAGGGTGGTGGGTCCTGCCCTGGCTGCTGACTGGGCGGTTCACCTCTGTGCAGCGGTGAAGAGTGTCCATGGTGAATACTACCTCAACGGGCACTGGACCATCGGGGGCGCCTGGGCCCTGCCCGTGGCCAGCACCATCCTGCATTACGAGCGAGGGGCCGAGGGGGACCTGGCGCCCGAGCGGCTCCTCGCTCGCGGGCCCACCTCTGAGCCCCTGGTCATCGAGGTGAGGGGCTGCCAGGGAGCGGGGCCACCCAGTCCCCAGAGTCTGAGGTGCAGGGGCTTTTGACCTGCTCACGGGGGCCGGGGGGCGCTCAGGCCTCAGCGAGGACCCTCCCGCACAGCTCCTCAGCCAGGAGCCCAACCCGGGCGTGAGCTACGAGTACCACCTGCCCCTGGGCAGCCCCCGGCCTGGCTTCCACTGGAGCCACGGCTCCTGGAGTGACTGCAGCACTGAGTGCGGTGGAGGTGAGGGCAGCCCCGGGGGGTGGGTGCGTATATGAGATGTCTGCACGTTGCGGGGGAGGGGGGTCACCTGGAGGAAACCCAGGGGTCAGGGACTCCATGAAGGGTTCCCTCCCCTTCTAAGAGGACCGAAGAAGGCTTCCCCAAGGTGGCCGCAGAGGCCGGTCCCAGAGCAGATGCCCAGGCATCATGGTAGGGCTCCATCACCCACAGATGATACTCCTCAAACCTCAGTTTCCCCATCTGTAAATTGGAGATGATGATGGCACCTATGGGGGGGGGGTCAGTTGAGAATCAAGATGGCACTTGGGGTGTGTCTAGAATGACGCCCCGCCCAGAGAATGCATCTGGGGAAGGCTGACTGATCATGTTCTACGATGGCCGGGCCCCTGCAGGTCACCAGTCCCGCCCAGTGTTCTGCACCGCTGACAACGAGGTCTACCCCGACCACATGTGCCAGCGCCAGCTGCGGCCGGCTGACCGCCGCCCCTGCAGCACTCACCCGTGTCCGCAAAACAAGCGGTGAGGCCCTTGCCAGCCTCCTCCACCCATGGTGGGGCCCGAGCCTTTGGATGGGAAGGCAGTGTGGTCTCTAGGCCGCTTAAGCAAACAGATGGTGGGGTCCAGGGCTCCCTACAGCTGTGGCCAGAGTGGGGAAGAGGCAGCTGTCACGGGGGGGGGGGGCAGGGGAGGGGCATGGGCATGAGATCAGGGCTGTTCTGTCCACACACGTGTGCCCAGTGCCCAAAATGTCCAGGCTGGTGTAGGAGAGTGGGGAAGGGTACTGGAAGCCCTGTCTGAGCCGGCAGGGAACTTGGCTCAGCAGATGCCAAGAAGTGGGCCAGGGATCGGGCCAGAGGGCCTGTGGGCATCAGCCATGCCTTTGTTCATGCACAAAGGACCTCTTACCTGCGCCAGCCCAGAGCGTGGCACCTTGCTGGGGCCCAGCGTGCCTGCAGGAACAGGTAATCGGCAGGCCACAGGCTCCCTGCTGCGCTGGTGCAGTCCTTCCACCCTTGTGGCCTTGGTGGCAGCCAGCCTCTTGGTGGCATCTGGCCTCTCGCAATGGTGGTGGGCTTGGCTTTGCATAGGGCACTTGGGGCTGCCTTTTCTTTTGGTCCTTGTGTCTCAGGGCCAGGTGGGATGACCCCGCAAGTGGGTGAAGTGGGTGAGCACAGCCCCTCGGGGAGATGACCCCAGCTGAGGTCAGATGCAGAGGTGCTGGAGTCTGGTTGGGGGTGACGGGGGGCCTGGTGAGAAGGAGAAAGGGGGACACAAGGGAGGGCAATAAAGCTAAAATGGGCAGCCAGGCTCTGCACCGTAGAGACCAGTGCTCAGGGGTGAGAGATGGCACATAGAGGGCATGGCCTTTTGTGCAGAGATCTCTGCACCCCCAACCCTATACCACCTGTCAGACCTAGATGTGAGGATGGGCCAGGTTGGGGGCGTCCCTAGTCCACTCCTGTGTGTGAGAGCTGGTGCTGCCTTGGGCCTGGGCTGCAGCTGCTGGGCCCGCCTGACCGGATTCCCGCTTCCCATCAGCTGGAAGACGGGGCCCTGGTCACCCTGCTCGGCCTCCTGTGGCGGCGGCTCCCAGTCCCGCTCTGTCTACTGCGTCTTGTCCAGTGAGGCTGGCGTCCAGGAGGCTACTGAGGAGGCCGAGTGTGCAGGCCTGCCCGGGAAGCCCCCCTCCACGCGGCCTTGCAGCCTGCAGCGCTGTGCGTCCTGGAGGGCAGAGCCCTGGGGAGAGGTGAGGCCTCTGCCCCTATGGGGATGCCTGGCAGGGTCGGGGTGGGGGAGGCAGTCAGGTGCTGGGTCTTGGGGGCAACAGCAGAGCTGGACTGGGAGGTGTCTCCTCTGCTGGGGGAATAGACCCTGGGCAGTAAGGTGACCAGCTGGGTGGTCTCAGAAGCTGTGGCCAAGGCGGACTAGGAGCAGCTGCTTGGATCCTTCCTCCTCCTCCAGGATCCCAGGCAGGGTGGGAAAGGCTCTCCCTTGGCATGAGGAAACAGCCGAGCCCCTTGTTTGGGGGTGAGGGAGGAGCTGGTCAACTGCTCCCAGCATGTACATACGTTCAACTTTCAAACGAGGGAATGTGGAAAATGTACCTAAACTCGGTGTCAGCAGCCATGGTGTAGGCTGTGTGACCTCAGAAAAGCGACTCAGCTTCTCTGAGCCCAGGGGCTGGATACAGGCAGTAGAGGGCTGTCCACCCTCCACGCTGGCAGAGGGGCCTGCAGCTGTCTGCCCTGGCATGGCCCCTCTGGGCAGCTCCTGCTGACAGCCTGGTCCTTACAGTGCTCTGTCAGCTGCGGGGCCGGGATCCGGAAGCGGAGTGTCACTTGCCGGAGTGACGAGGGGTCTCTGCTCCATGCTGCTGCATGCTCCTTGGAGGACCGCCCCCCTGTCTCTGAGGCCTGTGTGCCTGAAGACTGTCCCGCCATCAACGACCAGGCCTGGCATGTGGGCGCCTGGGGTCTAGTGAGCACTCGCCTCTTTCCCCTCCATAACTGCTGCCCAGTTCTGGTCCCCTGGGTCTCTGACAGGTGGCCGGACACGTGACCATCCTTGGGTCTGACCTGCATTTCCAGGCAGCTTCCCCCGTCCTCCCTCCCACCCTCTCTCCCTTGTGGGGACCCCCCAGCTCAGGGTCCCTCCCCTTCTGTGTGCCTGTTCTCTCTCTGCATGCCCACCCTGCGGGCCCCAGTGCTCCAAGAGCTGTGGCTCGGGCACTCGGCGGCGCCAGGTCATCTGTGCCATCGGGTCCCCCAGCCGCTGCAGGAGCCTGCAGCCATCCAAGCCCGCGGAGGTGGAGCCCTGCAACCCACAGCCCTGCCACCTCCCTCCAGGTGAGGACCGGGTGAGGGTGGAGGGGCCGCGGGTGCTCCTGGCCCGACCTCCTTCCCCATCACGACCCCAGCCAGCGCTTCCTGTGCCACAGCCGGCACCCGCGGGGCACCCGCGTCTCTGCTGAAGGCTCTGCCACCCACAGCCTGTAACTCTGTGTGGCCCCGTGATCCGCCCCATTTCCACATCAGGGGCCGTATCCTCCTCCCACCCCCCAAAGCCTATCGTCACTCTTGGGTTCGTTTCCTTGGGCTGCAGTGACTGTACGGCTTGTCAGGCCTACTGGCTTCCTTATTCCTGTTGATCCCCCACCACAGAACTTAGCACAAGGTGGGTACTCAGTACATGTTTATCGAATGACTGAGTGATTGAGTGCAGAAGAGGGAGGTGGTCCAGGAAGGACTGTCCTCACATACTGCTTCTGCCCGTGTCTTCCCTGTCCCTTCATCCCACTGGGAAAGAAGATGTCCCAGGCACGAGGAGCTGCAGACCAAGGGCCCAGAGGCCAGTCCTTGCTTGGTGTGAGGATGTGATGTTGAGGAAGAATGTGGGCTGGGGCCTGCTGGGAGGGGGTGAGTGGGGGGGGGGCTTCTGATCCTGCCGGAAGGTGTGTTTGGCTAGTGGTGAGGGTCCTGTGAGCCGCGATGGTAGATTTCCAAGGGAGGCTCATGGCACGGTGAGGTGACTAAGAACAAGTTGTCTGGAGTTAGCAGCTAACCTGAGTTTAAATCTCTACTCTGTTGCTGACCAACCACGTGGCTCTCCTCTCTGGTCCTCAGTTTGCCCATCTGTACAATGGGGTTAATAAGGATGCTTTTCTTATGGTGATAACTTGGCACTGTGCCTGAACACACAGAGGTTGATAAGCAAAGGGTTTATAGTTATGCGAGGCTGTGGGGGGGCCCCTGGGCCAGGCTCCTGGGGGGCCTCTGCCTGGCCTTTGTGATGCATGAGCAGGAGGGCCCTCAGGCTTCGAGTAGTCTGGCCTCCTGGAGTCACGGATGCCTTCCTAGAGGAGGTGGCCCTGAGCCTGCCCCGGAGAGGCGTTCACATAGGTAGAAAGAAAGGAAACAAGGCATTTCAGGCCAGGCTGAAGTGAAAGAGAAACAACTTCCATGGCTATTTTTATAAAAAATAATCTGTGTTCATTGTAGAAAACATGAAGACCTTAGGAAAGCAGCGTGTAGACCAGTGGAATTGGCTTGATCCCATGTTTTGTGTGCTAAACCCTTCTGTGCGTGGGATTCCGTGTGTGCTTCCCCCGCAAAGCCATTTGGTTGCGTGAACGTTTCTGCGTCTCCTGATCTCTCCGCAGAAGTCCATGATGGGCGGGAACTTGGGACTCGGGTCGTTTCCGGGGTGTGGGTACTGCGTCTCCTGATCTCTCCGGCAGAAGTCCATGATGGGCGGGAACTTGGGACTCGGGTCGTTTCCGGGGTGTGGGTACTGCTGCTAACGCTGCGGTGCTGACGGGCGCGGAAGCCGCTGCTCCTTCTCTTTCTAGAACAGCACTTGCTGGCAGAAATAGAGGCGAGCCCCATGTCATTTAAAACTAAGAATCACATTTAAAAAGCAGAAGGAAGGGGCGCCTGGGGGCCATAGTTGATTGGGCATCTGAATGTTGATCTCAGCTCAGGTCATGATATCACAGTTCGTGAGTTCAAGCCCCGCCTTGATTGGGATTCTCTCTCTCGCTCTCTCTCTGCCCTTCCCCCACTTGTGCTTGTGTGTTCTCTTTCTCACAAAGTAGAAAGAAACAAGTGAATTTATATTAAATAATGTTTCATTCAGGGTGCCTGACTGGCTCTGTCGCTAGGGCATGTGACTCAATCTCAAGGTGGTGAGTTAAAGCCCCAAGTTGTTGAGTGTAAAGATTAAAAATTTCCTTAATTTAAATAGTTTTGAGAGGGGGCTCCTGGGTGGCTTAGTTGGTTAAGCATTTGACTTCAGCTCAGGGCATGATCTCACAGTCCGTGGGTTCGAGCCCCGTGTCAGACTCTGCTGACAGCTCAGGCCCTGGAGCCTGCTTTGGATTCTGTGTCTTCCTCTCTCCCTGCCCCTCCCCTGCTTGTTCTCTCTCTCCCTCTCTCTCTCTCAAAAATAAACATTGAAAATTTAAAAAAAATAGTGTTTGGGGTACCTGGGTGGCTCTGTTGGTTAAGCGTTTGACTTCGACTCAGGTTACGGTCTCACAGTTCATGGGTTTGAGCCCCGCATCCGGCTCTGTGCTGAGAGCTCAGAGCCTGGAGCCTGCTTCAGATTTTGTCTCCCTCTCCCTCTGCTCCTCCCCTGCTTGTGCTCTGTTGCGCTCGCTCTCTCCCTCAGAAGTAAATAAACATTTAAAAATTTTTTAATGTTTTTTTAACACAAATATTTTTAACATGTAAGCAATATAAAAAATTATGAATAGGATATTTTACGTTCTTTTTTACACAAGATTAAAAAAAATCTAAATTCTCTGTATCGCTCACACTTACAGCATATCTAAATTCCGTTGCTAAAATTTCACTAGCATACTTGATCTATATTTAGATTTCGTAAAATGTACAGTTGGAAAAGTAGATTCGCATACCAAAGTTGTTCCAAACATACTGAAGCATTTTCCAGTAAGTGAATCAAGCATCAGTTTTTAAGTTTAAAATTGAGTTAATTCTAATTAGAATAATGTAAAACTCAGTTTCTCGGTCACTGTGGTCACATTTCAAGTGCTGGATAGCTCTGACTGAGGCCAGCCCTCAGCCCCGGTGCGGGGGTGGGGCTCCTAGGGTGGGGGCCTCAGCCGGGGCTGTGCATTAAATTTGTCGGATAGGCCCAGGGGAGCCACCAAAAGCTTTGCAGCTGGGTAGGGAGCCCATGAAAGCTACTTAGGAGGGCAGTCTGAAGTGGAGGCCGTTGGAGCAGGAGCCTGGCAGGGAGGACGCTGCAGAAACGCAAGCGCTCACAAGAGCCGTGAAAAGGAAGGGCCGGCCGCTTGCCCAGCAGCCTGGGGCCCAGATGGTGTGCGGGAAGCCGCCCTGGACCCCAAGTTGAGCCTGAAAGGTGGAAGAGAAGAGGGGAAGCCGGGGCAGGACGGGCTGGGCAGGAAGGTGCCTTGCTGATTGAGCCAACAGAGGGGCTGGCTGGCTGGGGACTGTGGCTGCAGTCTTGGGGGTGCACCCAGGACGTGATGGAACTGGACAGAGAGGGGAGTCTGCCTTCTGCCAGGGTTTGGCCTGGGTGGGAGAGGTGATGAGATGAAAACAAAGATTTTACTGCGCATCTGCTAGAGTCTTCCGACCCTAAGTTATCTTTTAAATATTCCCTGGGGGCTGCAAGATCTAGTCTGTGTGGAGATGAAATTTTCACTTCGCTTTTATAACTTTGTTCCATTGTGAGGTAATATGCTTATCGTGGAAAATTTGAAATACACTGACAAACAGAAGGAAGTGCCCCCCCCCCCCCGTCCCACCGACACGCACACACGCATGGACACACAAAGCGCACCTTTCACTAGGAGCATTTGGGGTGAGTCCTGTTATGTGTCATTTAAAAAAATTCCTGTTCATAGTTAACCTTTTGTGTTTTTCTCCATTTTATGAAAAATCTTCATAACTCTGAGGTGGTTAAATACATACTATAAAATTCACCCACTCTAATGGTATAATTCATGATTTTTAGTAAGTTTACCGAGTTGGACAATTAGATGGTGAAAAAAATATTTCATGTTTCTGAGCAGACCCTAATCCAATTCCCCATGCTGGGAAGACAGGCCTGGTTATTGTCTAATTCCAGTATATTTAACAGACAGTTCCAAGTATACAACGTAGTGATTCAGCAATTCTATACTCAGTGTTCATCGTGGTAAATGTGCACTTAATCCCCATTACCTATTTCCCCCATCCCCCCCACCTCCCCTCTGGCAGCTATCAGTTCTCTATGGTTAAAAGTCTGTTTCTTTCTCTTTTTTCTCCATTTGTTTCTTAAATTCAACATATGAGTGAAATCCTGGAGTATTTCTTTTATTTTGCTTAGCATTATGCTCTATAGATCCATCCATGTTGTTGCAAATGTCAAGATTTCGTTCTTTTTATTGCTGAATGATATTCCATTGTGTATATATGTATCTTCTTTATCCATTCATTAGTTGATGGACACTTAGGTTGCTTCCAAATCTTGGCTATTGTAAATAATGCTGCAATAGATGTAGAGATACAGGTATCTTTTTGAATTAGTGTTTTTGTGTTCTTTGGGTAAATAGTAGTGAAATTACTGAGTCACGTGGCAATTCTGTTTTTATTTTCTTTTTAATCTTATTTTTGAGAGACAGTGTGAGCAAGGGAGGGGGAGAGAGAGAGAGAGAGAGACACACACACACACACACACACACACACACACACACACACAGAATCCGAAGCAGGCTCCAGGCTCTGAGCTGTCCGCATGGAACCCGATATGGGGCTCAAACTTACAAACCATGAGATCATGACCTGAGCCAAAGTCGGATGCTTAATGCACTGAGCCACTGAAGCGCCTATTTTTAATTTTTTGAGGAAGGCTAATGAAGAATTTTAAACATACAGAACAGTTGAAGAACTGCATAGCAAGCAGCAATGTACCCACACTTAAATTCTATAATTACTGTTTTGTTATATGTGCTTTTTCATGATTCACTCCTGTCCCTATTGATCTATCAACCAAATTGTGCTTTTTAAACAAGGGTTTTTAGTACAGAATGTTTTGAGGTGAGAGTCACGTAACCGCTAGTTAACCACTGTGAAGTGTGCACTTTGGTGTCATGCACGCACAACATTGTACAACCACCCGCTCTCTTCTAGTTTTAAAATATTTCCTCGCCCATAAAAGCACGCTGTTTGTACCCCTTAAGTTACCACTCCCCACTAGCCCTAACCTCTTCCCTGGTAACCTGATCTGCTTTCTGTCTCTGGATTTGCCTGTTCTGGATATATCGTATAAAAGGAATAGTACACTTTTTGTGCCTACCTTTCACTCAGCAGTATGTTTTATTTTATTTTTTTTTCAACTTTAAAATTTTATTTTGAGAGAGAAGAGAGTGCATGGGGGGAGGGGCACAAGGAGAGGGAGAGAGAGCATCTTAAGCAGGCTCCACACCCAGCACAGGGCTCGATCTCATGACTGTGAGATCATGATGACCTGAGCTGAAATCAGAGAGTCAGCTGCTTAACTGACTGAGCCACGCAGGCAGCAGAATGTATTTGAGGGTCCTCCAGGCTGGAGTACACGTCACGTCATCTTTTCTATGGCTGATAACAATTCCATGGAGATGCCACAACCTGCTTATTCATTCATCTGTGGGCATATATTTGGGTTGTTTTCACCTTTTGGCCTTAACGAATAAGACTACTATAAATGCTCATGTGTAAGTTTCTGTGTGGGCGTGTGTTTTCATTTCTCTTGGGTATATGCCTCAGAGAGAAAGTGCTGGGCTCTATGGTAATTCTTTGTTTAACTTTTGGAGAAACTGCTGAACTGTTTCCATGGTGGCTGCACCAATTTACATTTATACCCGCAGTGCCTGAGGGTTCCGGCTCACCCAGGTCCTCACCGACACTTACTACTTAGCCTTTTTAATGAGAGCCATGCTAGTGGGTGTGAAGGAGCCTCTTACTGTGGCTTTGATTTGTATTTCTGTAATGACCTATGATGATGATGAACGTTTTTCATGTGCTTATTGTCCATTTGTATATTTTCTTCGGAGAAATGTCTGTTCAAGTTCTTCACCCATTTAAAAAAACTTTTAAGATTTTCTTTTTTTCTTTAAGTGTTTATTTATTTATTTTGAGAGAGAGCGTGAGAATGAGCGCACAGGTGGGGGAGAGGCATAGAAGAGGGGAAAGAGAATCCCAAGTAGGCTTTGCACCATCAGCTCAAAGCCTGATGTGGGGTTTGAACTCTCAAACTGAGTGTGACCTGAGCTGAGATCAAGAGTTGATGCTTAACCGACTAAGCCAGGCGTTCCTTTAAGATTTTACAGTAATCTCTACACCCAGCGCGGGGCTTGAACTCACAACCCTGAGATCAAGAGTTGGGTACTCTAACACCTGACCCAGCCAGGCGCCCCACTTTGCCTATTTTTTAAATTGGATTGTTTGTCTTTTCAGCAGTTCAATCTAAAAGTATCATTTTTTATTTTATGTAGTTGGGATCAAACACAGATGTTAATTTTACATCTGGCTTTTCTTTTTGCTGAAACATGTAACATTAGCGTTTCCTATGTGACTAAAGAATCCTGAGATATGGGAGGGGTGTTTTATGAAATCACAGGTCTGCCTCTCTTCGCTTCTGCTGCCCTGGGTGCCCAGGCGCTGCCCAGTAGGGGGGTGGGAGCATTGGTGGTTAGCGTGGCCCCTGCCCCAGCCTGACCGCCGGCTCCCTGCAGGCGTCCCCAGCATGCAGGACATGCACAGCAGCCCCGGGGGTCGTTGGATATCTTTGGGGCCTCAGGCAGCCCCCATTTCAGGTGAGCAGCTCTGTGGAAGCCCCCCACACAGGGCCCTGGAGATGGAGGCTGTGGGGGCGGGTTGTGGTTTGGGGGGATGAAGAGAGGTGGGTCTGGCGTGGACACAGATGGAGAGTGAGCAGCCAGGCGGACATCTCATGTGTCTAGATTCCAGAGACCAGTGGTGGGCCCCTCAGGAGCAACCCTCAGTCCAGGGGAACCCCAGAGGAGCCCAGGGCCTCCACCTGCCAGACCCAGCCCCATCTCTGCGGCAGTCCCCACACGGGAAGCCCCTGCAGTCTGGCCTGGCGCCCCAGGACTGCAGACTCAGCCCCTACGGGTGCTGTCCTGACGGCCACACCGCATCTCTTGGGCCGCAGTGGCAGGGCTGTCCTGGGGCCTCGTGTCAGGAGAGCAGGTAGGTGCCTCTTCCTCTTCACCACGTCAAAGGGAGATGGGGGCGGGGATGGTATCTGATGGGCAGGGCAGTGACTCCTGCAGAGCACTGTTTGCAGAGCTCAGGGATGGGACTCCTGAGGTGTTATCTCCCAGCTGCCCTGATATGCAGTCTTGGGGACTCTGCTTCCTGTCTGCTCTCGCTCCAGAAGTCGGCCCACTGATGTGTAGCCTGAGGCCCTGGGAAGGCGTGGGATAGAATTCTAGCTTCCAGATCCAAACCAGGCTACCGGTCTCTCCGGGGCTGGGGTGCAGAGGTCAGACTTTGGGGCTAGCAGCCTGGTGGTGCTTCCCAGCTCAGCTACTTATCAGCTGTGTGCTGGGTGATCAGGCAAGTTATTCCTCTGATCTTGGCTTCCTCTGCTGAGACTGGAAACAGTGACAGCCATGGGCCAGGGTTGCCATGAGAATGGATCTGTCCCAGGGTGCCTGGCACACGGAATGTGCTCTGATACATTCCTCTTCCACCTTCTTTCCCACCTCCTGGTTGACAGAACTGAAACAGGAGGTGGGCTCCCCTCACCCCTCTTCTGCCCACCCTGCCCACCCTGCCCACCCCCGTCCTCTGTGTGATTTTGTAAAACCTACCTAGGAAGTCAAAATTTGTGCAGGCTTAGTGAATTTCCTCCTTAGTTAGGAGTTTCCCCCTCAGGTAGGCATTGAGGATCTGTCAGGTATCAGGAATATGGCTCTGCTTATCGTGCTGCCTCCCTGGCAGCCACTGAGTGGTTGGTGGACGTGGCTTGGCATGCAGGACGGTGTGCCCCATGTGCAGGGACATGGTATCTTCCGCTCAGATCCTCAACTGCTCAGTCCCCAGTGCAGGGAGCCTCAGAGCTGGGTTTCCAGGATGTTGGAAGCTCGGGGTCCCATGAAGGTGGGGATCAGGGGTTGGTTGGTGACGAGCCCGCTGTGTGATGCTTGTCTAGGTATGGATGCTGCCCTGATGGGGTGTCTGTGGCTGAGGGGCCCCATCAAGCTGGCTGTGCAGGATCTTACAGCAGTGATAAGACTGGGAGAAGGCCGGTGTCAAGAGCAGTGGCTTCCTCAGTAAGTGTCTGGTTCACATGAGGGGGCAGGAGTCTGTGCCCGCTCAGTACCACTGTGATCCAGACTCTGGCAACTTGGGCTTTGGAGAAAGGAGGTCCTTGAAGTCTGCTGGCCCCCAGGGCTTCAGACATGGGCCTAGGCTGGAGTGGGGGGGGTGTGTTTGCAGGGGGGTTCATCTGGCCTTCCCCTGGGTCTGGGGTTCTGCATTATGGGCTCCTAATTCTGCCCCTTCCTCTTCCTGTCATCCTCCCCCAGGTAGCCTAGAGTCCCCTCCAAGAGCCAGACCTATCTCTAACATCCCAACTCTGGGGTTCTTTACAGGCCCCCAAGACCCACCAGTCCCAGGCTCAACAGAAGGAGCCCAGTGAGTGCCGGGGCTCCCAGTTTGGCTGTTGCTTTGACAACGTGGCTTCTGCTGCTGGCCCTCTTGGGGAAGGCTGTGCCGGCCAGCCCAGCTATGGTGAGTGGATGCCCCTACATCCTTCCTCGTGAATAGGCTCTGGTCCCGCTTTGCTCCCCTTAACCACCACAGAGCCCCACCCAGATCTTCCTACTAGCTCAGTTATCCATTCATTTCTTTGACAAATATTTACTGACCACTTACTAGGTGCCAGGTCAGAGAACAGTGCCATATTCTTGTTTCCAACCGTTTGCTTTTGAAACCATCTGACTGCTTTGTGGGAGTTGGAGAGAGTTGTAGGCAGGCACCCACAGACAAGGCTTGTCCTATGCCTTGCCCCCATTATGGGGGCTCAGCTCCCTCCAAAGGCAGAGATGGTACAGGGTGGTCAGAGCCCAGATGGACAGGGATGTCCAGACCCTGCCCATGATGAGTTCTGGAGGGAGGTCATTGAGGCTGGAGCATGGGATACATGGGTGGCATTAGCAGGGACCATCATGGGGACCTCAACAGCCAGATGGACTATGGTCAGGGTCTGCAGGAGGCTGGTCCCTGGATGGGCTTTAAGCAGGGGCCAGCCGCAGTCACCTCTGTATCTGTAGAGAGGCAGAGCAAGCCGTCCTGGGAAGGTAGGCTGCTAGAACAGGCTGGCTGGGGGCTGGAGGTGGGTTCAGAGGCTGGGCACCTTCACAGATGTCCCTGGGGGCTGAGGGCTGGGATCTTACCGTGAGCTAAGTACATCAAAGCCCAGTGCTGGGTGTGCTCCAAGCATGGGTGTTGTACTCTAGGGACCTGAGTCAGGCATGGGGAGGGGCATGAGGGAGCAAGTCCAGGTTGCTCATGGTCCTGACCTTCTGGAGCGCTTTAGTCCTGGGGGTGGGGGTGGATGGGCTGATCCTGGAGGCTGCTGTGGTCCCAACCCAGCTAGGTCTGGGCATTGAGCAGACTCTGTCCCCAGGGCCAGGTCAGGGGGCCTGGACAGGAGAGTAGACTTGCTTTGTGAACTGGGAAGGGCCTTGCTCCCACATCTGAGGCTGAGAGGGTGGTGGACACTTCTTGGCAGGGCTCTGCTAGGGCAGCGTCTGCAACCTGATGACGTGCCCCCTCCCTGTCCCCTCAGCGTACCCTGTGCGGTGCCTGCTGCCCAGCGCTCATGGCTCCTGCACGGACTGGGCCGCCCGCTGGTACTTCATCCCCTCCGTGGGCCAGTGTAACCGCTTCTGGTATGGTGGGTGCCACGGCAATGGCAATAACTTTGCCTCTGAAGAGGAGTGTGTGAGCAGCTGCCGGGGACCTCAACAGGAGCCCCAGAGCCCCGATCCCGGGGCCTCTGGCCAGACCACCCACGGAGACAGTGGTGGCAGCCATCCTGGAGGCCAGCAAGAGGCCAGCTTGCATAGGATGAGGACCACAGTCCAGACGAAGCCCTTGCCTTCTGGTGGCCTCTGGTGGCGAGACCGAGAGCCTGGACTGGGAGAGGAGGGCCACACCCAGGCCTCTGGAGAGAGGCCCTGGGGCTGGGAGCTTGGGCCCAGTGCTACTGGACTGGGCGGAGATGCTGGGAGGCCAGTGCCACCCTCACACAGCTCTTCCTACAGGTGAGGCCTGCCTTCCCCAGGTGGGGGGCTAGGGACCCGGGGCCCAGGGCTGCACCCATTGGAGCTCAAACCCAGAGGTCCGGAAGCCCTCCTTCCCCATCCCTAACCTCAAATCCTCTAAATGGTCGTGCTTGGAGGGCCTTCACCCAATAGATGGTGGGTGCCTAGATTCTGGGTCAGATCTTGCCAGGACACGTGGGGCCTGTTTACTTGGAAAAGCTTGCAGGCTTCATGACCTTTGGAAGTCATCCAACTTCTCCAAGTCTCAGTTTCTTGACCTGCAAGATGGTGATATTCTCTCTCAGAGGTAGTTTGGGTTCCACACAATCTTGGGACTGTGTCCTATTAATGAGAGTTTTGGGGAGAGTATAAACAAATAAATAAAACTTGAAATTCCAAAGGGGTTGAGCAGCGGTTTAGTTCATGTGAATCGGCGTGAGCCCTCTCCACCCTGGGCTCTGTACCTCCCCTGCTGCTCTTGCAGGACCAGCATGGTCAGGTCTAAGGGCATGGTCGGGAGCTGGAGTTGGGGGTGAATTCCTGAGGCCGCAGGCTTCTGGAGCTGGGCCTCCCAGGGGACCCTTTGACCCCAAAAGTGCCTGAAACAGGATGGACCCTGAGCTCTCTGTGGTTGGACACCAATGAAGGGTGAGTCCCTGGTCCTGGCGTTCATACTGTTAGTGCAGGTCCTCACCCCCACTTCCCAGGATCAGTTTGGCAGGCTCAGAGCTGGCCCTGGTGCAGGCGGCCCTGGGACACTTGGTGCGGCTCTTCTGCCAAGATGACACCTCCCTGCAGCCCCATGCCAGGTGGCAGAAGGACGGGCAGCCCATCTCCTCTGACAGGTGATTTCCCCTGGGATGAGAGGGTGCGGGCAGGGTTATAGCTCCCTCTGGTAGGAGCACTCTGGTAGGAGAACTAGGGCCTGAGGGGGCCTGGGCTCACAGTCCTCCTCATTCAGGCACAAGCTGCAGCCTGATGGCTCCCTGGTCATCAGTCCCCTGCGGGCGGAGGATGCTGGCACCTACAGCTGTGGCAGCAGCAGGGCAGGCCATGACTCTCAGAAGATCCAGCTTCGTGTCACAGGTCTCCGTCCCCACCCCAGGCCCAGCGGGTTGTCCTGGCCCCAGGTGGGAGGCGGTGGCTGGGAGGGCCTGAGCCAGGGTGCTCCCACACTGGAGGGGCCCCTCCTGCCGGCAGGGACTATGTGCTCCAGTTGGACTGAGGTGGAGGTCTTCCCCTTGGGACCCTGGCCAGCCTCGTGGCCCACCCTTCCTTCTGCTGCATTCCCCCCACAGCTCACCCCTTCTCCTGGCCTCATGACAGGGGGTGACGTGGCCGTGCTATCTGAGGCTGAGCCAAGGCACTTCCCTCAGACCAGGGACCCAGCCCAGGGCCACAGTCCTCGGGACTCCAGCCTAGTGGGGAATGCAGGGGACCTGGGGGCTGCCTCCTCCTTGCAGATTCGGCCCATGACCAGGTAACAGTGCAGCAATGCCATCCTGCTCTTAGCCTACCCCACCGGAGGGCCAGGGCCCATGGGGGTCTCAGTGGTGAAGGGAGAGTGGGTGGGGTCACAGGGCTCTGCCAGGTGAGGACTAGAGAGGAGGAAGGGGAGCCCTCTTCCCTTCCCCAGTTGAGACTGGCCCATGGCCCAGGACACAGGAGCTGGAGAGCTTGAGATGGCCTTGATGGGCATTCATAGAGGGGGTGCAGAGAGCTGGAGGATCCAAGTCAAAGAGCCTTGTGCAGGGCAGATGTGCAAGATCTCAAAGCAGATGTCAAAACAGATGTGCAGGGTGGGGAGGGGACAGTCGAGATGCTGGGGTGGTGGAGGCCAGGCGTGGGGAAGGTGAGAAAGCTGGAGGTGGCTTTTAGACTGCCCCGGGTGGTTATCAGAGGTATTCTGACCAGCACAGAGCAGCTCTCTTAGGAAGCTGCATGTGGCTGGAGAGGGAGATGGGGGCCAGGGGCTTCTGCGACAGAGTCCCCCTCTTATGGCTGTGGATGCTTGTTGTGCAGGCTGCTTCTGGACAGGAACCAGCCTAGGGTTGTGGATGCCCACCCAGGTCAGCGGATCCGGTTGACCTGTCGTGCTGAGGGCTTCCCACCGCCAGCCATTGAGTGGCAAAGAGATGGGCAGCCCCTCTCTTCCCCCAGGTTTGTTCAGCTCCTCTCTTCCCCTTCCTGTCCCACCTTTAGCCCCTGACCCTGTACAGGCCTCAGGGGAGGGAGTCACCAGGTCCACCTCTGGTCAGTCCTAAGCAGGACTCCAGGGTTCCTGAGAGGATACTGCTGGGAGGAGTACCCTTTGGGCAGACCAACATTTGGGTCCCTGGGATCTTTCCACTGTGTTTAGCTGGCCTGTTACTTCTGTCCACTAAGGAGAGGTGAGGGCTGAGGGAAAAAGTGGAGGCAGACCCATTTCTGGCTTAGCCAGAATAGCTAACATGTGTTGTGTCCATTATGAGAATGAGGCTTGTTCTCTATCATACAATCTTCAGAAGAGCCACGTTGAGGTAGGTGCTATTTTATCCCCATTTTACACACAGGAGCTTAACACGCCACACTGCTCCTAAGTGGCAGAAGCTTTGAGTCTACTGAATGAGTAGAGCAAATACTAGAAACCCAAACTAGAATTATTTTTGTATTTGGAGACTTGAAATGGTTTATTGTCAGGCTTAAAAGTCAGGCACCTTCAGGTAAATGAGAGAGCCAGCAGCTGGAGGACCTCAGGGCCTAAGGTTAGATGCCCCTTTGCTCAGACCCCCTCCACCCCCTGAACAGTGGTGGCCACTCAGCCCCTTACCGGGGAAAGGAAGACCCTGCCCTGCCCCCACTTCTTGCCAGCCCCCTTGGGATGGAGCTACCTGACTGTGCTTTGTGCCTAGACACCTGCTGCAGCCTGATGGCTCTCTGGTCATCAGCGACGTGGCTGTGGAAGATGGTGGCTTCTATGCCTGTGTTGCTTTCAACGGGCAGGACCGAGACCAGAGATGGGTCCAGCTCAGAGTTCTGGGTGAGGTGGCAGTCCTGAGGTCAGGTGGCACAGGTGGGGGAGGACTGGTGTGGTGGCTGACAGTGCCTCCTCCTTGGCCTAGGGGAGCTGGCCATCACAGAGCTGCCCTCTACTATGCTGGTGCCAGAGGGTGACACGGCCAGGCTGCTGTGCGTGGTGACAGGAGAAAGTGTAAACATCAGGTGGTCCAGGTAAGGCTCCATTCCAGGCAGATCTGGCCCTCAGAGTCTGTGCAGTTCAGAGAAGACACCTTTCTGTAGTGATACTGCAGCAATAGTGTTGTCACTATTGCCCCTGGCCTTCGTTCTTCAACTCCCACCTGTAGGCCTGGCTGTGGCACCCCCTTCCCTACACAGTGGGGCCCCACAGGACTATTCTCTGTTGATTGGGCTACACCAGGGTCTTTCAACCTCAGCACTGCTGACATTTCAGACCTGATAATTTTTGGTTGTTGGAGTTCTGTGTATTGCAGGATTTCAGGAGCATGCAGGTCATCCACCCACTGCATGCCAGCAGTATTTCCTCCCAGGTCATGACTGTTGACAATGTCTGGAGACCAGTGTTGAGAACCACTGGGCTATGCTCAGCTGTGGGGACTTTGGTGTTGTTTACCCAGACAGCTGCTTATCCCATCCATCCATCCAATTTTTTGGCCCCCTTCCTCCTTGCAATGTGTCTGGAGTAGCTTAGGCTCTGGGGATCTTGGGGTAATCCGAGTGCCCCAGATACTCCCCAGGCAGATGATCAGGTGTCCTGAGTTCCAGAGGTTTGCCCTCAGTGCTATCTGTACGTAGACCACTGAGGCTGCCTCCTATCTGGGGGAATCAAGGAAGGGGTGGCTGTGGAGGTGACTGGCTGAGCCTTAAAGACTGAGTGGGGGAACGATGTTTTTGATCAAGCGTCAAAGGTGAGTACTGGAGAGGAAAGGGGCCTGCACGCAGGAGGGAGGTGAGGATCCTCTGCCGGTTGTTCTTGGTGCAGGCCTGCCTTGATCAGGGCAGACCTCTGATTATCCTTTTGGGCTTCTATCTTCAATTTTGCTTCTCCTTGATCTTATAAGCAGCAAACATGCTCAAGACCCCCCACCCCCGCTTTCAAAGCATAACATAAAAGATACCCTCCTCTGACCCCATATTTCCCTGCCGACCTTGGCCTCATCTGGTCTGCCCCTCAGTGCAGCTGTTCATACTGGTTGTCTCCACCTGTTCACCCTTGCTCACAGGTCAGCCCTCATACAGGGGCTCATATCCACCTACCACTCCAGGGATACTGCCCTGTTCCTAAATGTTCTGGACATAGCTCAGTCCCCACATGACCTGAGGTGTTCTTCTGCTGACCATTTGTACCTCTTGACATGCTCCCTCCACTTGGCTCCAGGAAACTACTGTCTTCTGGGGTTCTTTCTCTGGCTGCTGCTTGTTTTCCTGGCTGGTTTGCCTTTTCACACCAATCTCTTGGAGGTGGTTGCACCTCAGGGTCTGTCCTTAGTCCTTGGCTGGTCTAAGTTCACCTTGGGCAAACTTGTTGACATGTGGTTTCAGGGCCACCCAGTGCTGATAGACTGCATACAGACCTCAAATCCAACGCCTCCTGGTATCTCATGGGCACCCAGAATGCCAAATGGTGGAATAGAGCATTCACTGTTGACCCATCCTCCGCAACCCGAATCTCCCCATGGTGGAGGGGCACTTATCGAGCAACCCTGGGCAACCTCTGTGGTCCTTCATTGCTTCCTCCTCACCTTGCACATCTGCCCCTTATCCACAAGGGCACTTCTGCAGGAGCCATTTGTCCTAGCCCCAGCTTACACCCCTGCCAGTCCCCCCATGTTGAAGCCATGTCCACTTCTCTCCCTGCTCTGACCTTCCAGCTCCTGAGTCTTCTGGTCCTGCTGTTTGCTGGCCAGTTGCTCAAGTCAGGTCTCCACTAGGTCTTCCTCAGGGGAGGCGCCCCTAAATACCTGTGCCCTACCCCAGTACCCTCAAGGCAGGGAGCGCGTGCGTTGCAGGCCCAGCACAGGGTCTGGCACTGCACAGCTGCTGGAAAGCCCGTGCTGATACAAAGTGAGAGCAGGGCTTCCCTTGTAGGTAAGAGGCAAATTCACAGTAACTTAGACCAGTGTGCTCAGTTGGGGTGAGTTCCCTCTACTTTTGAGTTGTTTTGCTCCAATAGCGTTCTTTTTGGCACCCTGGCCCGTCTCTTTCTTGAAGTGAGGGTCCTCTGTCTACAACGACCACCTCCTTCCTTTGTCTCTGGGCCTTGGGGCACTGGGAGTGGCAGCATGGCCGCCTAGGGCATCAAGACTGGAGGCTGTGGACATCTCTCCCTGGTGTTCTCTGCCCTCCAGGAATGGGCTGCCAGTGCGGGCTGACGGGCATCGCGTCCACCAGTCCCCGGATGGCACACTGCTGATCCACAACTTGCAGCCCAGGGACGAGGGCTCCTACACATGCAGCGCCTACCGCGGAAGCCAGGCAGTCAGCCGCAGCACCGAGGTGAAGGTGGGCCCGCCAGGTAAGAGGCCCACCCCCGCCGTTCCTTTGTTCCCAAGAGCCGGCTTTGTGCTGCACACGTCTGAGTGACTCTCGTCTGAGTCCTGGCTGTGTCACCTGTGGCAAGGGGCTCTCCTGAGCCTCCCTCTCCTCACATGTACAAAGGGCTACTCCACCGCCTGAGAGGGCTGCAGCGAGGATGAGGGAAATAATGCGGATGATGGGCATCTGGTAATTGCCTAACAGATGACATTAAACATCATTTAGACTTATTGATCTTGAGAAATAGGATATATAACACTTAAGACAGACCATTAAATCTGTCCGTTCTAATAGGGTGGCAAAAAGTCCTGTGATTGAAAGGTGCCTTCATGGCCCTTTGACCCTATAGCCCAGAAAGGGAAAGGCAAGGACTTGGATCATCATCTTACAAATGACAGATATCCAGGGACCTTTCATGATGCTTTCACAAGTCACATGGCAAATGAGTGGCCAACTTGGGACTATAACCTAGTCCTCATATAAGTGCATCTCAGAATTGAGAAGATGGATTCATAAGAGCTCTATATTAAAATGAGCTGGAGGGAAGTAGGGAGAGAAGCTCACTGCCCTGTGCCCTGCCTGCCCTCCAAGTGTCCTTGGTCTGGGTTCACTGACTGCCTCAACAGCAGCACCGTACCCCAAGTCGAGCAGCCAGTTCTCAGGAGGCCTCAAACAGGCTTGGGGGTAAGGTGTCAGGGCTGCAGCACTGCACCACGAGTGTTGTCACAGTAAGGGCTGTCAGGCCTGGCTGCCTCCTGTCCGTTGTGAAGGTGGGAACTGGCCAGTGCTAGAGGATGAAAGTCTATGGCGGCTCAGACTGAATGTAGGCTTCCAGTTTGTGAGCTCCTTAGGACAGCCGCTGGCATTCGAGTCCTCAGGCCCCCAGCTCAGTGCCTGGCATCACTAGGTGCTCAGGCTTGGTGACTGAGTGCGTGTGTGCATGAAGGCCTTACCTTGGCGAAAACACTATACTGCAGGGGCCACTTCTCACCGCTACTGTGCCCAGCATACTGATCTCTTGACTTCATACCGACCAAACATACTGGACTCCAGACAAACCAGGATGCAGGTTTGTGTGAGAAAGAGAGCTGTCAGAGGAGCCAGGCCTTCATGTTGGCGATTAGTTGTAGACCTGTCTATAGGAGAAGCCAGGTTATAACCAGAAACTCGTTTGATGGCAAAGTCTGGGGGGGCTCCTGCTGATGTGTGTTTGTAAGCTGAAATGGTCTGGCAGGACCTGCCTCTGGGACAGGACAGGAACGGTCGGAGTCAGGCTCCTGCCCTCTACTGGAAGAGTGTTGCTAATCTTAGATATTTTGTGGGTACCTTTCATGCTTAGAAGCTGTCTCTTGCCTCTCTCTGGATTCATTATGTTGATTAGGCTGCAGACTTCTGCTCTCGCCTCGTTATGCTTTTCGTAGGGTCTCAACGCTTGAGGCAGCCTCATGCCTCACTCTGCCCTATTTATGGTCTGGTGACATACTGGAATTAAGGTTAGCATCAGGGTAGGGGGTCTTAACCTAGTCTTGCTCTGGTGTAAGGGACATACTTCTTCTGAGGACTTCTTAACCTTCTCATCTAAAACACCGGGGTGAGAAACAGAAAACACTGTAAGGCTAAAACATAGGGCATCACTCACTTTTTTGAATGAGAGGGAATGAGGCTATGGAGCAAAACACAGTTAAGCACTCAAATTTTAGCCACGGTTACTGTGTACCCACGGTGCTATGATTATCTCCATTACAGATGAGGAAACACAGGCAGAGAGCTAAGTAACTTGCCCAAAGTCACCCAGCTGGGGAAGAGGAAAGCCAGGATTGTGCTCAGGCATTCTGGCTCCAGAGCTGGTGTGCTCTGCCACCATGCTGGGCCCCTAACCTCTGGGCCCTGTGCTAGGCCCTGGGGCTGCAACAGCTTAGAGAAAGTTGATACTAAAGTTACAGATTTTTTAAAAACATGCACAAAAGGCTTGCTATTTATGTAAATGGAGGTACAGTTGATGCTTGAGCCAAAATCTGGAACTTTGACTCTCAAAATAGCCTGTGGATCAAACCCTTACTGATAACGTATATTGTATATGTATTATATACTGTATTCTTACAACAAAGTAAGTTAGAGAAAATTTAAGAAAATCATAAAATACAGTACTGTATAGTATTTAGTGGAAAAAAATCATGTGGACCCATGCAGTTCAAACCCAAATTGTTAAGGGTCACCTGTAGTTAGTACTCTCATTAAACTGATATACCAAGTCATTCATTACTCAGATACAGTCTTTTAGTTGTATTTTTGAGAGGAAGCAAGGGGAGAGATAAAGATTAAGCCTATGAGGTCTGACTATAGGGAAGGTGTCATTCTGGCCTATGCCAAGAGCCCCTTCCAGAAAGGAAAGGGAAGTTAACTAGATAAGGCCACTTCAGTCCTATGAGGAAGAAGCAGAATGAAACACAGGGATATTCTTTTTTTTTTTTTTTTAATAGTCCTGCTTATTTATTTTTAAAGTAGTCTCCATGCCTAATGTGGGGCTGGGAACTCATGACCCCAAGATAGAGAGTCGCATGCAGTACCAAATGACCCAAACGGGCGATCTTTTTTTTTTTTTTTTAATCTATGTCCAACGTGGGGCTCGAACTCTTGACCCAGCAATCATGGGTCTACCTGCCAACTGAGCCAGCCAGGCACCCTTGGATTTTTAAGATACAGAAGCTCCTGGCACATGGAGGGGATGGGGTGGGGGCAGACAACCATCATTTTTGTGCTCAGCGCAGTATTAGAACCATAGCTCATCAGGGTGTTCTAATCACTTTGCCTGATACTTGCTCTCTCTGGGGGTGGGGGTGCTGGGGGGAAGTGGGAAAACTGGAAGATGGGGAATGAAACAACTGAGATACACTGGGGCTACTGAAGGTGCAAAACATTAAATCAGCAATGAGAGAGGACAGCTCTTGCCAACTCAGAATTTTACTTAGGCTTGATCCTACTCCCTTCCCAGTCCAGCAGCTAAGGCAGCTGTCATGCAGCTCTTCAGGTCACAATTGCAAGGGCAGGAGTTAACTTCAAGAGATGTTTAATCCTTGGGAGTCTGTACTGGGCTGAGGATGGAGGACCACTGCATGCCTAACTGAGGCCCACGGGAGGGCACTGTGCACATGGGTGCTAGGTTCTAGAATAACTGTGCTTTTTGGGAATTTGGCGGTTCTAGTGTTGCTTTCCTTTAAGGCAAGGAAGAGTTGGTGGGACTTTTCAGCAGACACAGCTTCCTTAACCACTTTGTCTCTCCCCTGTTGTTTTGCAGCACGGGCCACCCAGCCCAGGGACCTCAGCAGAGAGTGCATCGATCAGCCCGAGCTGGCCAACTGTGATCTGATCCTGCAGGCCCAGCTCTGTGGCAATGAGTATTACTCCAGCTTCTGCTGTGCCAGTTGCTCCCGCTCCCAGCTGCACGCTCAGCCTGTCTGGCAGCAGGGATGAACACTAGCTCCAGCCCCAGCGCTAAAGCTCTCGGGCTGCGGTCTCTGGCTGGCAAAGGGAGCTCTCTTTTAGAGAAGGGCTCTTTCAGCTCCCGACCCCCTCCCCACCTGCCCCGCAGTGCTGTGCCTCAGCAACAGCCAGCACCTGCCTCGCTTCTACCACCACAGGCAGCGGTCAAGAGGAGTTTGGATAAGGACATCCTTTACTTTATGGCTCCCCTCTCTAATTTCTGTTATACAGGATCAATTCATTGGGTTCTAAAGCAAGCTACCAGGATTCTCACTTCATTTAAACCTGGTTGGGGAGATGTGTAATGGATTCAAAGTTAACACCAACTCACATGGGCACACTCTTACCGTGTCAGGCAAGTTTTCTTTCCTAGAACTCCCGTCTCCTTTAGGGTCAAATAGTGGTCCATTACTCTCATCAACCTCACCCTTCCAGGTAGTGTAGCAACCAGCTTCAACTCGCATCTGTACATACAGTTAATGGCATGTTTGTGAAGGCTCTTGCCAAAGTGGAATACGACATGTAAAAGGCTCAGTACGGGGATGTGGGATGAAGGAGCAGCAGCTGTGTTAAATGGGGCCAGGGGAGCTCCTTACTTTCATCAGAAGCTGGCGCCTGAAGCCCTCCTCCTGAGGCTGACCTGCAGAGCCTGGTGGTGAGGACTGCCTCACACCTGCATCAAGCTGACAGACCTGCTCTGTAAGGTGACCAACTGAGAGCCTCTCCTCTCCAAGCAGGAATCTGGGAAGCAAAATGCTTGCTGCCAGATAAAAATCAGACTATTAAAAACAGACATCAGCAGGATAGGGGGCCAATGGAGGGGAAGGCAATGTATTAACAATGAAGAGGTTTCAATTGGAAGCAATCCTTCTCCATCTCTCAGAACCTCAGGTTTCTTGCTGCTAAACAAGAGGCCTGAATTCAATGAGCTTCCAGGTCCCTTTCCACTTTAACATTCTACACATCCTCTAGTGGACTGGCTGGGCCTAGGCGACAGGCTATTCTGGGACACAGGAAAGGCAGGCATTATAGGGAAAGCTGACTTTTGTTACCAACACATTGTCTGGGGGGAGAGACACAAACTGCATCACGGGTGGATGATACTTCTTGGTCTACCTCTCATTCAACACAGGAAACATGAGTTAGGGGCAGAGGTGTTTTTTTCTTTCCATTTAAAAAAATACAGAGGAGAATCCCCTTTCATTTACCATGGCTGGTTTTACTATACAAATTGGAACATTAAGGGCTATTTTCCTGGACTCCCCAATTCCTTAATTGCCAATTGGCAACATAATTTAGAAGGTAAGTCTGAGGTTAGCTAGCTCTTCTTAAAACTAGTCACAGGATAGTGGGCCAAGGCTAGGGTAAAGAGTAAATAAAACTCAATTTAGACCAGTTGTTCTCAACCCTCTTCCAAACTGGGAGCTTTTTCTTTAAAAAACAAAACAAAACTGAGGGGTGCCTGGGTGGCTCAGTCGGTAAATGTTCCATTTTGGCTCAGGTCATGATGTCACAGCTTGTAGGTTCAAGCCCCTCATCAGGCTCTATGCTGACAGCTCAGAGCCTGGTTCTCTCTCTGCCCCTCACCCACTTACTGTCTCAAAAATAAATATAAAAAATACCTGAATGTAGATCCCTATCCGCCCCCTCCCCACTTTGATTTAACTGGTCTGGAGTATGGGCTGGCATGAGGAATTTAAAAGCTTCCCAGGTGATTCTAATATGTTTCCAAGGCTGAGACTCACTGCTTCAACCAGAGCCTTCTCAGAATGTGAATCTTGTTCCAATGTAGATTCTGATTACTAGGTAGGGGGGTCAGGCGGGGGAGGGAGGTACGCTGAAATTCTGTATCTCTACTCCATTCCTAGGTGAAGTCCATGCTCTTGTTCCAGACCACACTTTGAGTAGTAAGGATCTGACATCAGGGCTATGCTTATGATCAACCAAAGTCTAAAGTATAAAAACAAATGTGAATTTTAAGAGTAGATTAATCCTGATGGGCACAATAAAGGGGATTAAGAGATACAATCTTCCAGTTATAAGTAACATGAAAAGTGGAGCATAGAGAATGTAGTCAATAGTACTGTAATCACAGGTACAGTGATAGATGACCACACTTATGAGCACTGCATAATGTATAGAATTATCAGATCAATGTTGTACAGCTGAAATTAACATTGTATGCAAATTATACTTCAATTAAAAAATACCAGTCCCAATAAAAGGTTTTCTAGCCATCAAACTGGAGTTCAGCAACAGCAGAATGGAGCAAGAACAGACCAAAAAGAACTAAAATACATATAAATAAAAGGGGAAAGACCAGCCCTTCAGGGGCAAAAACTTCTACCACGAACATTTATTTTTGTTAAAGCAGATTATAAATTCTCATCAGTACAAATATATATAACTTACATTTGATTGTAAGGCCAACGTTCAAAAGTAAAAATGAGATGGGATCTCACGTTGTTACCAGAGGTCAAGTGGCTACAACTGGCAACGGTGTTCTCTCCACAGGTTGGGGGACCGACTCACACACAGCTATTAAGCCAGAATCTCCATCCCCACAGAGCCTGTGGGGACAAAACCTAAAGGACAAAACAAAACCCAAGACCCACATGACAAACCAACACAGTAGCCTGTGCTCCCGTCCATAGATATGATTAAGTCATTGTCACCTTAGTGTTAAAACAAAAGTAGAGGATTAACATAAGGAAATTGCAGCAGTATATAAAAGAAAACAGATAGTCTCTGTAGAGTGTATTCAGACTGATTCCATTAAAATTACATTAGAATTTCATCATAGGTTTAAAACCAGAACAATACTGCTCTTTCATTTTCTTTAAAACTACCACCTAGGGACTGTATTGGTCATACGCATGATTGTTGCTGCAAGGTGCTACTTACAATGAATGATACCAAGTAAGCTAGGGATCCCATCTGCAACTCCCAACCTTTCCTCTCTCCACGTCAATAGGCATCACTGATAAATCAATCTTATGTACAATTTCTTACAGCTAACCCTTTTACCTTTGGCAAGATTACTTACAGCTCAGACAACTTTTTAATATTGAGAACTATTTAAAATATTCTAAATGCATAAAAATAAAGATTTTGGCTTTTTTGATATATATTTATAATATTTATTCTTACTCAAAGTGGAAGCTCAACTTTACCCCTAAAATATAGCTCTGTTGGGCAGCTGCTGTGCCCTCCTGGGAACTCTGGCAGCACAGCCTGCCTCTTGTCCCCAGCCCAAGCACAGGCCACCATGTTCTTGATCTCTAAGACAGGCCAGTACTGAGAGGTGGCAGGTGAATGGCCTGAAAAATGAAGGGAGATTGTTTTGCTTCCCTTTGTGTTTTATATTCCAGTAAATGTGCTTTGAATACAGATTCCTGTTGAGATACTTCTGCCTCTCTGTTGCCAGAGAGTTTTAAGGGGCTGAGGGAGTAAGAGGGGGACAGAGGGCAAAATTTCCTTGACTTCTTTAGCCTAACTGCAAGACAACTCTTCTCTAGGAATGTTTCTTCCATCTTTTTTTTTTTCCCCAAAAATCACCTCTCATAGCACTCTGTGCCTGGATATGCTCCTTAGAACCTTTGGGATTAGTGAAAAGTATACTGACCAGGAACACAAGTTCCCTTTGCTTTTTTGACCTCTGCCCCTGCCCTTGCCTAAGTATGGACAAAATACATAAGCCACAGAGACTACTTAAAGTTCAATTTCAAACGTCTTCTGTAAGTCACTGGAGAAAGGGTTGGTGGGAGAGGGGTTAGTACGCTGCTTGGACTTGCTTTCTAATGCAGCCCACTGGGCTTCAAAAGGATCTACCGGGCAGGTCCCTGCAGGAACCTCTGTGTGCTTATCTCCTGAGGCCAACCTGCCATCATCTACACCATTAAAAGCTGCAGAACCATTGAGGTGCTGAGCAGGAGGCTTAAAGAAGGGACTGGCAGTAGCACTGCTTGTCTCATACTGAGGGAATGTCTGCTGCCTGACCAGGCTGGGAGACTGATGGGGATGGGCAGCCTGAGGGTGGCCTGCGGTGCCAAACACGTTGGCTACCATCTGGGAGGGAGTGATGCCTACCACAGGCACATTAGGGGCTGGATAGGGCATCCCATTGGCCACAGGATAGGACTGGGCAGGGACAAAGGCTGGCGGCAGAGGTGGAACCACACCCACTGGTATGGGCTGAGAGGTGAGGAATGCATTCCCTTGGAAAGGCGGCGCTGGCTGGGTGATGGCAGTTGGTGGAGGAGGCTGGAGAACTGGCTGCAGAGAAGCAGCTGAGGCCTGGGGCTGCTGTGCCCGGACACTCTTGGATACCTCTTCTAACCAGCGGTCAGCCTCAGAGGGAGTGCGTCTGTGACCAGCCTGGAAGAGACCTGGAGATGCAGCACCAGAAGATTGACCCCACTCGGTCCCTGAAACCAAGGAGATGAAGAGAGACAAAAGAATCAGAATCAATTAGGGGCTTCTTTCCTTACCTGATAATCTCGGTTACCTGAATGATCCTAATATGAGGAACAAGTGTCCCTAATGGGATACTCTGTAGTTCTGGCAGGTGTGAGAAAAGTCTCTATTACCAGCTGGGGAGGTTTTGCTTTAGGACAAAGGAAACCTCTCAGACCATGCTGCTGTCTCAGCCCCACCGAGCAGCTGTCTCGATAAGGCTCACACTCCAAGGAATGAAGGCATCTGGCTGGCATCAGAAACCCCTTCCTATTGCTGTGACTCCTCCATGGTACCGAAACTGGCCTGAAAATCTCTTAAGAGCCCAAGGTGATTCAACTTTTGCTCTTAGGGAACAAAAAGAAAATAACAACTGACTTGGCACTGTACCGTGTGGCCCATGTCTTGCTTCAAGAGATGTATTATCTTTTAGGCGAACTGCCTTTGTTACTATTAAAATTCGTTTTGGTTTTATAGTTAAATGTTCATTACAGAAAAACTAGGAAGTAAAGCAAAGCAAAAAATAAAGCACTTTCTATAGGCCTGCCATAGTTAAGAGGCAAGGTCTCCCGCCTTCCTCCCCCTGTTATGGTCATATCCATTTATCTCCAAATTCAGTGATTGACTGAGGGTAGGGGCCAGGAATCTGTATTTTATGAAAGCGCTAAGGGGTGGTTCTGTTCTGTAGACCCAGGAACCATCAGTCTAATCTCTTGAGTTCCTCTCCTTTACCATCTTTTCCTAATAGTTTATTTCCAGGAGGGAACACACTTTTCCTGAAAGGATTCCTCCCTGGTTCCCACTTGGGAACAGCTGATCTCTCAATCGGCGTCACTTATTTGATCCCAGCATCCTCACCACCGTCCGTGGCCACCTTACCCGAACATGTGGCTGCAATTCCCTTGTTAGCAGCATCAGGGGCATGGGCCCAAGGGTTGGTTTCACGCACAGGCATTGCTACGGGTGCTAGAGCAGTATGGGCTGGCTTAGCAGCAAGCACATGGAAGGCTGAATCAGTGCCATTAGCTACAATGGGAGCAGACAACATTGATGGAGTTAATTCATGCAGGGTGGATGGGTGGCCCCTTGGAGCTGGGTCAGGCCAATGTGCAATAATGGAACAGAAAAGACAAAAGTTGGTGTTGGGATAACCATGCCATCTTGCAATGGATACACAAACCTTTGGGCAAAGAGGGAATTAGAGATAATTAAAATAGAATAGCTGTACTGGTAAAAAAGTCAAATGACTGTTCTAGGAAAATATGTGAACAGGGAGAGAGGGAATGAAGCCTAAAGAAACAATTTCCAATTAAGTTGAACAGAGCTGCTTTGTCTTACAAGCAGCAAAAATCAATTCTAGGCACAGCTTAGCCTTTGGCATAATGATGTAGATAAAGCATTTCCTTCTACTATTTTTCCAAAAGATTGAATTATGCCAACAGTAACAATGGGTTAAATATAATGATCTCCTATGATGTGCCAGGCAACGTTAACAGTTCTTTAGCATTCATCATCCTATTTAATTCTCTCAAAAACCCCGTAAGGCTGGTATCCTCATACCACAAATTTGGTATATATTTTCATTTGGTTAATAAAATTTTAATTTGCTATATATATAGAATTAATTTCATCTCTATTTTTTAAAGTTTTTTTCCCCCTCAGTAATGTTCATAATATCTCAAAGTACCACTATTCTTTCCTGTTTCCTTTTATTAAAATCTCTTAATTCTTGCTCCTTTACTCCAGACATCTATTCCATTAGTTTCTATTCCTTAGCCCAGCTCTCTACCATAGTTAGTATGGAGCAGACAAGCAGGCACCTCCCCCGGCCCTATGCTTTAATCACTCCCTCTTTAAGATGGGGAACCATGTTTATGGCATTGGTACTACTTAGCCCAGGGCTTGTCTTAAAAGACTAGCTCACCCATAGAATGGGAGCCCCTTACGGGCAGGGAAAAGGACTATGTTCTATTAGCTGTGTACATCCCATTGGAAATAGGTACAGAGGTAGTGGATTGTAACAGGTAACAATATTCAGAAAGACCAGGGTTTAAATCCTGGTTATGCAATTTGGGCAATTGATTCAACCTCTCTGAGCCTCATTTTCCTGATCTGTATTGCTTACCTCAAAGGGCTGTCATGGGGATTAAATGAGATGAGAAAATACATGAGTCCTTCCCATGATGTAGCAGGCACTGTGCTAATATGTGCTTAATAAATTGTGCCTATTGTTGGTATTATAAATATTTGTGAGATGAAATGAAAAGCCTTTTGGTGCACATGATTATAATCAATTTTTTTGTTTTTAAGAGAGACTCTCTGAAGGAAAAGTCTGTAGTAGCTTCCTCAGATAGGAAAGGGGTTACTGTCTCTACAGCAAAACTTCTGAGCTCTTTCTCAAAAGAAATGAAGAAATGGATTATAAGAGTTCAAGTTCTAAAAGTCTGTAATCAAAGTTATATATAGATTCTTTGCTGACTTCAGAGTCAACACCAACTATTAACTCAGTATCCTGGAAACAACAACTTTTAGTAATTCCTCAAGCTTTTACAAAGGCAAATTTTAGGACACTTGTTATAGAAGATGAAATGAACTAAGGAGCCAAAAGATGTGCCTTTTCCTTTATGAGCCTCTTGTGACAGGATGGAGATGAGGTGAATCCAGGGCTTCTTACCCATGGCACTGTTGATAATTTGGGCCAGAAAATTCCTTGCTGTGAGGGCAGCCACTGTGTGCACTGAAGGATGTTTAGTAGCATCCCTAGCCTCTACCCAGACAACAGCAGCAGCCATGCCCTACCAGGTTGTGACACTCAAAAATGTCACCAGACAATGAATGCCAAATTTTCCCTGAGAGGGGCAAAATCGCCTCAGGTTGAGAACCACTTTGCCAAAGAAAGCATATGCTGGAACCAACTCTGATGACTGCTGCTTCTGGAGAACTGGCTGGATACTCTGACTCTTAACAGTTAAGTGGCAAGTAAAGCAGTGGGTTGGGACTACAGAAGCTCTTAACAGAATGGGATCAAAGACAGAAAGGTACATGCAGTGATGAATGCAGACATTCTAGGAAACCGAAGTGGGAACAAAGCACAAAGACACCGTGGAAAAGGGGAATTAACAAGTCTGAGACACTATCCAACAGGGAAATTAACGGGTCTGGCCAGCTCTTGGGAAGCTCAGGATGCCCACCTAGAGTCAGGGAGATGTGCCATGAAAGTACAAGTTTCAAAGAGAACAACTGAGCAAGCTAAGAGGGCACCAACCTTGAAAAGCAGGAGACTGTGGTGCTATCACTGTCACTGGTTTGGTCATTGGGGCAGATGAGAAGGGATCCTCAGTGGGTGTGCTGAAGGCATTGGTGATCTGCGAGCACAGGGAGCTGATACTCTCTGCCTCCCCTTCTACTTCTGGCACTGCAAGACAAACAGAAAATAGCTCCAGACAGAAAAACAGAATAATCCTGAAATATAACAGTATGACACAAGGTGGCATTTTATAACACATCGCTTATTTGTGAAAGGGAAAGTCTCAACTGTCAAGTGAGGCTATAAAAGCAGCTTCAAAAATCTGGTATAAAACGTCAACAACTGGGGCGCCTGGGTGGCTCAGTCGGTTAAGCCTCCGACTTTGGCTCAGGTCAGATCTCACATTCGTGGGTTCGAGCCCCGCGTCAGGCTCTGTGCAGACAGCTAGCTCAGAGCCTGGAGCCTGCTTCTGATTCTGTGTCTCCTTCTCTCTCTGCCCCTCCCCCTCTCATACTCTGTCTCTCTCTGTATCAAAAAATAAATAAAAACATTAAAAAAAATTTGAAACGTCAACAATTTATGTACTAAGGACTATTTTCCTCCCTGCAAATCCCCAGATTTCTTTATTTCCTTTCCTGTGTGAAACTACAGAGAAGCTGGTATTCTTTGTGTCAGTTAACTACATTTTTCTGGGAGACGTCTGTAACCTGTTTGCCTTCCGTCTAGTTCCCAAAGCTGTGATCTGCACAGAGTTCTGGGGCCACTTAGAAACTCTACCCGAAGATGGGTTAAAACTAGGGGCACCAGTGGCAGCTAAGCCCTTCTCTCTGTAATAAGCCACAACAATACCATCGCTCATTTCTTCTCCAAAGTAGCAAATATGTGAATATGAGAATATGAAAAAGTAAACTGAGATCCAGGACTCTATAGGCTTTGTTCTTAATACTGACTCTGGGATATTTCTGTCACAGGGAAGCTGATAATGTGTGGTGAATCTTTGTTTTACTCAACTATGAAGGGAACAGTTTTTGTTTCCCATTTGCTCCAGAAGACTGAAGACAAGGTATTAGAAGCATCTGGAGTTTCCATTTTTATAGGAGTTGAGAGCTGGAAAGACTCTCAGTAATCAGGCAGTCTAACTGTTATTAGACTTTCATCCGTCAAAAGAACTTAATGCTCTGGACTTCTATACCATCACTGGGAGTGTCCTCCTGAAACAGTCTTCCTCATCTTCTGTTATAGGACTGGCTCGACATGTCTGAGAGTGAAGTAAAATAGAGCCCAATAAAAGCACTGACCAGATCTGACACTTTAGCTCCGGATCTTATGATGAGGATAGAGCTACCAGGGCTGGCTCAGCTGTACAGAGGCCACACAAAGGCCTGTGTGGCGGTTCTGAAAGGTAATGAATATAGGTGAGCAAGCTCACTGTCTCTGATGAAAAACAGAGTTTTGATTTAAATAAGAGACCCGTTTCAAGTTTCCTCTGTAAGGAGCCAACCAGCGACAAGGACAATGAGCACTTATCCATTTCTTTTGGTACATCTGACAGTAATGCTATTTGAATAGATGCATTTCCAAAGCCTTTTAAATTAATTCTCTGTTGGGTCCCAAATGGTAGAATAAGAATGGAAACTCGAGACCCTTGATGTTTGGAAGCAGGTTGGCTGAGAGGTAGTACACTTCCATCAGGACAAATCACAAACCTTGTAGCTCAGTGTAGGAATTTCCATCATGGCTCTGATACCTATCTGTTGAAGAGAAGTGAACGATTCGCGACCCTCTCCACGAACCTTACTTTTCCCCCAATGGACACAGATACATACAACCATCAACCAGCCTCAGAGAGAGGGGGTGGCTAGTTTGATGGGATTAGTGTCTCCACTGGAAGTGACGATATGCTTCAGTGCAAAGCACTTATGAGTCAGGTGGATGCTGCATTACCTGCATTTTTTATGGGGAAATCAGTCTTCCTCTGCATAGTGGAAGGCAACTCATTGATGCGCAGGGATAGTTGGCGTTTAAAGGGTGACATCTTCTGGCTAAGAGCAGGAAATCCTCGGAAAGAACCTTGGCGAGCAAGTTGTTCAATGGGTGCATGCCGGCGAGGGATGGCATGAGGATTGTTCGTCTCCAGAGAGGCAGTGGCATCCGAAGTGGGAGAAGTGGGAGAGGACGGGGATGGGGCAGTGTTGCCAGGAGCCACTGATGAACCAACAACTGTCTTATCTGTTTCAGCTCAAGAAAGTCAAGAGAAAGAGGACCTTAGCAGTCTTCAAATAATTCCAGCTTATACAGTCAAGGAACTCAAAATCTTTTTATGTCCTTCTACCCATCTCCTTCCCAATGTCTCTTAAAGGACAGGTTACAAGCAGGGCCCAGATCTCCTACATTTCAGACAAATAAAAGGTTTAATATGCTATTACATGTCACATGGTATATCTACTAAGACAAAATATCAGATCTTTGATTCTCATGCAGTAATTCATAACTTAAGATTTTCTTTAAGACACTAACCAAGATTTATAAAACCCCCCAAAAATCAGCACCAATGAACTCCCAATGTGAGATCATTTAAAGAATGATGATTCATAGTTTTCAGTGTTTGTTTGCTTTTTGGAGAGATTTTGGAAGTGGCAGAGTCAGAAAGGTCTAAACAAGAATAAGTTTGATTAGATATTAAAGAATGTCAAAAAGCAGTCTTTAAATCACAAACAATGTGCATTTGTAGGTCATCTGAATAAAAGCATACAGAAGAAAAATTTTAAGATAAAAAAAATCTATACCCAACATGGAGCTCAAATTCACCACCCTGAGAGTTGCACACTTCACCAACTGAGCCAGCCAGGCACCCCCATAAGTAAAAGTTTAAACTGGATTCTACTTAAATACAAAACTATTTCCATGTGAGGACCAGCTGAGTGTTATTCTGATTGTGGTAAATTTCTACCTGCCTCCCCCTGCTCTAGATGTTAGGACTCAACTGCTCTGGCAACTGCTGTGTGTAGCCAAGAGTATTATTTGATGGTATTAAAGAATATGCTTCCAATCTGAAAAATCACTGTAGCACACTAAAAAATAGCTATGCATATTAAATTTTCTGATAAAAATATCATGGTGTTTTATTCTTTGGTATTCTGGCACAAATGTTTATAAGAAATTTAAAAATTCACAATAATTCAATTTCAAATAAAACATGTACCCTTTTTTTGCTTAAGAATTAGAGTTATTTGGGTCAGTATTCGATGAATGGTGTTCTCTAAAATGGCTGGTTTAGAGCTAAAAGCATATGGTAAAAGATGAGCAAGATTTTTATCAAATCTTGTATATTTAAACCAAACTTTAATTCCAAAATGTTCCTTGTTAGTTTCAACTCTAACTGCATACAAGAATGCAAAGCATTTCCCCCACGCCCTATCACTTAGTTTTACAATACACTCACACCCAACTTTACACAAGAGACTCCTGAGTGATGTGAACTACCTGCACAGGTTTTTCTGCTAGGCTGCCATGTGTACCTGCAAAAAATTCATATTTTGCAAAATCACACACTAAAATTAACGGGGCCATGGGAACAAGAGGGGTTAGCTTCTAGGGACTTTTTTCACTATAGCACTAAAACACAGTAAGAATCTAGTAAGAATGACATCACTGTGAAATTTCTACCCACATTTGTACTAAGCATCACCATCAGTGGGTCCTTTGCAGCCTAAACCTGAAACTTGTACTTCTTCCTTCAAAAATGTAGGTCCTTGGGAGCATGTGCTTCTCATAGAGATCAGATACATCAAAATTAGAAATCTGTTCCAGGAAGTAGATTTCCCCAATGTTTTTAAACATGGAGGGTAATGTCTTTGCAGCTTCTTCAACCAGACTCTCAGCCTCCCCAGGCAGCTTCTGGTAATGGAAAGAGTAAATACTTTGGAAGCCACTACACCAGCCACTTTAGAGGAAAGGCCTTTCTTTAGGTTTTCAGCTATGTTCTTAGAGTGTTCATATATTGCTAAGAGTGCTCTGTGAGAAAGCTTGCCCCTGAGAGCTTCCAAATATTAATACCCGCTGGGAAAAATGGCTTAAATAAGCATAAATTGTAAGAGAACAGATTGTACCTTTCTTGGCATCTTGGATTTGTTTCATAATCTCCTCTCTTTCTGCTTGCTCTGTGGCTGTGGTGACACGGAATGATCCTTCCCTTGTAAAAGTGGTCCGACTGGCATCAAAAGTAGCAGTCACTCCACATTCCTTCTCCCGCTTCTGTTTTCGTTCTAAACAGGCTGCAAAAGCACAGCCTACTGCATGACTCAATCTCTCACCCTGTACATAACAGAAAGTTAAAAAAAACTTTTTTAGAGTTACAGTACAAACAATTACAAATAAGCTTGGACCACAAAGAAGTCTGTTTTTACACAAGGCAAAATGTTGGCAACTCTAGCTTAAAGTTTTTATTTTATTTTTGAAACTTATTTACTTTGAAAGAGAGGGGGAGAGAGAGCACACAAGCATCTGAGGGGCAGAGAGAAGGAGAGACAGAATCCCAAGCAGGTTCTATGCTGTCAGCACAGAGCCCAATATAGGGCTCAAACTCATATACTGTGAGATCATGATGTGAGCCGAGATCAAGAATCAAATGCTTAACTGAATGAGCCATCCAGATGCCCCTAAAATTATATTTTAATAGCAAATTAAATGAATAAATGACCTTAGGTAATGTTAATGATACTTCACTGTAGTGGGCACTGGGTAAAGCAACCCTCAGTAACCTGTGCTTTTGTGAGCAGCCACTAAGACCTTATCAGTTACCTCCCTCTGTTACTCATATTAGCTTTGGAGACACTGCTCAAGGTTTGAGGCCCTAAGTCTTGGCATAAATCTTTTTTTATTAAAAAAAATTTTTTTAATATTTGTTTATTTTTGAGAGAGAGAGCGCGCATGAGCAAGGGAGGGGCAGAGCAAGAGGGAGACACAGAATCTGAAGCAGGCTCTGGGCTCTAAGCTGTCAGCATAGAGCCTCTGGCGGGGCTCGAACTCATGGACTGTGAAATCATGACCTGAACCAAAGTCGAATGCTTAACCAACTGTGACACCTAGGCACCCCAAGTCTTGGCACAAATCTTACATTTGCCAATTAAGGGAACAGTGGTAATATGCACCAGCATTTCTGAGAAACTACTGGAGCTTAAATAGACTGTCACCATATCTAGGAACAAAAGGTGCAAACTTAAGACTTTGGTTAACTAATACAACTCCAGCAATGACAAGGGAACTATGAAAAGGAAAGCTTAGCTTTCTCTGTCTCCTCTGAATGCCCCGCCTCCCTAAACACCCTACCCCATTATAGGCCCTCACTGTTTTAATGTTCTCCCCCTTCCCTGTCTTCTAGCTCTCTCACAATTCTCCCTTTCTACCACACGCAGGCAAAAGTTAAAGTAGGTTTTCACTCTCTCCTTATAAAGGAATTAGATAAAACTGATTTATTTATGTCTAGGAAGAGAGGAGAGCTTATATAAACATTATTTTAAAGAAATATTGGATTACCTAAATTTAACAAATTCAAAGGATTATTTTCACTAGGGTTATCTGTATTTTAAAGCATATCCCTAATTGTGAAATAACAAAATTAGAGATGATATAGTAACTTTTGGCATCACTAATAGTAAGGAGAGATATTTGAGAACAGGAAGCCCTTTGTGGAGTTTTCAAAATCACACCATGTAGGTAGCTGTAGCTGCCCCTACATATGGTTCTAAGCAAGTAATTTCCCCGGATTTTATATGCCAATATCAGATATCATGAGGAGGAGGAATGTTGGAGATGCCTTTTGTCCCTAAAATTTCACACAAATATGAACTGTAAGATTCCACTTAATTGCTTATTTAAAGACTGACAGAGTCTTTAAGACTGAATCCACACGAGTTCCCATCTAACTTCTTAGGAGGATGATACAATGATAGGGCACTGAAGCATGAAACAGGAAAGAGAACCGAAAGAGTTTTAGAACCTGTCCGCTTTTGAACACGGCTCTCTGTTACAAGGACAGAGCAATCGTCCAAAGAAGTTTATTACTGCTCCTAGGCCTTAGAGCGGAAGTTCTTGAAGACCGATCCTCCCCAAGCCCCATCTGAGACCCACTGAATGAAAAACTCTTGAGGATGGATGAGTCCTTGCAAACTTTTAACAAGCCTTCCAGGTGATTCTGATACAGGAGAACCACTTGCCACAGAGATTCAAACAGCATGAAAGACCAGAATTTGACAGTAAAACAGTTTTTAAGTTAATATAAGGAAACTCTTGAACTCTTGATTTTGTGAATATAGTGATAACAAAATTCACTGCTTTGTGGCTTACTTAAGGTCTGAGGGACAAAGGAAGAAAGTGTAGTTTCTTTCAACTCATTCTCAATGTGTTGTGCCAAACTAAGAAGGAACAGCTTTGACAATATCAGCCACCATTTTCAGAGCAGTGACCATGTGCCAGACACTATGCTAAAAGTGCTTATATTAATTATCTAATCTTCACAATTGTTATCTTCATTTTATAGAAGTGGACACTAAGACTTAAAGAATGTCAAGTAACAGTTAGTAAGAACCTGAACCAGGCCCCAAATCCAGATCTAAGGAAGAGCCTGGATTCTTTTAACAGTTTATAGTGTTGTCTCTAAGAGTTTTGAAAAAAACATTTTGGTGAATTTTAGAGTATGGCCACCACTTCCCTTTTAGATTAAACAATGGCAGGAGTTTATGAGTTGTAGCTTTCAGGAATGACTATACTGCCTTATTCTGTCTGGACCTGCTTGCGATTCTGCGTGTGTGTCTCTCTCTCTCTGCCCTCCCCTGCTTACGCTCTGTTTCTGTTTCTCTCTCTCTCTCTCAAAAATAAACATTAAAAATTTTTTTAACCTCAGTAATTACAGGGGTGCCTGAGTGGCTCAGTCAGTTGAGTGTCCAACTCTTGATACTGGCTCAGGTCATGATCTCAGGGTCACGGGATTGAGTGCTGTCTCAGGCTCAGTGCTGAGTGTGGAGCCTGCTTAAGATTCTCTCTCTCTCCCCCTCTGCTCCTCTGTGCCACTCATGCTCTTTCTCTCGCAAAAAAAAAAAAAAAAAACCCAAAAAAAACCCAACTCAGTAATTACAATTACATATTCAATGCTCTACTGTAGTTAAGATCATCATCATCTAAGAGACTTGTCTTTCATGTCCTAATTTTAGGTAATTTACATGAAAGATAATTGGTTATTTTCCATTTTTAAACAAAACCAAAAATTTCTACTATGCAACAATTTCTGGTATTCCAGAAGTTGAATGAACCATAATTTATTTTATTTTATTTTATTTTTTTAAGTAATCTCTACCCCCCAATGTGGGGCCTGAATTCATGACTCTGAGATCAAGAGTTGCATGTTCCACTGACTGAGCCAGCCAGGTGCCCCAGGATTTCTATTTCTTAATTAACTGAAAATATATTCCAACTCAGTTCTTTCATTTATAGAATTTCTTTGCAAATACATTTACAAGTGCCTTTTAATGTCAATATCTTGTACCCAGATGTATTAGCAAATAAATACATTTAAGAATCTTGACACAGTTCTAATGATGAAATGTTTCAAGTAGAGTTTAGTAGCCACCATCACCAGAGCACTTTTACTTTCCTTTAATGACCTTGGTTGGATCTCAGCTAATCATCTTGCTCTATGAGCTCGGGGTCACACCAAGAAAGTAAACTATTTGAGTAAAAGGAGCCCAGTTTAGACATTTCCAAGTGCTGTAACAGCAGGCACTCGTTAAAAATGTAGTGGAGGGGCACACGGGTGGCTCAGTTGGTTAAGTGTCTGACTTTGGTTCAGGTCATGATCTCACTGTTCATGGGTTCGAGCTCTGCAACTTGGGATCTCTGTCTCCCTCTCTCTCTGGTCCTCCCCCACTCATGTTCACACATGTGTGCGCTCTCTCGCTCTTTCTCAAAATAAATAAACATTTGAAAAAGAAATGTAGTGGAAATTGCTTGGCTAACTGAGGCCAGTCATGATGAAATCCATACTGTTGGACTCACCGTGTCCTTGACAGCCATGAAGCAATGACAGATCCAGCGCCGAGTGGTGCCGTCACGACATATGTAAGAGAAGGCTCTATCAAAGTTTCTATCCGGAGCACAGAAAGAAACTTTTTCTATTGTCTGGTCAACTATGAGGTCCTAGAAAAAGGGAAGCACAAAGGAACAGAGGACTTATCAAGTTATTCAAGCTTCTCAGAATAAACACAGGATGTTCACTTCACAATACAAAGTCTCCACAACAAATGAATTGAGACTGTGAAAGTTAGATCTGAGGCCAGAAGACTGAATACTAAGAATCTGACTTAAGAGAAATCCCAAGAGGCACTTTGCCCAGATGCCTCTCTCACTTCATGTTCTAAAACATATGCTTGCTGCTTTTATTTTTATCATGTTCTATTTGATATATCATGGTATATTCCATGTTCTATTTGATAATACACGTAAATCACTATATCTCATTTGATTCCCATATAACTTCTATTAACTTACTGATCATTTAATTTTGACTGACTTTTTTATATACTTGCTGAATGGCATTGTATACACACAGTATAAACTTTACACAAAATGGTTTTTTTAAATCTTGAGGCTCTGAGACTCTTCTTTTTTTTTTTTTTAATGTTTTATTTATTTTTGATACAGAGAGAGACAGAGCACGAGAGGGGGAGGGACAGAGAGAGAAGGAGACACAGAACCGAAAGCAGGCTCCAGGCTCTGAGCTAGCTGTCTGCACAGAGCCGGATGCGGGGCTCAAACCCACGAACGTGAGATCTGACCTGAGCCGAAGCCGGAGGCCCAACCAACTGAGCCACCCAGGCGCCCCGCTCTGAGACTCTTCTATGTGATATTCCCACAGTCTAGAATCCCTAGATTCTGAGGTGGGACTCTAAGTGCTAAAACATAAAATAAAACAAAATGGCTTTTATAAAGCATCATCCTAATGGCTCATTATGATTTTATTTTGCATAATCTTGTTTACTATGAATTTCTTTAGCAAAATTATTCTTCTTTTGGATTAACTGTCATTTTTCTTATTGATATGTAGGAGTTCTTTATATTTTCTAACTATGAGCCCTTTATAGATTATATACAATGCAAAATTGCTTTTCCATTCATGATGAGTCCAAGGGTGAAAAGCCACCAATTACTATTATCACTAAATGTGGAAAAAGAACCAAACTATTTAATAGCACCACCAGGGGGCAAAAATCACTTTCTAACTGGTAAAAACAACAACAACAAAAACCAATTTAAAACATAGCCTCCATGTACAATGCATTTCATCCAAAACATTTAAAAAAATAGACAAGTTCTTAACAATAAACTAATTTAAATGATCATTGTTTTCAATGTAATAATGCACATTTCAGAGTACCATGATGGGGTGCCTTGGGTAGCTCAGTCAGTTAAGGGTCTGACTTCAGCTCACATAATCCTATTATGGCAAGCATATAAGAGGAGGGCAGAGGACTAAAAAAAAAAAAAATTTAAGAGAGCAGTACATTTCAGCTTTTAAAGCTTTAAAAGATGTGTAGAGGGATGCCTGGGTGGTGCAATGGTTTGAGTCTCTAACTTCAGCTCAGGTCATCATCTAGTAGTTCGTGAGTTTGAGCCCCGAGCTGGAGTCTGTGCTGACAGCTCAGAGCCTGAAGCCTGCTTGCAATTCTATCTCCCTCTCTCTGCCTCTCTCCTCCTCACACTCTGTCTCTGCCTCTCAAAAATAAATAAACATTAAAAACACTTCTCTTGAAATTAAAAGTCTTAGATCAAAGGTCAAAAGAACTCATGCAGCTGTATTAAGTCACTTAAAATGTATCAGACAAGTTACCCATCAAAATTGCTCTCCATTTGCCAGACGCCCCCACCCCACCTTTCAACATGGAAAAATATGGATTTTTCTGAAAAATTGCCTTCTTGTTAAAATTTCTCCAGACTTTAGTTCTCTTAGGAAATTTTAATTAATGATTAAATGTGCTTATATAACACTTTTATGGTCTCTAAGGTCAGAGTCTATGTCTCTATTCTTTAGGCATGTAGGATTATTTTCTTTCAAATGCAAAATGCCACCTATATTTGAGATATTATGTAGATTCTACATAAATGTTAACCAATAAGCCATTTACTACTTCTTAAGATTTTACTTATATTAGGTTTTTGGTTAAACAGCAGGTTAATCATTTCAAATATCACCTTCTAAGAATATAGTTCCCTTTATTAAGGAACAAGAAGAAATTTCAGGTGTGGTTTTTTTTTGTTGTTTTGTTTTTTGTTGTAAAAGGTCCTTCATCTTTTATACCAAATTTGTGGGGCTAAACATTGTCTTAAAGTGTGTAAGAACAAAACCTTAATATTAAATGCAAATGCTTACTACATAAACATGCTGTCATGTAGACCAAAATGCTGAGAGAATTCTATTTTTCATAAAGTAAATGAGTAACTAACTTCGTTTGCTGAACACTAGTATCTCAGAAGACTGTACTTTGGACAAAGTGGAAGGATACAGAGTGAGTACAGCAGCTTAATGGCATTATATTTGATCATTAGGGATAAAAAACCAAACAATCATGAGCGATAACATGTAAGCATATAAAATTTTTACCTTAGTTTTTTCATCCACAACTCTCAGTCCATCTGCTGACACCCACAGGACTGCCTTAACTGCTTTCTTCCCAGTCTTTTAAGAGAAACCAAAAAGGAAGGGGGGGAGATACACAGATATATGATATTAAAAAAGTCATCTTCAATAGAAAACACTGACTTCTCCCTTCCAAAAGTCACAAGTACAGATGGAGTCCAAGTTCAGGATGGGTGCCCAAAGCCAGACACTCAAACCAAACTGCAGAAGCATTCAGGAAGAAACAAGCCAAAACCATTATTTTAGAAACACAATGCAAAACAATAAGATAAAATTAAGTAAGGGGGAAGGGAAAGGTGGACTCAAAACCAAGATATCACATTCCATACGGGGCAAAGAATTCATAAGTAGATTCTTCACCCCTTTAAAAAATCAACCAAGAAAACCAAGAGTCAGGTAAATATTAATACATAAGGAGTTACACCACAAGTATCTTCTACAAACATATTTACAGTAAAAAGTAATACATAGGTCCACATTAAGATGTTGACCTATCCTCTGACTCCCACGCGTACAGCAGAACCCTTGGTCATCTGAAACATTAATGGTAAATACCCAAGAAGTCTTCATTTTTCCTGTAATAATCTTTAAAGACCATTATTTCTTCTCTCAGGATTAACACAGAACTAGTTTAGTTTTTAATTTGACATTAAATGCATGGAGACATTTTGAGGACATAGGAGAATTTAAAAAACTTGAAAAAATACTATTCTTACATGAATTCTTTTTACTGGCTGAGAAAAGACTTCTTTTGGCACACAAGAATCATGTGGGAATGAGCTGACGTAGGATTTCTCTTGTGATGGAGTGAAAATGGGACAGTGGGACTTTGTAATAGTAAATTAACAGCTTCCCGTCTTTTCAACTGCTCCAAGGATACAAGCAAAATAAAACAAATACAAAATAAAGGCTGAGAATAGGTGTTGGATCATCATAAAAAGTATAAACTAAAAGGAAATCGGTAGTAAAAAGTTGCAGCAGCAGCCTCTAGAAGGGACAGAAGAGGATAAAGAAATGTCTACTATTCTCCTCTGTATGTATCCAAGTCTAGTGCTCCTCCATATGGAAAGGCATGGCCTTATTTAAATGAACTGTGTGCTCTACTCTGGGCTCATCATCTCGACTATCACAAGGCATCTGATAAGAGACTAGTACACACCAGGCAGTGGAAACACAGTCCACTGAAAGGTGACGCTTACACAAAAAATAATACATAGTAAGTGTTATAGTAGAGCTGAAAAAATGTATAATGATGTCAGAAAGGAGGAATGGTCAAATCTATTTGAGGAATCAGGGAAGGTTATTCAAAGAATAGGTACTGAAATAATTTTTCTAGACACATGAGGTAGGGGTAAGGAGGCAGGGAAGTGACAGAAGTAGTGGACATGGCAGGCAGAAGAAACGACAGCACAGGACGTGGAAGCAAACAACATGGCAAGTCTGTGCTCTATAAAAGCTTTAAAGTGGGATGGGTAAGCAAAGAGCAGTGGAAGATAAAGCATAGGAAAGGCCGAGCCATGGAGAGCCTTGTACACTTACTAAAGAATTCTATCTTAATTCCATGGGCAATTAGGAGCTACTGACTGAATTTTTAAATGCATTAAAACAAAATATCACCGTGGCAGTAGTATAGATGGGTTGGAAAGAGACTGACAGGAGGCTGAAAGACTACAACACGATTCCAGATGGCAGAAAATGAGGATTAAGCTCTCTTTGTTGAGATAGGAATGGATACAGATGAGAAAGTTTTAAATGGAAAATATAAGAGAGAAATTGGAAGATCCCTCTCAGGTTCCCGGCTTGGGTAATTAGGTAAAGAAGGTACCAAAAACTAAGAAAAAAGAAGAAATGCAAAAACAAGTTTGAGAGGGGAAGAGTAGGGTTTCAGTTTTAGATAAGCAAAGTTTGGGATGCCTATGCAATATCCAGGTAGAGATAAACAACAGGTAATTGGATATATAGGCCTGGAGCTCAGTAGAGAATTCTAAGATGAAATTTTAGTTTTGGGAAATATCAATCATGGGAGTAATAGGAGGGCCCCAAACTGGAGAGAATATCAAAAATTAAATAATTGGGAGAAAATGAGTCTTTGAAATATCAGAATAAGAATAGACAAAGGGACAGAAGAATGGAGAGACTAGAGTTATTGATACTAAGTGAGAAGGGTTTCAAGAAATAGTAGATAGTCCAAAATGTCAAATGTTGCAAAGTGATTAAGCAAGAAAAGATGTGAAAAGTGTCTACTGGATTTAGCAATGAAGAAGATGTGGTAAAGTGATAAGAGTTGTAACGGTTAATTTTATGTGCCTAATTGGCTATGCTGTGATTGCAGTTTTTTGGTCAAACAGTAGTCTAGATGTTGCTTTGAAGATATTTTGTAGATGTTACATGGGTGGGCCTCATCTAACCAGTTGAGGACCTTAGGGGTTAAAAACAGGCTTACCTGAGAAGAAATTCTGCCTGAGCTTCCAGCTTGCTGGCTGGCCCTAAACATTTGCCTGCCCCAATAACTGCATGAGCCAATTCTTAAGTCCCTCCCTCTCTATATATGCAGAGATATAGACATCTAAATATATACATATACATATATGTATGTACACATGCACACAGAAAGAGAAAACAGATGGTGGTTCTGTTTCTCTGGAGGTCTTGACTAATACAGAAGTGGAAGTCTGACTAGGTTGGGTTGAGAAGCAAATGAAAGGCAAGATGAATCTGTAAATATTAAATATTCTCTTCAAAAAACCTTTCCTAAGCTTTTGCACAACTGGAAAAACTGAATGGGAAAAGATATTTACAAGTGATATATCTGACAAGGGGCTAATGTCCAAATACTAAAAGAACTTATAAAACTCAACACAAAAACCCCCAAATAATCTGATTAAAAATGAGCAGAGTATCTGAATAGACACTTTTGCAAAGAAGACATACAGATAGCCAACAGATGCACACACAGGTATTCAATGTCACTATATTATCAAGGAAATACGACTAAAAACCACAATGAGATACCACTTTAGACCTGTCAGAATGGCTAGAATATGTACCCCAATGTTCACAGCAGCACTTTCAACAATAGCCAAATCATCGAAAGAGCCTAAATGTCCATCACCTGATGAATGGATCAAGAAGATGTGGTATATATATACAATGGAATACTACATGGCAATGAGAAAGAATGAAATATGGCCATTTGTAGCAAAATGAATGGACCTGGAGGGAGTCATGCTAAGTGAAATAAGTCAGGCAGAGAAGGACAGATACCATATGTTTTCACTCATAGGTCTAGCAGGAGAAACCTAGTAGGGGACCATGGGAAGGGGAAAGGGGGGGAAAAGAGTTGGGCAAAAGGAATGAGGAAAATTATGAGAGACTTTTGAAAGCTGAGAACAAACTGAGGGCTGAGGAGGGAGAGGGGAAGGGGAAGGGGGTGATTGTTGTGGAGGGGGGCACTTGCAAGGAAGAGCACTTGCTGTTATATGAAAACCAACTTGGTAATAAACTATTTACTTATTTAAGAATTTTTTTTATTAATTTTTGAGAGAGAGTGAGAGTGTGAGCAGGGAAGGGTCAGAGAGAAAGGGAGACACAGAATCCGAAGCAAGCTCCAGGCTCTGAGCTAGCTGTCAGCACAGAGCCCAATGCGGGTCTCGAACCCATGAACCGTGAGATCATGACCTGAGCCAAAGCCGGATGCTTAACTGACTGAACCACCCAAGCACCCCGGTAATAAACTATTTAAACAAACAATAAAATAAAATGAAAGTCTGTTTTGAGGGGAAAAAAAGAATGGCTAGAATAAAAAAGACAAAAATTAACAAGTGCTGGTAAGGATGTGGAGAAAAGGGAACTCTCATATACTGTTGGTGGGAATGTAAATTGATGCAGCCATTGAAAAAAATTAAGAATAGAAATACCATATGATCCAGTAATTCCACTACTGGGTATTTACCTAAAGAAAATAAAACCACTAATTTAAAAAGATAGATGCACCCGTGTTTACTGCAACATTATTTACATTAGCCAAGATATGGAAGCAACCTCAGTGCCCATTGATAGATGAATCAAGAAGATAGATCAAAAGAAGGGGTGAGGCACACAAACAACGGAATATTACCCAGCCATAAAAAAGAACGAGATCCTATCATTTGTGACAACATGGATGGACCTAGAGGCTATTATGCTAAGTGAAATAAATCAGAGAATGACAAATACATGATTTCACTTGTACGTAGAATCTAAAAAGCAACAAAAAACACAGCAGAAATAGATCCATAAATACAGAGAACACACTGATAAGAGACAGAGGGGAAGAAGGGGAGGAATGGACAAAATAGGTAAATACAGGCTTCTAGTTTTAGAATGAATCAGTCACAATGATAAATATAGTCAATGGTGCTGCAATAGCGTTGTAGTGACAGACAGAAGCTACACTTGTGGTGAGCACAGCATAATGGAGAGACTCGCTGAACTGCTATCTTGTACACCTGAAACTAATGTAACACTGTGTGTCCACTATACTTCGATAAAACACAATTTAAAAGTTGAAAAAAAAAAAAAAAGATAAAACATAGGTGCTGGGACCCAGCATCCACACAGCAGTGGGTGCTTTTACATAAGTGGTCTGAGTAGGGCTTCGACGGTACACCTAGGCTTTTGCACCCAACCAGATGATTTGCTCCATGAAGGCAGGGATTTTTTCCATCTTTATTATTCTCTGTTGTATCCTCAGAGCTTAGAACAATGCCTGACACAGCATAGGAGTTTAATAAATATCTGCTGGGAGCACCTGGATGGCTCAGTTGGTTAAGCGTCCAACTTTGGCTCAGGTCATGATCTCATCGTTTGTGGGTCCAAGCCCCGCATTGGGCTCTGTGCTGGCAGCTCAGAGCCTGGAGCCTGCTTTGGATTCTGTCTCCCTCTCTCTCTGTGCCCCACCCTCACTCACATTCTGTCTCTATCTTTCACAAAAATAAACATTAAAAAAAAAAAAGAAATATCTGCTGAAGGGATAGACTTGCTAAATATCTACTAAAGGGAATAGGGGACAGTTTATCAGTAACACAGAAGACTGCCAAATAACAGTGAAAATCCTGTGTAAGAAATTTAAATTTGCAGCTTTTTGAGTCCACTCATTGTTCAATTGTAGTCTGCAGTGTTCAGCATCTCAGTCAACAGATAGGACTACTTCCAGGTTGGGAGACTGAAAGCAGAACAAAATCAAAGGTCTTTATTTAAGTAATGTCTACACCTAACGTGGAGCTCAGACTCATGATTCTGAGAACAAGAGTCGCATGCTCCTCTGACTGAGCCAGACAGATGCTCCTCAAAGGTCATTTTAGAATGGGATTGTTCCTCATTTAGTCTCCTTACCATATAGCAAAATATAACATTTTCTTGGCCCAATTACAGTGTTTCATCAGAGATGAAAACATCTCTGCTTTTTGAGGTATGCCATAACAATTTTTATGGTATTGTACTAATATATCACGGAGGCACTGTATTTGTCATATTCCATGGCCTTAGATCTTCTAAATAGGGGAAGAAAACATAATACGAGTTCTTGTTGTATTTGTTCCTACATTTGGGTGCCGATTCTTGGATACATAGTTACTTCAATCAGGTGTTGAGATATTAAGACTCAAAGACATCTGTAGCTGAATTTAAGTCCAGATTTCATCATACATTTTCTATAGTAGCAATGCTCCTTTACTATTTGTGCCTTTTACAGTCTTTCATCCTGATAAAATTCCTAAGCACTTTTCAGAAAATGATAAAAGTCATAGAAGATCAAAGTTTTTGCTTTTATGTGCCCTAAAACTGTCTACTCAAGCCAATATCCTAGGAAGGAAGGTCCAAGTCAGCTAACCAAAAGACTGAAATACAAAGATAGCCCAGAGCAAGTATGAAATATAGAATTCAGGTATATCTTAGTGATACAAACACCCCTTAAAAAAAGACTACATAATACTTCATTACCATTGTTCCAACACTTTCTATTTTTTTAAGTAATTTCAAAGTTGTAGGTAATTCATATTGATTAGTCACTTATGAAAAACAGTTTTACAACAAAGAGAAAATTGCTTATTCTTCAAGGAAAGAAGATGGGGTTAACTTCATATTTAAACTGGTAAAATCTGAGAAGATCATGCTAACCTTCGAATGAAACATGATAAATGTCAAGTATAACTGAGCTAGAAACCACACAACTCTCTCTATATCCAACTTAGAATTTTAAAATTAACATCTTCCATAAATACCTTTTTAGGAGGTAGACATAAGCCAATATGAAATTAAGCAGGCTCAGATATTAGAAAAAATGATAGCAGATAGTGGACCTATTATAAATTATTGAATTAGGAAACTTGTACTACAGGTAAGAGAAATGCACAAGTAATCTTCAAATGAAAATACAAAATGAAAATGAGAAACAAAATGGTTGCAAAACTGACACAGAAATAGTAACTTTAGCTAAGTACACTGAAAGATCACTTTCCCCTAACTATAAAAGCTACTCACAATAATAGGCAATTGAAATAACGAATTACAACAAAGAACTGCTATCTACCTACCTATATCCAAAGGTGGTTGTTTGTGTTTAGTATATGTGCTGCCTAAGCAGCACTGTTGTTTGTTTAAACAGACACCACTTAAAGAAAGAAAAAGGATGATGAGTACATGTTGTTGACAGTCTTGGTAGGCATATCCTTACAGTTGCTGTTTCATGTTACATATTTGTATTATCTAGGAAAGTACTTCAGACTTCTAGTTGGAGAAATACGTTTTTAAACTGTTTAAATCAGAGATTGGCAAACGTTTTCTGTGAGGGACCAGATGTCAAATATTTAAAGCTTTGCAGGTTATAGAGTTTCTGTCCCAGCTAATCAACTCTGCTACTGTAGTGGAAAAGCAGCCACAATATGTAAGCAAATGGACACAGCTTGTTCCCATAAAGCTTTATTTATAAAAACACTGGGACATTGTTTGCCAACCTCTGATGTAAATCATAATCATCTCTGGAAAGTAATCACTAATTAAATCTTTTTGGAAAGACAATTCACTATACTGAAATATTAGACCCATTTGGAATTATGTCCCTAAATTACCCTTATTCTTTTTCTTCCCTTTCTTTCCCTTCCCCTTTTTCCTTTCCTATCTTTCCCTTTCCTTTCTTTTTCTTCTTCCCTTCTTTCTTTTACAAATGTGCTTATGTGCTATCTATTGTTTTAAACTGCAACTCAGATCTCAGTGTAGGCCAACTCCAAAGTTCTGATTTCCAAGCTCATCAATGAGATAAGAACATGCAATTAATCAACATAAATAGAAGTGATTTTTAGAGGCAAGACAATTCTCTGGGTATATGATAGATAAGAGCAAAAAGGTTAAACAGCTGTTCTAATGTTTAAGCCAAAGCAAAGAAATGCTATAAAGACACAAAAGAAGCATAATTTGGCATAACTGAAATGTTAAGAAGCAACTGCAGCAAACAGACTGATTTGGGCAGGAAAGGCAGAGTAAGTCACTTTTTCTCAGCAATAGTAATTTGCATTCTATTGTACAAAGTTCTTCCTCTACAAACCAACATGATCTTCAAGTGTACTCAAGGTGTAAAGAATCACTGGTCAGTCTTTTTGTCATACCTACACACAGAGATAACCCAGTCATTACAGAGTAATGACACACTAACAGGCAACTGTGACATGGTATGCCTTATAATAAATGAGTAAGAAGCTTTTCTTTCACAGAAAAATGGGCTTCGTTTTTTTAATCTGAGAAAGACCTTAAGATGAAATTTGAATTTATAAACAGAATTGTATAAGAAACAAAATTTTTCTTATAATTCCAAGATACAGTGAGTGTTCCCAAAAGGACAAAGTGGTAAAGGGAAAGAAACACAGCTTTCACCAGTATTTGAGTCTGGCATTATCTCCAGTGGCTGTTTCATTAACACTACAGTAACCCTTTAATCTGGGACAGTAAGATACACTCTATTTCCTGCATTATAAGTGAGAGGAGACTTTAAAAGCTTTCAGAAAAAAATAAGGAAGGCAGCAAACAGCATGAAGGTTGAAACAAGCAGCAAAAAAAAGATTTTGGGAGGCAATTCAGCTCTTTCAGTTTGCTAAATCACTTTTAACTGTCAGAAGGGGGGGAACCTAAGGATTATTTTAAATTCATACTTCAAATGTAATAGCAGAAATGAAGATTCCATAGGCATCTCAAATTCAACCTGTCCAAAACCAAATTCATCATGCCCCTTATCACAATGAACGACTCCCCAATCCTCTTGGTCAACCGTACTCAAAGCTTGGGTCATCTGTTTCCTTCTGGATGTCTCTAGGTTGAATGAATGAATGAGTAGAAGAGCATGTTCCTCTGTCATCCCAGTGGTCCTGTGAGTGCTGTTTCTTCTTTCTGAAATGCCTTTCTCCTCTAACTTAGTTTAACTGAAAGCCATTGTTTTACATCTCAGCCTTAGGTGTCCCCTCCTCCCAGAAGTCTTCATCACACTCTCACATTCAATCTCCTTCTCTGCTCCAGTAATACCTGTCCCCATCACATTATTTGGTAATCGTGTTTTACTCGATTTCTTCCATTACAGGGTGAACTTGAAAGCATCTGTCATTCATTCATTTATTCATTCACTAACTCAAATATTTTGGAGCAGCTACTATGGATCACATACTATTTTAGGCATTGAAGGTTCAGCAGTGAACAAAATAAGTGAAGATTTCAGTCATAAGAGAGCTTATGCTTTAGTGAAGAAGAGATAAATAAATAAGCAAACTGTATGATATGACAAAAGGTGATAAGCCCTATCAGAGAAAACTAAAGCAAGGAAGAAGAATAGAAAGTATGTGCATATGGAGGAAGGTGGGATTTGGAATTTAAAATAAGGATCTCAGTGAATGCCTCACTGAGAACTGGGGCTTTTGAAGAAAGAATGGAAAGAGATGAAGTGAGCCATGCATATATCTGGATGATGTGTATTCCAGAATAGAGGTTACAGCAAGTACAAAGGTCCTGATGTGGAAGCATAGCTAGTGGGTTCAAGGAATATCAAAGAAGTTAGTGTGAATGGAACTGAGGGAGTGAGAGTAGAAGACAGGAAAAGGGACAGTGGGAATTCATGTACAATGGCCTAGAAGGTGCAAAGACTCTGGCTTTTATTCTGAGTAGGGCAAAAAGCTCCTGGAGGATCTGGGTCAGTGGAGCAATACAATCAGCTTTCTGTCTTAAAAAGATCACTCAGGCTGATATCTCGCGAACAGACGGTAGGGGGAACAACAATGAAAGCAGAAGTAGAACACTACTGCAATGACTGAGGTGAGAGGAGAAGCGGCTTGGACCAGGGCAGAAGTGCAGAGGTAGTGAGACAGGAACTGTTGATGGACTAGATATAGGGTATGACAGAGAGGAGTAAAGATTAGATCCAGGATTCTTAGCCAGAGCACAGGTACAGAGTTGTTGTAAAGTGAGATGGGGAAGATTAGGGGAAAGTAGCTTGGGAGAGAAAGACCAGGAATTAGGTTTGTGACATGTGAGTGTGAGATGCCTGATGATGATGATAACATACCTAACAATTATCCACTACGGCAGGCTGTTTTGTGCACTTTGCTAATATTTACTTATTTAACTTTCACAATAATCACATGAGGTTGGTATTAGTATTAACCTTTTTTTTTCTTTTTTGTTTTTAGAGAGGAGAAACTGAGATACCAAAGAGTTAAGAGCCTTTCCCAAAGTCACAAAGCTAGTAGGTGGCTGAGCTAAGATTAAATGCAAGAACCTGACCCTTCAGAGTTTGTGCCCTACCCCTATGCTATCTTGCTTCTATGATGGAAATACCACTATGGAGTCAAGAGGAGATGTCTGAAGATAGAAATTTCAGTCATTGGCACAGAGATAGTATTTAAATCCATGACACTGGATGAGATCATCAAGGGACAGGTGTAGGTAGAGAAGAGTCCACAGACTGGGAAGTACACAGCACAATGAGGGAAAGCCAAGAGCAGGATCCCTGAACTCCAAATGAGAGGTGTTTCATAGCTGGGGAGGAATGGACTATGACAAACCTGCAGACAGATCAGGTAAGGGGGTAGGTAGGACCGTTAGAATAATGATACAGAAGAAAACTTCACAAGAACAGCTTTGGTGGAGTGAAGGTAAAAAGACTTATTAAATAGGTTTACCAGAAGAAGGGAGAGCAGAAACTGAAGGCACCGAGAAGAAACCTTTTTTAAAAAAGATGATTTGTTTTGATCCACTGCAAGAAAGAAGAACTGATATGGAAAAGAGTGTGGGGTGCATTGCTGGAGTAATAAAGAACTAGAATAATAAGAATCTAGTTGAGGAGATGGCCTTGGCTGGGAGCTCAGACAGTCCATCTCTTGAGTAGGAGGGAACACAGAGCATATGGGCATGGATGTAGGTAGGTGAGTACATGTGGTAGCAGCACATGCTAGAATTTTCTTCTGCTTGATTCTATTTTTTCAGTGAGGAAAGAAGCAAGGTCATCAGCTGAAAAAGAGAACAACATAAGAAATCCTGGAGGCTTAAGGAAAAAAGAGGTGTCAAATAGCTATCTAAAAATGAGAAAGTAAATGAGCTAAAACAAAAAAAAAGATGGTCTTGCTCCTCTTTATATCTAGATAGCCTAGCATAGTCCCTACTGTTTTACACAGTGTGATTTGAGCTCAAGAACCACTATTTTCATGAATACAAATTTAAAAAGATGACTCCAAAAGTTGATGATTTTTTTTTTGTAGAAAAGGTAGGTGACCACAGTGTTTGATATACTAGTTAATCATGTTACAGGAAATAATGAAACCAAGGATGATGGGAAATCTTCTGATAACTCTTGAGATTGTCTTTTTTTTTTCCTTCAGAAATTTGTTATAATGGACTTCAAAAGGAAAAAAAACCCAGTCATAAAAGATCCATCTAATAAAATACAAAAGAAGGTAAAATGTATATCAGGGCATGGGAATTTAAAAAACAGGAAGACAAGGAAAGAGGCAGCAGATATTCCCTCTCTCTTAAAGAAAAGGATCCAAAATGAAGGTAAGCAGCAAGTATGATTTGTTATAGAGGGGAAAATCTGGGAAAGCTAAAATAGAACGTAGATAGGAATACACTGACTTTAAGAGTAGTCATAAATACCACAAAACGTTTACTCTCAAGAATTAGGTGAAAATAATATAAATGCATATTACTTTTCAACCATGCATTCTCTAAAACACAACCATTTCTAATCATGCCATTTAACAACCGAAAAAGCATAAGAATGTAAAAAAAAAAAACCACAACGTGAAAAAATACATTTGGCAGCACATTACTAAGATCTGCTAAGAACAGATGTAATATTTTTGGTGATTTTTACAGTTACAAGTGCCCCCCCCTCCAAATTCAAAGTGACACGATAGCCCGGGGAGGAGTTCACAAACTCAAATGCCTACAGGGTTAAAAGCAGGTAACAAAAGAGTGAAGCAGGCTGAATGCAAGGACTTCAGGGAGTTGCAAGGATTATGGCAAATACGCAACCAAAGGTAGTGACATTTGAACTCAAGCCACTGCTGCCACACAGCATTCTGTTTTGCCAGATCTTCTAATTCTTAAGATAGATATTCTAAGTTTCATGTGAAAACTCCAATGTTTGACATTTTGGTAACTAATTCAAATTTATAAACGGTGCAGGACATACTATTCATGTCTGTGGGAAGCTATCTAGTGCACTCCTGAGAGAACATCAATATGGAGGTGAAAAAACTCTGTACCAAGTTTCAGAAAACCTTGGTTTCAGGATAGGCACTGCCCTTTACTACTATTAATTGGGTGATCTCTTTGAGCTTGTTAATTCATTTGTAAAATACAGCTTCATGAACTCTCCTGTCTAATTCACTGAGTGGTTGTGAGCAGTAGATGAGAAATTAGGTCAAAGCATATCACAAAGTATAAAGCTCTATATATATAAGCAAACTACTTTGAGATAATGGAAAATATATATTGGTCTCTGACCCTGGTTTTGGGCACAGAGCTTCTGAAACCCTTGATAAGATAAGAGAACTGTGAGCATCTCTTGTTCTGATATTTAGTCTTTGACTCCATCCCTGACACAGAATTCCTAAAACCTTTGTAAATTCTTAAGTGATAAGAACATGAGGAGCATATTTTGTCCCATGATGCAACTTTGGGTAGGCTCCTAGATAAGGGCTGGTCAGCAGAAAGAACAAGCCATGATTATAAGCTTAGAATTTTCAGCCTCACCTCAGACCCATCTTCCAAGGAAGGAGAGGGGCTAGAAATGAAATTAATAATTGATCGTGCCTATGTGAGGAAGCCTCCATAAGACCCCAATGGTACAAGGTTCAGAGAGCTTCCAGGTTGGCAAATGCCACACACTAGGAGAGTGACACACTCCATCCACAGGGACAGAAGCTCCTGGAACCCTCCCAGACCTCACCCTGTGTAGCTCTTGGTCTGGCTGTTCTGTTTCCTTTATCATATCTTTTAATAAACTAGTAAACATAATTAAGCATTTCCCTAAGTTCTGTGAGCTGTTCTAGCAAATTAAACCGGAGGAAGGGATTATGGGAACCTCCAATTTTTAGCCAACCTGGACAGAAGTTGTAGGTTAACACTGGGACTTGTTACTTGTGATTGGCATCTGAAGTAGGGTAGGGGGAGTCTTGGGGAATGAGCCTTTAACCTGTGAGATCAGACACTATCTCCAGGTAGACAGTGTCAGAACTGAGCTAAACTGTAGGATACTGAGCTGATGCTGCAGAAAATTGCTTGGTGTGGGGAAAAAATATCTACATATTTGGGGAGCAGAAATGAAGTATTTTATATGAGTAGTAGAGGAAATTCATAGAAGAAAGACTCACAGGAGGTAGACTGACCAGTTTTTCTAATATAATCGCCTAGGAACATTTCCTATCTCTGTATTTAACCAGTTCCTCATAAAATGGGAATATATTTTACCTCAAATATATTAAAATTATAAAATATTTTAAAATGTTAAGTGCCATGTAATTACTTGGGTTAATCAAGTATTTGCTTGGTATGGCCACATACACTAATGAAGCTGTATGCAGTGTATCCTAAAAAGTTGAGTACATTCTTGGCTCTCCTAACAATGGTGAGCAATTTAATGTAGCTAGTTTGGGAAAAGTTATTTCAGGTTCTCAGGTGTTTTTCCTTCTTTTTAAAGATGTGTGTTAAGCTTGGGGTACGTTGGTGGCTCAGTCGGTTAAGCGTCTGACTTCAGCTCAGGTCATGGCCTCATGGTTGCTGAGTTTGAACCCCACATTGGGCTCTCTGCTGTCAGCACAAAACCCGCTTCAGATCCACTATCTCCCTCTCTGCCCCTCTCCCACATGTGCCTGTGTTTTCTCTCTCTCTCTCATAAAGAAAAAAGGTATATAAGTTTATAATGAGTTAATAATACAGCAACAGACTCAGGTTTATCTGTTCCTTACTGCAAAAGCGTGTGGAGCCACTGCTCCCATTAACTGGTGATGCAGGAACAAGGAAGTGACCCATTAGTCAGGTTTAGGAAACAATTTAGGAAAAAGAGGAAACAGTCCTCCTGGCCATGATCTATAAATTCAGATTCAGGGCTATTATTCCTTTCATCTACCTACTTTTATACAGATTTGTTTGGTGGACACACCTCTTCATAACTGTTGTTGTCTTTATTTTGGACTACTAAACCATACATGATGTGAAGGCTAAGAAACTATCAAAATTTATGAGAAACTGTACTGGATTAAAAATTCAATAGTTAATAATACTGTGGTAGCACTGTATGGTTACAGAAGGTAACTGCCTTTATCATAGTGTTTCAAAATGTAATTAATTATAAAATCACTATCTTGTACACCTGAAACTAACATGTTATATATGTCAACTATACTTTAAAATAAAAAAACTACCGGGGTGCCTGGGTGGCTCAGTCGGTTAGGCGTACGACTTCAGCTCAGGTCATGATCTCACAGTTTGTGGGTTTGGGCCCTGTGTTGGGCTCTGTGCTGACAGCTTAGACCCTGGAGCCTGCTTCAGATTCTATGTCTCCCTCTTTCTCTGCCCCTCCCTGCTCAAACTGTGTGTGTGTCTCTCTCTCAAAGGTAAATAAGCATTAAAAAAAATTTTTTTTTAATTCTACCTATTATATATTTTTCTATGAGATTCTTCATTTTGAGCTTTCATTAAATCACAATTGCCCTGGCAAACTTGACACACCATGTCTCTTTCACCAGTCTACTTCTTGTAGATTAGTGTCGAAGTGAGTTGAATAATGGCAACTTGAATGATTTAAAAGCCTCCAAATTAAAGTTTTTCATTCAAAAGCACATTTCTGGTGAGATTACGGGTAGTGCTTCTTCTATAAGCCGTTAGTTTTATAATTAAAAAAATTTTTTTAACATCTATTTATTATTGGGAGACAAAGACAGAGCATGAGCATGGAGGGGCTGAGAGAGGGGGAGACACATAATCTGAAGCAGGCTCCAGGCTCTGAGCTGTCAGCACAGAGCCTGAAGTAGGGCTCAAACTCATGAGCTATGAGATCATGACCTGAGCTGAAGTCAGACACTTAAACAACCGAGCCACCCAGGCACCCCTTGTTTTATAATTTTTTAAATGACTTACTGTAATACAAATTATTAGAATAAAATTGTCCTGCCATTTAAAGAATTCTCCCTTCAATAACAAAAGAATTCTGACAGTCACAATGGTTCACAGATGTTATTTGGAGATTGTTCAGCATCTTTTTTCCATTTTTTAAGTTTTTATTTAAATTCCAGTTAGTTAGCATACAGTACAATATTAGTTTCAGATGTACAATTTAGTGATTCAACACTTCTGTACAACATCTACTGCTCATCTGCTGAGCATCTTTTAAGGAAATCCTGTAAGAGTAAAACTCACTAGTATGATTTAAATATCTCCAAATAAGGGGCTCCTGGGTGGCTTAGTCAGTTAAGCGTTCAACTCTTGGTTTCGGCTCAGGTCATGAGCTCATGATTCGTGAGATAAAGCCCCAAGCTGGACTCTATGCTGGCAGTGTGGAGTCTGCTTGGGATTCTCTCTGCCTCTTCCCCACTCATGCTCTTTCTCTCAAAATAAATAAATAAACATTAAAAAATTAAAAATAAGTATCTCCAAATAAATAAAATGTTGGTTTAACCACTGGGAATAAGCTCTTTAAAGCCTTAATAAAAAGAGGTAGTTGGCTCTACCAACTCCAGTCAGGTAAGAGTCTGACTCTTGATTTTAGTTCACATCATAATCACATGATTTGTGGGTTTGAGCCCCACATCAGGTTCTGCACTGATAGCACAGAGGCTGCTTGGGTTCTCTCCCTCTCTTTAAGCCCCTTCCCTGCTTATACACTCTTTCTCAAAATAAATAAATAAACTGAAATGAGTAGGAATATACACATAGCAATAAATAGGAAGCTATTTATTAGCACCTTTAAGGTTAAATCATTTATTTTTATTTTATTTTAAAGATTTAATTTTTAAGTAATCTATAAGGATTTTAAGTAATCTATATACCCAACAAGGGGCTTTAAACAACAATCCCGATATTAAGAGCCACACACTCAGCAACTGAGTCAGCCAGGCACCCCAAGTTTCAGCCTTTAAAACTTCGGTTGTAAATAATATGAAAATAATATGACTGTAAAGCATAGTGACTAAGAATGTGGGCCTTGCAGTCAAATTATCTGGGTCCAAATTCTAGCTTCTACCACTTACTAGATCTGTGAATTTGGGCAGGACACCTACTTCTATAAATTTTAGTCTCCTCACTATAAAACAGGGAGAATAATAATTTCAGAGTTATTTTAAGGATTGATAGGATTTCTCATTTTCTTTCTCATGCCATATAATTATGTTGCAAAATGCAACAGTGTGACCCAGTTCAGCTACACTGTAGGTGCACCCTGACTCCATTTTATATAGCAATGAATATTGCCACTTTGGGATTGATTTTGAATTGATAGCTATCTTTGTTCCCTAACAGCACGTTACATAATCTTTTAACAAGTTTTTTTCTAGAAACCAAATCAATATTTTCTACAATCTAGCCTTCTATACAAGGTCTATATAAGGCTATTATTATTATTTTTTTTAAGGTTTATTTAATTGAGAAAGAGAGAGAAACCCAAGCAGGGCTCAAACCCACAAACCATGAACTCATGACCTGAGCCAAAATCAAGATGCTTAACCAACTGAACCAGTCAGGTGTCCCAGGGTTGTTTTTACTAACATAGATATATTAAAAACTGATCACTTGGAAGGCAGTTTACATTGTATAATAATTATGATGATGTGAAATTGCTTTGAGAAATTCTATTTGGAAGAGAATAAATACCTACAAAAAACTTCCTTAACAATTATAATGCCTATTTATATAGTTAACCCCTGAATACCACTGAACTGCACAAATCCACTTATATACAGATTTGACAAATACAGTACTGTAAATGTATTTTTTCTTAAGATAAAAAAAAATTTTAATATTTATTTACTTTTGAGAGAGAGAGAGAGAAAGAAAGAGAAAGAGAGAAAGCATGCACAAGCAGGGAAAAGGCAGAGAGAGGGAGACAGACGAGACGATCTAAAGCGGGCTCCACACCAAGAACAGAGAGTCTGATGTGCGGCTCGAACTCATGAACCGGTTGTGAGATCATGACCTGAGCTGAAGTCAGATGCTTAATCAACTGAGTTATCCAGGCGCCGCAAGATTTCCTTAATAACATTTTTCTTCCTCTTGCTTACTTTATCTAAGAATACAGTATATAATACATATAACATACAAAATTTGCGTTGATGGGATGCCTGGGTGGCTCATTTGGTTAAGCATCTGACTTTGGCTCAGGTCATGATCTCACAGTTCCTGAGTTTGAGCCTCACTTTGGGCTCTCTGCTCTCAGTGCAGAGCATGCTTCAGATCTATCTCCTCTCTCTGCCCCTCCCCCACTAGTGCCCTATCTCTCAAAAAAATAAACGTTAAAAAATATGTGTTGATGGACAGTTTATGTTGTTGGTAGGGTCAACAGTAGGCTACTGCAGTTAAGTTCATGGGAGTCAAATATCATACAGAAATTTGTGGCTGCGGAGAGGGGTGAAGGCCCTGATCCCTGGCATTGTTCAGGGTTAACTGTAATGATGCAGATGTCTGTAGGATTAGTTCTTTCTAGATACAGACCTGTTAATTTAACTCAAACTCAAAATATGTACTATGAAATTTTATTGTGACATATGTGGGTTATTATATGACTTTCTATTTCAGATGGACAGCAGTAAACTGAATCAAGCCATTCAATCTAAAACCTCTTCAAATTTGTTTATAAACAATTTATAGTATAAAGGTGACCTACATGAACATGTAAAAACAAGTTACAACTAAAATATTTACTTAAGAAATGGAAACTATTTGTTCTTTAAAACAAATTTCCAAGGTAACAAAACCACCCAGTTAAAAAAAAAAAAGAAAAGAAACCCCCTGAAAACCAATTGTGATGGGATTTTTATATTCACATTAACTTTTTGTAATTTACAGTCAGTTATCCAATGACAGTAGTGTTTTCTTATGCTTTCTCAGTCTGAATTATTTTGTAGCACTTACTTAAAATTAAACAATGATAAGCTTTGACACAAAAATGTTAGAAATGTACTTAACTATTTGTATATATATTCTTAATTCTAAGAAACTCTGAACATTCAATAATCATTACTTGAAAAGCATGTACAGAAGGAACATCCCACAGAATGATAGATATTTGGTAGACTGCAAATTAAGACTGTTTTTCTTAGATTAGCAGCCCAGGTTTAAAAAAATCACAGAATCCCCAAAGGTAAGTTTATGTACTTTCACTTACTTTACCTGAAATTTAATTTAGATTGAAAAAAAGAAGTATTAGCATTGAATGTAAAATGTATACATTCAATTTCCACTTCAACTTCTCCCTCAATATTTAGCACTAAGTAAAACTCACTTGTTAAAAACCCAGCTAATATGAACAGCTTTGCAAGATCAAATTAAATTTAATACCTAGCCTTGAGGAAATAATTCTTTTTTAACTTATCTGCTTTATTTATTGGATTTTAGTATCAACAGACACACAGTTACCATCATAGATAGCAAGTTTCCAATTTATTAATTTCTATATATAGTCAAATCAATTCCTGTATTATGAAGAAACCAATGTCAGTGCTATACTAGGGGTGTAACTCCTTATAAAGCAAGCACGAATGTGGCATCAAACTTACTTTTCCAAAGAAGCCTTTGAAGAACTTCCTTTCCTGGAGGAACAGGGGGACAAGTCGAGTGCTATTATTGTATGGGCTAAATGTCCCAGGGTTTCATACCAAAAAGCACATACAGAAGTTGGGTAAAGGGCAAAGTAGGAGAAGGGGAGGGAGTGAGAGTTTTAAAGAGTTATCCATACCAGGAGTGATAGGGAGAAAGGAAGGGTGCATGAAAATGCAGGAAAACATACTGTATGGTCTAAGAATCCATGAAACGAGTGAGAAGAAATCAGAACCTGTGTATCCATGCAGAGCAACTAGTTAGTTTGTATTCTCTATTTACTTTTGAAACAGACATTATCCAAATTTGGCAGCAGATAAAAAGATTAACACATACTGCTTTGGTGAGATTTGCATTTTAAATTTCTTAATAGTGAGTAGTAAATATATTTTTAATTTCCATATACATTTTTCAATTTAAAAATCAGTGGTCAACTATGTGGAAGTCATAAATTAAAAAACCAGTCCACTTTTGAACAACCACATAGAAAATACAATACATAAAATTAAATTATGAGTGTGCAGCAAGAATCCTTGTCAGACTTTTCTTGCTGAGTTCAAGAGGTTAGAGAATCCTTACTTATGCATTAGGATCAATTTGTATGTTATGTATGGGCTGATTGATTCCACAACAATTATGGGGAAATAATAGATATGTTCTATTCCAAAGAGAATAAATCAGTGATCAAGAACACAAAGCTAATGCTTTCACTGCAGCTGAAAAAAGACAAAAAATCTGAGGACCAAACATCTCATATGGACCACAAATAAATTTTAAAAATAGGGGCTTGTTTTCTTTTAAAATACTACTGTTTTAGAATAAAGAAACTTGTGGGGTGCCTGGGTGGGTCAGTTGGTTAAGCATCCGACTTCGGCTCAGGTCATGTGAGTTTGAGCTTTGTGTCTGGCTTTGTGCTGACAGCTCAGAGCCTGGAGCCTGCTTCAGATTCTGTGTGTCTCTCTGTGCCCCTCCCCTGCTTGCACTCTCCCTTTCTCTCTCAAAAATAAATAAACATTAAAAAAAAAAGAAACCTGGGGCGCCTGGGTGGCTCAGTCGGTTAAGTGGCCGGCTTCGGCTCAGGTCATGATCTCATGTTCGTGGGTTCGAGCCCCGCGTCGGGCTCTGTGCTGACAGCTGGCTCAGAGCCTGGAGCCTGCTTCGGATTCTGTGTCTCCCTCTCTCTCTGACCCTCCCCTGCTCGCTCAAAAATAAATAAAAGACATAAAAAAAAAAAACCCACACACAAAAAAAAGAAACCTGCATTGATATAGATATACAGCTCTGAAATTATGTAGATAAGAGACAGCTAACTATCTATGGTCCCAGCAACAAGTTTTTAGCATGTACTATCTTTGAAAGCTGGCTACCATTCAAAATCAGAACTTGAATGCAAGGTACATGGGTTTTAACCCAAGCTATCTTAACTTTACATTTCCTAAGCTTTTAGTTTTTAGAATCAGTTTTTAATGTTGGATAGATACCTAGAAAAAGACAAATCTACTGAAAATTTACTCTCTCAAACAATTTATAAATTCATTCACTATTCTCAAACTGAATAGTTTGTTTTCTACCTAAGTTCTGAAAATCATAAATAGCATCAAATATTTCCAAAAAATGTTTTGAACTTAAGCTGGAAAAACAATAAAGTAATTGAGGTAGTTATTGCAATAAGACTAAGTTTATTTCTACTGCCAAGTTTGGTGAGCCTACTTTTGTTAGACTGTGAGTAACAATCAGCTTTTTTAAAGATGCAGCACAAGTTAAAAGCTTCACCATTCTTAAGGGCTAGGGAGGTGAGGGAAGGAGATCTGTTAATATTTAATTTAGCTCCCAGGAAAGCTCTTGTTAAACATGTAGTTTGCTCTCTTCATAAAAAGACTTCAGATGTTAACCAAAAAAAGTTGTCGTGCAATTGCATTAAAGATAGCTAGTAGAGAATATTAGTGTTTTTTTTTAGAAAAAAAAAAACAAGTTATGATTCTTTTTACCTGCTAAAACAAGAACATATATTAAAGCAAATATATCAAATAGTGAATAAAAAAACAACAAATTAGAAACTGTCAGTATAATGAAACTAGTCTAAAACCAAGACAGAGAGGGAGAGACATTCAGAGACAATGGGAAGAAAAGACCTTTTAAAAGGAAGAATATACTGGACTAGTGTCAAGCAAGATAACCAAGGCCCTATACACTTTATAAATACACTGATGTTTGACATTCCTACTCACCCTGCAACTGCCTATGTCATTAAAGGCACTGAAAATGGGCAGTAGTTGTTTCTATTATTTATCCCATATGATCTAAGTCCCAACGCAGCTAATTTGTGCACTTGTTACAAAAGAGTAGAAAATAGCTGTAACTAACTTTCAAAGTAAAAAGAATTTAAACATATTTATACTCTGAGAAGCATTTTGAAAATTCAATTTTGTTTGAGAATATTAACTATGCAGGTAACTTCTAGTTGATAGTAAAGTAATCCTAAATTGTAAGAGACTACATTGAGGAAAAATAAAAACCATACTTGCAAATTATCTGGCTTCCTCAATTATTTACAAATTTAAGAAGCTCTAGAATGTCACATTTTTTAGTTCAAGCATTATCCAAGTGATAGGTTTAAGACCTTTGTTTTGCTAATTAACGAGTATAATCTAAGCTACATAATTCTTTAAATTTTAAAATTCTGACATTCAAACTAGTTACATAAACATTTCTTAATTTTCTTTTACATTTACTTCCATTTATTTGAAACTCTAAGAAGGAGACATAGCTCTTGGCACAATATAGGCATCTGGCACAGCAGATTACAGATGTTTGATGAATGTTTGATAAGGGGCAGGAGGCAACTAGAAATTTCTGAACAGTAAAAATATGAAAATAATATAAAAATCATAAATATTTGTGGACTAATATGGTCTGAGAAGAACAACATCCTGAAGAATTCCAATTTACTGTAAGCCTGTCAGTATAGCATTAGAAAGAATATTTATAGGGGGAGTTTTATTGAGTACAATAAATAGGAAATTGACCCCAATTACCCAAAATTCAATCTTATGTTTTTAAATACATTTTTATCTATCTGGAATTATACACAACATTTGCCTTAAGTCTCTTGGATAGCATTAGTCTAAAAAACTTCAAAGAACTTCTTGAACGAAAAGTTCAGAAGTAGTCAATTTCCCTTGAAAGTCTAAAAGTTTACCTATTTCCAGAAAAGCAACTGATGTACATCAAATTTCATATTATTCATAAATGACTATAGGGAAATGAAGATCTTTCAGAGATATATAAAAGGGCTTCATAAACTTTAAAACGTTAATGTAACATGATAATGATAATTGTTAGGAGATTTGATTTGACCACATATTGAGGGCTGAACTGTTTTCTGTATATTCATTCTAGAAATATTTTTTGAGTGGCTACTATGTACCAGTCACTGTTCTAGGCATAGGTATAATTTCTTAAATGGCAACTTGGTTCCCACTTCTGGTGAAAATAAAACTCATTAATTTATTAACTAAATAGTTCCATACCTCAAATAATCATGTTTATAGTTTATAATCTTCATGGTTAAAAAAAAAGATAAAAATTTCACTCAATTAAAAATTTAGTTTTTTAATTAAGTTTATATATTTAAGTAATTTCTATACTCAATGGGAGGCTTGAACCCATGACCCTGAGATCAAGAGTCATATACCCTCTGACTGAGCCAGCCAGGAGCCCATAAAAAAATTAGTTTTAAAACTAGATGGTAAAGGGGCGCCTGGGTGGCTCAGTTGGTTAAGCATCTAACTGTTTGATTTTGGCTCAGGTCATGATCTCATAGTTCAGTTTGTGAGTTCGAGCCCTGTGTCAGGCTCTGCGCTGACAGTGCAGAACCTGCTTGGGACTCTCTCTCCCTCCATCTCTCTCTGTTCCTACCCCACTTGTGCTTGCATGTTGCACACACTCTCTCTCTCTCTCCAAATAAATAAATAAATAAATAAGCTTCAAATAAAAATAAAAATAAAAATAGATGGTAAATAATGGCTATCTCTGGGACAGCAAGAAGTTTTATGTACTGTTTTTATCCAATTTGTATTTTAACACAATTAAGTTATGTATATAATGAAGAGATGTTTCTAATGAAAGGTAGGCTAAATAAAACCACTTAAGGAGCACCTGGGTGGCTCAACTGGTTAAGTATCTTACTTAGACTCAGGTCATGATCTCATGGTTCCCGGGTTTGAGCCCTGCATCAGGCTCTGGAGCCTGCTTTGTATTCTGTGTTTCCCTCTCTCTCTGCCCCTCCCCAGCTCACGCCCTCTCTCTCAAAAAAACCACCTAGGCAGATTCACTGCTCATTAAACTAGGTATCATTTCTTAATATATTCTGTGCAAACTGAAACCATCCCTAGTTTATCCTTATTTAGAAAGTGAACATGAAGCCATACTCTGAATTAAAAGACTAGCCTTCTAAGTGTAAGTTATAAAAGTTATAAGATTTAATAACTATTTGTAGTTTATTTCAGGTCCATTTAGTCTAATTCCTGATTTATCTATTGTCTTCAATCATTAATTAGTATTGTGTTGTTTAAAATATTCTTTAATGACTAAGTAGGGCAAATCATTGCATTACTTCAAAAATTTTCTAAGCTAAACTTATTCTTCTAGTGAACTTAGAATTATTTTGTTTAAGAAGTGATTTTATGTTTTTTATGTTTTTTGATTGATTTTATGTTTCTTGGCAAATTATATTATCTGAGGCTGTATTTAACTGGAGAATATCCTAAAGTGGACATGATAAATCTATAAATTATAGTTTCATATACCATAATAGATTAATATAATCTCTTTAACATTAATGATGATTAGATTAGAAAGGGCTTCAATCATTTAAGAATTTAAATAACCAAAATCTGAGGTAAATGTTACGTATGTGTGTGTATATGTACATCCGTCTACATGTTGGTTTGTTTTTAGTTATTTGCATACTATAATCAGTTGTTTTTCCCCTCCTATCCCTCCTACAACAGATTCACAGACATTTGTTCCAAAATATAATAGACCTCTTTAAGTTGGTTGCTTCCTTATTCTTGTATCTTTTATTTTGAGGGATTATAGATGAGGGGTCATATATGAAATGTGCCAAGCAGCAGAAAAGTATTGATTATTAAGCAAATTGAGGGGAAAAAAAAATAAAAGCACTCACTAGTAGCCAAACTTGTGGCAGCCTACTATCCCAGCAAACCTAAAGCAACAAGTATTTAATGCTGTCTAGGGCAGGGCATGCAAAGCTTTCATAGCAAAAGGGGTAAAAGACCACACATTGGAGAGAAGGAAGGTTGCAAAGAGGATTGTCAGTGTTTATGAAACATTCTTCAAACCTATCCAAAATATGATATTAACACTTTACTGCAAACCTTTATGAATTCAGAATCCATTCTCTCCTTTACTAAATATACAAGCCTGTGCCTGGGATTTGTTCTATGGTGTAACAGGCAAAGAAAACCTTATTTATCCTGGAAAAGGCCTCTCCATATCAGGTATGCTCAAGTTCGTGCAAAAGGTATGGAACACACTGTTTACATCAGAGGGGTGCATAGAAGGAAACTGGGGAGCAGCTGCCAAAATATAATAAGCCCTCCCCCAACTGTAAACCTCACCAGCCATCATCATAGATAACTCTTTCTCCTACTTTTTCCTGGAAAGCTGTTTATTATAGTAAACTTAGTATCAGTATTTTATAACCCAGTTATCACAGTTACGTTGACACTAACTCTAACAGTTTTCTCTTGGTTTTAGAACATTATTCATTTGTAAGATTTCATACCACTTGTTTAATATAGGTTCTGAATCAAAAGTAACTTTTGGATAATGTCTGGCCTACGTTGACAAAGTTGGTCTATATAATTTACATCTTTGGATGTGCAGCATGAGACGCTCTTAATTAGAGAGCCCACATCTTTTGCCTTAAGAGAAATGCTGTTACTGGATACTGAATCATTAAAATTTACTGAGCAAAATCTTTTAAGAAAATATTTCAGCATATAGATCAGTCCTGGCAACCACCAAATACATACAGCTTTCAATCTTTTTACAGCGTCTTCACAGATGTGCATTCCTCTCGACTCATCAACTTCTACATGGCCAAGGTACTATAGAAAAGAAGAAAAAAGTTAGGGTTATTGCTATGCTTATTGAGTAGAATTGAATACTAAAATTTCTGCACTTAAGGGGCTCCTGGGTGGCTCAGTCGGTTAAGCCTCCGGCTTTGGCTCAGGTCAGATCTCACATTCGTGGGTTCGAGCCCCGCGTCAGGCTCTGTGCTAACAGCTAGCTCAGAGCCTGGAGCCTGCTTCCGGTTCTGTGTCTCCTTCTCTCTCTGCCCCTCCCCCTCTCATGCTCTGTCTCTCTCTGTATTAAAAATAAATAAAATATTAAAAAAAATATTTAAAATTTCTGCACTTAAGAAACTACCACTGTAGAAGAGTTAAAATAATGTTTTGTATCCTCAGTTCTCTCATATGAATGAGACTTAGAATCAATGTCTCAAAGAGTTGTTATAGAGAAGTGAAAAAGCACATGGTAAGCACTAAATGTTATCTAAATATATTAGATGTGAATATAATAGCCAGTGTTAGACATAGTTACTATATGTCTGAACACAAAAATAATCCTAAAACCAACTGTGTATGTATACATATGTAAATACGTGTATGTACATGTATACACATATTGATAAAAGCACAAATAAAAAGAACAGTTATTCAAAGGATGAAGAGATCACATACTCCTTTTATGGCAAGCATTTAAGAGCTGGGCAGAGACCTCAAAAACAAATTTTAAGAGGGCAGTACATTTAAACTTTAAAATATGTATAGAGGGGTGCCTGGGTGGCTTAATCAGTTGAACGTCTGACTTCAGCCCAGGTCATGAGCTCACAGTTTGTCAGTTTGAGCCCTGAGCTAGGATCTGTGCTGACAGCTCAGAGCCTGGAACCTACTTGGGATTCTGTGTCTCCCTCTCTGCCCCTCTCTCCCACGCACTCTGCCTCTGTCTCTGTCTTTCTATCTCTCTAAAAAATGAACATTAAAAAAAAACCTTTAGGGGCACCTCGGTGGCTCAGTTGGTTTACTGCCAGACTTCAGCTCAGGTCATGATCTCACGGTTCGTGGGTTCGAACCCCGCGTCAGCCTCTGTGCGGACAGCTGTAAGAGCCTGGAGCCTGCTTCAGTTTCTGTGTCTCCTTCTTCCCTCTCTCCTCCTCCACTAGCACCCTTTCTGTCTCTTTCAAACTAAATAAATAATTTAAAAAATATTTAAAAGATGTGTAGAATTTGAAGAGGCAAAAATTGAAAGGTTGGGAAACTATTGTAGGCCAAGAGAATTTAACAAAAGTTATGGGTGTAGAAAAGCATAACTATATATCAGCAAGTATCAGTAGGCTGTTTGGCTAGAATACGAGGTATATACAGCTGGGGAACTTTAATGCTGAATGTGTCTTTACTTTAGTTATTTATTAAAAATATTTATTTATTTTGAGAGAAAGAGTGAGAGTGAATGAGTGAGGGAGGGGCAGAGAGAGAGAGACAGAATCCTAAGCAGTCTCCGCATTGTCAGTGCAGAGCCCAAAGGATGTGGGGCTCGAACTCACAAACTGTGAGATCATACCCCAGCTGAAATCAAGAGCTGGACACTTAACATACTAAGCCACCCACGGGTCCCCGGTCTCTATTTAATCCTAGCGTCTATAGAGAGCTCATAAAGCTTTTTTGCAAGGTAGTAATGCAATTCAAATTGTACCTTAGCATGGGAATAGGTAAGAAAAAGCAGATGGGATGGAGGGAATATTACAAAAGTACTCTCTTTTATTTATTTAATTGGGGATGGGGTGCAAGCATACAAGCGGGGGGGGGAGGGGAGAGAGGGAGAGAGGGAAAAGGAGAGGGGGCGAGAGAGAGAGAGACAGAGAGAGAGAGAATCTTAAGCAGGCTCTACGTTCAGCACAGAGCCCCACAAGCTCCTACAACCCTGGGATCACAATCTGAGCCAAAATCAAGAGTCAGACATTCAACTGACAGAGCCACCCTGGTGCTCCTGTAAGTACTCTCTTTTAAAAGGAAATTTCTGGTCTGGTTCTGGGTAACATTGAGTAGACACACTTTTCTCTGTCTAACCCACTGAATGAAACCATAAAACCTGGACAGAATCCATGAAGCACCTATCTGAGGTCTCTTCTGTAAAGCACAGAAAAGACAAATTTGAGAAGAATGCCAGGCTCTAAGATATTTCTTTTTTTGTTTATTTATCTATTGTGTGTGTGTGTGTGTGTGTGTGAGAGAGAGAGAGAGAGAGAGAGACAGAGACAGAGAATGAGAGAATGAGCAAGCACACATGGGGACTGGGAAGGGGCAGAAAGGGAGAGAGAAAATCCCACACAGATATCACAGAGCTTGACACAGGCCTGGAACTCACAAAACTGTGAGATCATGACCTGAGCTGAAATCAAGAGCCAGATGCTTAAGATGCTTAGCCGACTGAACCATCCAGGCACCTTAAGGTGCTTCTGAACTGGCAGAGTTTACCTCTCACTCTCCTCCTTCTTTTTGATACCTCTAGCTAGAACTTAACACTGCCAGAAATCCAAAAGGGAGTGCCGTGGCAAAGAAAGAACCCTGGGGGAAATAAAAAAGAACTCTGGGAAAAGCACTCTAGCTGTGGCACTAAGATCAGGAGAGAGTTTAAGAATAACCCTCCCTTTTATTTATGTCTCTTAATTTTTTGTTGTCTCACATCCCAGCTCCCTAAAACATCCTGTAGTGGTGGTGCTGATGGCAGCAATGGAAACCTTCAAGAGCCAGACTTCTGTGGGAGGGAACTTCCCTCTCAGTGAAATTGTGATTCCAGGAAGATGGGACCAACACCCTTTCTGCTTTCCCCCCCTTTGTATATCTCCCACCATTTGGCCCTGCATAGAGGTGAAATATTGGGAACGCACGGCACAGCAGAATAACAAGAGCCCCAGGAAACACAAGCATAGAGTTTAAGTAACTTGCCCAAGATTACTCAGCTAGTGAATACTCAAACCCAAGCAGCCTGACCCAGAACACTCTCAGAATGCACATACATACGGAATTTTTCATTTTTACTCAAATCTTTCTAATACCGAATAAGTGCATAAAACCAGTGTATTATAATCAACTTAGGAAACTAACTTCAGGTAACTTGAGGCATTAATCATAAAGATCATTATCTAAGACCAAAATAATTAAATGTCTAAAGAATTTTAACAGCTATAATTTTGAGTGAACATTATATAAATAGGAAGAATCCTCACTTTTTAGTGAATCAAATAATGTATTATATATAGTTCTAAGTTGTTTTGCGGTCAAATGCTCTACCCCTGAGCTATACCCCCTATATAGTTCTAAGTTGAAGGAGTCTAACCTCTTTAGGGCAAATCTGAATAATATGAAATCCAATAAGATAAATCTTTACATATTCAATGTTAGATTATCATATGCAACAGATTTTGGCTACAAATTTTATTTTCTAAACACTTTATATCTAGATTCACATTTAGTTCCACTCTTTGGTTTTACAGATGAGAAACAGTGGTAATGTTTTCTTAAACTCGACATCACTGAATCCATTATAGATACTCAGTATATAAGGACCTCAAATTTTAGAGAATTTTTAAACTACTACATTAAATATAATACATTGTTACATCTTTTGTTACAGCCTTTGGGATACAGAAGTGCTGATGCATAGGGGCACATGTACCCCAAAGTTCATAGCAGTACTTTCAACAATAACCAAATCATGGAAAGGGCCTAAATGTCCATTAACTGATGAATGGATCAAGAAGATGTGGTATATATATATATACAATGGAGTACTACATGGCAATGAGAAAGAATGAAATATGGCCATTGGTAGCAAAGTGGATGGACCTCAAGGGTGTCATACTAAGCGAAATAAGTCAGGCAGGGAAGGACAGATACCATATGTTTTCATGTATAGGTCTAACAGGAGAATCCTAACAGAGGACCATGGGGAGGGGAAATGGGAAAAAGAGTTAGGGAGAGGGAGGGAGGCAAATCATGAGAGACTCTTGAATACTGAAAACAAACTGAGGGCTAAGGGGAAGGGGAAAGGAGAAGGGGGAGTGATGGTCATGGAGGAGGGCACTTGTGGGGAGGAGCACTGGGTGTTATACGGAAACTAACTTGACAATAAACTATATTAAAAAATACATAATAGTGTTTCATAAAAATAAGAAAGGATGCTGGTAGCAAATTTTCATGTGTACCTTTGTCTGGCTCAATAAGGGATAACTTTAAGACAGGTTCCATATTTAGCCATCTTGGCTTATCTCTTTTTTTCTAAGTTAGAAAAAATTTACCCCAAAATTATAGGCTATCAGAAATGTCAAACATTGATAGGTCTGTCAACTAGCTCTAGACGTTCAGATTGAATTCACACTCATAATAATAAAGTACTCTCTCATTGAAGATTGATTTTCATCATTCAGTTAGATGGAATAGTGATAGGTATATTACACTCAAATTCTAGAAAGCTCTATTTTTCAGCTTAGAAGGTAGTGACGAACTTTAAAATATCTCTTTGGTTGAATTCGGCTCTAAAAGGATTTCTTTATGTTCTGTTGATATTTGGCCTTTTTCACAGCCCAAAAATATATTCTTAATTTCTTGGTCCAATAAGCAAAGAAAATAAAGCAGTGGAAAAGAGTAAAATCTCACCAACTGAACTATCTGCATTGTTGTTATGACATTTTAACAAATTCTGACATCTCATTCCTAGTTCCTTGTCACATATACTGTTAAGTTCTTTTTGTTTCTTTATCCTTAATCACTGACTTGAAATGCCAAATATATATTATTAAAAATTACATTATCCTGGACCTTCTGTTTTGTTCTACTGTTGTTTCTTTCTATTTTGGCACTATAACATGATATTTTGATCACTACAGTTTAAGAATACATTTTAATATGTTTTGGCATGATCGCTTTCACTAACTTTCTCCCACAGAATTTTCCTAGTTATTTCCTATGTTTAATCTTTGGTATCAAGTTTAGAATAATTTTGTTCTTGTCCAAAAAAACCTTCAGTATTTTAATTAAGATTGCCTTAAGTTCACTAGTTAATTTGAGAAAAACTGACATCATAATACTGATCTATTCCACCTAACACTATTTATTCAAGTCTTTTATGTCTCTGAAGATTAGTCTTCAAATACACTCTTGTACATTTCTAGATTAATAAGTATATTCCATAGCATTGCACCATTTAACATGCCCATCAAAATGTATGAGGGTTTCAATTTCCCTAGATGCTCATCAGCACTTTATTTTCTATAATTTTTTAAATTACACCATCCCTTTAATAGGAGTGTAGTATTTTGTCATTTTGATTTGCATGCTCCTAATGACTACTGATACTGAGTATCTAGCTTATTGTGTGCTAATTAGCCATTTGTGTATCTTCTTTGGAGAAATATCAATTCATATCCTTTGTTCATTTTTAAAAATTTGGCCTATTTATGTATTTTTTAAGCTTTTATTTAAATTCCAGTTAGGAGTATAACATTAGTTTCAGATGTACAATATAGTGATTCAACATTTCTATACGTAACCCAGTGCTCATCACAAACAAGTACACTCCTTAATCTCTGTCACCTATTTAACACACCTCCCTTCTGCAAACCATCAGTTTGTTCTCTATAGTTAAGAATCTATTTCTTCATCTGCATCTTTCTTTCCCTCTTTGCTCATCTGTTTTGTTTCTTAAATTACACATATGAGTGAAATCATATAGCATTTGTCCCTTTTCTGACTTACTTTGCTTAGCATTCTACTACTCTCTCTCCAGGTCCTTGCAAATGGCAAGATTTTATTCTTTTTCATGGCTAAGTAATAGTCTATTGCATATATATATACACCACATCTTTATCCATTCATCAGTTGATGGATAGTTGGGCTGTTTCCACAATTTGTATATTGGAGATAACACTGCTATAAACATTGGAGTACTCGTATCTCTCTGAATTAATATTTTTGTATTCTTTGGGTAAATACCTAGTAGTGCAAGTGCTGGATTGTAGGGTAATTTTTTTTAAACAAGGGGTTTTACTTTATTTTAAACATTTATTTATTTTTGAGAGAGAGAGACAGACATATACTGTGAGTGGGGGAGGGGCAGAGAGAGAAAGAGAGAGGGAGAGATCCGAAGCAGGCTCCAGGCTCCAAGCTGTCAGCACAGACCCCAATGCAGGGCTCGAACTCACAAACTGTGAGATCATGACCTGGGCTGAAGTTGGACTCTTAGCCAACTGAGCCACCCAGGTGTCCCTGGGTAATTCTATTTTTAACTTCCTGTGGAACCTCCATTCTGTTTTCCAAAGTGGCTGCGCTAGCTTGCATTTCCAACAGTGCAAAAGGGTTTCCCTTTCTTCACATCCTTGCCAACACCTGTTCTTTCTTGTGTTCTTGATTTTAGCCATTCTGACAGGTGTGAGGTATTATCTTATTGTAGTTTTGATTTGCTTTTCCCTGATGATAAGTGAGGCTGAGCATATTTTCATGTGTCTGTTGGCCATCGGCATGACTTCTTTGGAAAAATGTCTATTCAGCTCCTCTGCCCATTTTTAATTAGATTATTCATTTTTGGGGTGTTGAGTTTTATTAAGTTATTTTTAGACTCTGGATACTAACCTTTTATTAGATATGTTATTTGCAAATATTTTCTCCCATTCCATAGGTTGCCTTTTAGTTCTGTTGATTGTTTCTTTGCTGTGCAGAAGACGTTTATTTTGATTTGGTCTCAACAGTTTACTTTTGCTTTTGTTTCCCTTGCCTCAGGAGACGTACCTAGAAAGAATATGCTATGGTCAATGTCAAACAAATTTACTGCTGGTGTTCTGGGATTTTTATGATTTCACGTCTTACATTCAGGTCTTTAATCTGTTTTGAATTTATTGGTGGGTATGGTGTAAGAAAGTGGTCCAGTTTCATTCTTTTGCAGGTAGCTATCCAGTTTTCCCACCACCATATATTGAAGAGACTTTTACCCAGTGGATAGTCTTTACGGCTTTGCTGAAGATTGACTATATAGTTGTGGGTTCATTCTTGGGTCTTCTGTTCCATTGATCTATGTGTCGATTTTTGTGCCAGTACCATACTATTTTGATTACTCTAGCTTTGTAATATAACTTGAAGCCCAGAATTGTGATGCCTTCAGCTTTTTCTTTTACAATGTTACTATGGCTATTCAGGGTCTTTGGTGGTTCCATACAAATTTTAGGATTGTTTGTTCTAAGCTCTGTGAAAAATGTTGGTATTTTGGGAGGTATTCCATTAAATGTATAGGTTGCTTTGGGTGGTATAGTCATTTTAACAATATTTGTTACTTCCATCTATGAGCATGAAATGTCTTTCCATTTCTTTGTGTCATCTTCAATTTCTTTCATCAGTTCTTTATAGTTTTTAGAGTACAGGTCTTTCACCTCTTTGGTTAGGTTTATTCCTAGCTATCCTATTGTCTTCAATGCAAGTAAAAATGGGATTGATTCCTTTAGTTTTCTTTCTGTTGCTTCATTATTGGAGTACAGAAATGCAACAGATTTCTGTACACTGATATTGTATCCTGCAACTTTACTAAATTTGTTTATTAGTTTAGCAGTTTTTTAGTGAAGTGTTTAGGGTTTCCTATACACAGTCTTGTCATCTGCAAAGAGTGAAAGTTTTACTTCTTCCTTGCCAATGTGGATGCCTTTTCTTTTTGTTGTCTGATTGCTGTAGCTCTGACTTTCAGTGCTATGTTGAATAAAAGGGGTGATCAGAGTGGACATCCCGGTCTGGTTCCTGACTATAGAAGAAAAGCTCTCAGTTTTTCACCGTTGAGTAATGCTAGCTCTGGGCTTTTCATATTTGAGATTTGGCCTTTTTTATGCTGAGGTATAGTGCCTCTAAACTTGCTTTGTTGAGGGTATTTATCATATATGGATGCTGTACTTTGTCAAATGCTTTTTCTGCATTTATGGAAATTATCAAAGTTTTTATCTTTTTTTTAAAATCTTTCTCTTGTTGATGTGATAGATCATGTTGATTGACTTGCGAATACTGAATCACACTTGCAACCTAAGGCTAAATCTCACTTGATTAATGTGAATATATGTAATGTATTATTTGATTCAGTTTGCTAGTATTTTATTGACAATTTTTGCATCTATGCTCATCCAGGACATTGGCTTGTAGTTCTCTTTTTTAATGGTGTCTTTATTTGGTTTTGGTATTTGGGTAATGCTGCCCTCATTGAAAAAAATTAGAAATCTTCTTTTCTATTTTTTTGGAATAGTTTGAGAAAAATAGGTATTAACTCTTCTTTAAATGTTTGGTAGAATTTGCCTATGAAGTCATCTGGTTTTGTTTGTTGGGAATTTTCTGATTACTAATTCAATTTCTTTGCCGGTTATCAGCCTGTCCCATTTTTCTGTTTCTTTCTGCTTCAGTTTTGGTAATTTATATGTTTCTAGGAATTGATACATTTCTTCTAGGTTGTCCAGTTTGTTGGCATATAGTTTTTCAAAATATTTTCTTGTAATTGTTTGTATTTCTATAGTGTTGGTTATTTCTTCTAACTTTGCTTATTTGGGTCCTTTCTCTTTTCTTTTTGATAAGTCTGGCTAGAGGGGGCACCTGGGTGACTCTGCTGTTCAAGTGTTCAACTCTTGATTTTGGCTCAGGTCATGATCTCATGGTTGGTGAGACTGAACCCTGCAGGGCTTGCTTGGGATTCTCTCTCTCCCTCCCCCCTTTCTGTTTATCAATTTTGTTAATTTTTTCAAAGAACCAGTGCTCCTGGTTTCATAGATCTATTCTATTGTTTTATTAGTTCCTATATCATGTATTTTTGCTCTAGTCTTTATTATTTCCTTCCTTCTGCTGGCTTTAGGCTTTGTTTGCTGTTCTCTTTCTAGCTCCTTTAGGTGTAAGGTTAGGGTGTTTGAGATTTTTTTGGTTCTTGAGGTGGACCTGTATTGCTATATACTTCCCTCTTAGGAAAGTTTTGCTGCATCCCAAAGGTTTGAACTGTTGTATTTTCATTGCTTTGCCCATTTTCTAATTAGGTTGTATGTCTTTAAATTGTTGAGTTGCAAGAGTCGTCATATATTCTGTGTATTAAGCCTTTTCCAAATATATGATTTCCAAATATTTTCTGCTATTCCATATATCATCTTTTCACTTTCTTTGAAAACATCCTTGCAAAAAACTTTCAAATTTTGATGAAGTTCAATATATCTATTTTTTTCTTTTGTTGCTCATGCTCTTGGTGTCATATTTAAGACTCCACTGCCAGATTTAAAAGCATGAAAATTTACCCCTGTGCTTTCTTCTAGGAATTTTATTGTTATTACTCTTATATTTAGGTCACTGATCCAGTAAGTTTTTTACCTGGTTTAAGGTAGGGATCTAACTTCATTCTTTTACATGTGAAAATCCAGTTGTCTCAGCAGCAATGGATGACAATTCTTTCCCCAACTGACTGCACTCTGTACCCTTGTCAAAAATCAAATGGACAAAAAAATATCAGACTACATTTAATCTATCTTATTTGCTTCTTCAATCTGAGGATTCAAATACTGCTTTAAATAAATTCATCTTCCTCTCTCCTCCTGGAGCTTCCATTGGCCTTTTTAATTTGTTCATCCATGTTTCTTCATCTCTTTTTCGTATTTTCTCTTTATAATCTTGTCCTGTATTCTGGGTAACTTTATCAAATCTATCTTTCCAGTTGACCAACTCTCTTTTAACTAGGTCTAATGTACTATTAAATCTATCTACTAAATACAATTTCAGTAACAATATTTTTCATTTTTAGAAGCTCAGATTTGTCAGATTTGTCTAATTCCTTTTTTTCAGGTCTTATTTTTTCCTTATAGTTGGAATTTATTTTTGTATGTTTCTAATGATTTTATATATACATACATATTTTATAGTGTCCTCTATAGTCTATCAATTCAACTTCTTACAGGGCTAATCTTGTACATTATTTTGTAATCTGTGTTTATATCTGCATATCATTTCCACATATGATTTATAACTTATTTTTTAAATTGTAAGTTCATCTTCACTGAAGCTCAATTTTTCTGGGAGAAATTCATGCATTCTGGATTATGGAGTAGTTTTATATTTGCCTCTAAAAGATACCCCAGGTGTATTAGTAGCTAAATCCTATTATATATTAGAGGATTCTTACACCATGCAGGCTATAGCATATGAAGTCCAAATCCACAGTTTCAATTTTTTTTCTTGGAGACTCCTTTCTTCACCCAGGATCCGAGCAGAGGCAAGATTCTATTTTTTAAAAATATTTGTTTGTTTATTTTGCTGCTTCTCTTAATTCTCTGTTTCACTTATAAAGCCCATTGAAATTTCTGGTTCTATGCTGGGTTCTCAGTTCTAAGGCTCTGGTTTTGATAAGTCCAGGACTTTCAAAATACATGTTAAAACCAAAGACTCTAGCTCACAAATCTTCTACCTCCTAGGTTGTACCAGGCCAGCATAATTACTACTGTGCTTTCAAATTCCCTCTTAATTTCTGGTAACTGGAGAGATCTGTTTTTATTGAAAGCTCAGATGTGTTTTAAGAGAAAAAGGTAGTTTATAAATGTATTCAGCATTTCTAGATATTTGTATTGGGAGCATTTCTATGTTAGCTTAATCCACTTTTTGTCAGAATGAAAAGACCTATAATATTTTTCAACAACACTAACTGGTTTTCCTATCTTTTGATTTTAGTATATCAAAACACTGGAGTTTCCTATAACTTTAGGCAGTTTTTTTTTTGGTTAATTCTCTTGGTTTTTCAAAGATAACATCTACAGAAACAAACAAAAGAAGTCTTTTCCCACTTTTATAACTTTTATTTTCTTATTCAAAGGTACTTATCACCGTTTCTAAATCAGTGTTGAGTAACAGTGCTACGTAAGAGCAAACTTGGGGTGCCTGGCTGGCTCAATTGATTAAGCTTCTGACTCTTGATATCAGCTCAGGCAGGTCATGATCTTACGGTTGTGAGATCGAGCCCCACATCAGGCTCCACACTAGAGCCTGCTTAAGATTCTCTTTCTCCCTCTGCCCCTCCCCTACTCACGGAAAGGAAAAGGAAAAGGAATAAAGGAAAAAAGGAAAATGAAAAGGAAAGGAAAGAAAGGAGCAACTTTATCATCTCAAATTCAATGGAAATATTTCACCATCTATGACTCCAGGACAGTTTGTTACTATTATGAATTAGGAATTCTATTAGAAATAACTATTCTATTATAGTTATAGAATAAAATAAGTATTCTATTATTCCTATTAGGAACTATGCTATTTCTATTTTGCTAAGAAGATTTATTAGGATTGAATAATATTTTAAACTTTAAAAAAGATTGAGATGTAATCCACATCACATAAAGTTAACCATTTCAAAGTGAGTAATTAAGTGGCACTTAGTTCATTCAGTGTTGTGCAATCACCGACTTTATCTAATTCTAAAACATTTTCTTCACACCAAAAAAACCCCCTGTACCCATTAAGCATTTGCTACATGTGGCAGCACTTCCCTGAAGCCCCTTATCAACCAATAACCTGCATTCTGTCTTTATAGATTTACCTAATCTGGATATTTTATATAAACAAAATCCTAGAATATGTGATCTTTCGTGTCTGGAGTATTTCACTTAGCAGGTTATTTTTGAGGTTCCCACATTGTTATGTATGAGTACTTCATTACTTTTTATAAAAGCTGATACATACAATAGTCCACTGTATGTATGAACCATAGTTTGTATGTCCATTCTTCCACTGAGGGATATGTGGGCTGTTTCCACCTTTTGGCTTTATGAATAGTGGTGCTATAAACATGAGTGAATGTACACATATTTATTTGAGTTTTCAGTTCTCTGGGGCTATATACCTAGCAGAAGAATTGCTGAGTCCTATGATAACCCTATGTTTAGCTTTTTGAGGAACCACCAAACTGCTTTCCACAGAAATTGAACCATTTTACAGTCCCACTAGTAATGTATAAGGGTGCTGGTTTCCCCACATCCTCATCAAAGCTTATTTTTCATTTTTTTAAAAGTAGAACCATCCAAGTGGGTGTGATGTGGCATGTCACTGTGGTTTTGATATGTATTTCCCTAATACTTAATGATGTTGAGTATCGTTTCATGTACTTGTTTGCCATCTGTATATCTTCTTAGGAGAAATTTCTATTCCAGTCCTTTGCCTATTTTTAAATCAGGTTCTTTTATATATTCTAAATAGTAGACTCTTATTAGACATGTGATTTCCAAATATTTTCTCCGATTCTGCAGTTGTCTTTTCATTTTCTTAATAACTTCCTTTGATGTACAAAAATTTTACATTTTAATTAAGTCCAGTTTATCTATTTTTTCTTTTGTTGCTCATGGTTTTGGTGTCTTTTCTATGAATCTATTGCCAGATCCAAGGTCATGATAATTTACCCCTATGCTTTCTTTCGTGAATTTTATGGTTTTTATTCTTACATTCTTTAAAACATTTTTTAAATATTTATTTATTTTTGAGAGAAAGAGAGAGAGAGAGAGCAAGCGCAAGTGGGGTAGGGGCAGAGAGAGAGAGAGAGAGAGAGAGCCGCATAATCTGAACCAGGCTCCAGGCTCTGAGTGGTCAGCACAGAGCCCAACAAAGGACTCAAACTTGGGAAGAGTGAGATCATAACCTGAGCTGAAGTTGGCCACTTAACCAACTGAGCCACCCAGGCGCCCCGTGCTTATATTCTTAAATTAACTTTTAAGAATTAATTTTATGCACATAGTGTAAGGCAGAGATCTAGCTTCATTTTTTTTCATCGTGAAAATCAAGTTGTTCCATCACCATTTGTTGAAGAGACCATTCTTTCCCCACTGAATGGTCTTGACACTTCTCAAAAATCAACTGGCCACAGATGTATACGTTTATTTCTGTACTCTCAATTCTACTACATTGTTCTATACATCTATCCGGGGCGCCTGGGTGGCTCAGTGGTTAAGGCGCCAAATTCGGCCCAGGTCGGATCTCACGTTTGTGGGTTCGAGCCCCGCATCGGGCTCTGTGCTGACGGCTAGCTCAGAGCCTGGAGCCTTTTTCTGGTTCTGAGTCTCCTTCTCTCTCTGCCCCTCCCCCTCTCATGCTCTGTTTCTCTCTGTATCAAAAATAAATAAAAAACATTAAAAAAAATACACCTATCCTTATGTCAATATGACATTGTTTTGATCACTACAGATTTGTACTAAGTTCTGAAATCAACAGGTGTGAGTCATTCAACTTTGCTTCTGTTTCAATGATGAAGTCCTTTTCTTACGTCCCTCAATGTGATGAACTACATCAAATTTCCTAATACTAAATCACGTGTGGATTCTTGAGTTAAACGCTACTTTGGTCTTCTATTCTACTTTTAGATCCCATTTGTTCTATTTTTCTGTCTATTTTTTCATCTATATTTATAAGTGGAACTGGTGTACGGTTTTCTTTTTGTTTTATGCTATCTTTGTTACATCAGGATTCTGTAATGCCATAAAAAAAAATCTTGAAACCATTCTTTTCTCCCCCAACCCTCATATGCTCTGGTATAGTTAAACAGCATAAGAATTATTCTTTGAGGTTTTGAAAGAATCAATCTGTGTAACCATCTATAATCTTTTTGGGTAGATAGTTTTGGATTTTAAAAACATTCTCTATTTCCTTTGTGGTTACAGGCCTATTCAACTTTTCATTTTCTACTTTAATTAACTTTGGTAATGTATATTTTCCTAGAACATTCTTTTTTTTTTTTTTTTAAAGAAAAAGTGAGGAGGATCAGAGAGAGAGGAGGACAGAGATCTGAAGCAGGCCCTGTGCTGATGAAGAGCCTGATGCAGGGTTCCAACCCACAAACTGTAACATCACGATATGAGGTTAAGTTGGACACTTAACCGACTATGCCACCCAGTGCCCCTTCCATAGAACATTCTTAATCTAAATTTTCCAATTTGTCAGCATAAATTATAAAGTACTCACATAACTTGAATCTGTGATTGGGTCGCCTCACTTTCTTATCTCTAGTATTATATATCTCTGTTTTCTTTCTTTTTCTTTACTGGGACTTGTTCCTAATACTACATCCAAGTCACTTAATCCTTGTTTCCATTTTTTATTAATAATAATGGAATCTGGTTTCTGAGTTATCTTTAGGTGCTGAGATATGAATACAGGTTTCAAAGTGTTACCAGAGAATTTTATTCTATCATTTTGATCGCTTCAACTGATCTGTTATGGGTATTTATGCCAGCAAAAAAAAAGGAGGGGGGCAGGGAGATTTAACGGAAAGGAGAGAACAAAAATATCTCATATATGGACTGACTCTTAGCTGCATAATCTATTTTGGAAGTGTGGAGATGGAAATCAGCATTGTGCTTTACTAGAATATGAGAAAAACATGCCTATTGAAATAAACATTATTAAAGAGGTCTCTCTTCTTTTCTGAGACACTATCTTACTGAAGAATTGCAGCTGACTTATGCTTTAATGGCTAAAATATTTGACACTGGGACTTCTTTTGTCCGTATGCCTTTTCCAAACTCCCTCTGAGTAAGGAACTTTTATTCACAAAAATGTACTTTAGAAAAACTAGTATGTGGAATTTCATTCTTGGATGAATTAGGTCATTTTTCCTTTTCTTGAAAAAATTATTTAAATAATCTCCTGCCTTATTTTCGGTAATGTTAGCCATGAGAAGAAATTCTCAGACTTCTGAAGTGAAAGACAACATTAGCAAAAAGTGACATTATGATTAGTTTATAAGGTGTAAGGCACATTATCAGGTATAGAAAATGATATTTTGCTTCAGGTCTCTAATCAAAGGGGAATAGTTAAGTCAAATTAAAATGGGTTACTTTTATGTAGAAATCTGGAGTACAATTACATTTGAACAAGTCATCTGACCTAAATATATGCATTAAATCTAATCACAGAAGTTTAAAGCTGAAAAGAACTTAAAGAGATTCAGAAGCTTTATCTTTCAAATGTAGCACAGAGTGTCAAAAAAGTTAAGTGATTTATACAGTCATATAACTAGTAAATTAACAGAGCTAGGAATAGAACTTTGATCTTTTCACTTCTAGATCTTTCTTTTTTCAATTATCTCACATTACCTCTGCAGCTTTCCTATTCAAATAATAATTTATAGTTTACTGGTCTTACTTACTTAATGCTAGTCTACTTAAAAAAAAAAGTTGATCAAATAGGAATAGTTATTTCTTTCTTCCTTAGAGCTCAGTATTTCCTTCATAATTAAAATTATCCTGCTTTCCTAGTGACACTGTATCACTGGTAACCAAACAGTAGATATGGGAGGTTTTGCTTTAGAAAAATATTATAGCTGATAAGTAAAGAAAGGATGACAGAATTAAAGTATCACTATTTTGCAACTTAATGATTTAATAATCCCCAGCAAAGATAATGAATGGCTATTGTCATCAAAAAGATAATCAGCTATTGTGTGTCTCCTGATCATAGTTCACAACACCAATGAGGTATTCCTGGGAAAACAAACAAACAAACAAATAAACATCTAAGCTAAATCTGATCAAGCCTCTAAGAACCAACTCACAAAAATTACAGGAAACAGGGGCACCTGGGTGGCTTAGTCAGTTAAGTGTCTGACTACAGCTCAGGTTATGATCTCAGGGCTCATGAGTTAGAGCTCTGCATCAGGCTCTGTGCTGACACCTCAGAGCCTGGAGCCTGCTTCCAATTCTGTGTCTCACTCTCTCTCTCTGCTCCTCCTGTACTTGCACTCTCTCTCTCTCTCAAAAATAAACAAAACATTCAAAAAAATATTTTTAATTATAGGAACTAGAGGAACATGTTAAACAGAATGAATTTTTGGCATTTTCAATTTGCTAAAGAGTGAAGAATTAGAGTTCTAGACCAATCAGACAAATAAGTTACAGTGAACATGAAAGTATCTCAATTCAAATGCCGAAAAGAATGCCCTAAAAGTAGAAATAAACCAGAAGTAGAATGAGTCATGTTAAAACTGTAATCCAGCTTCTGTTAACATAAAACTTGACAAGGACATTATGAGGAAAAAAAATTACAGTCCATTCTGACTCAAAAGTATAGATGTGCAATTTCTGAACAAAGTATTAGCAAAGAGAATCCAGAAATACATTCAATGAACTCAACTTGATCAGTATTTATAATGATCAAGTTGAGCTTATTCCAGGAATGTGAGGTTAACTATTCAAAAACTCTAGTAAGTGTAATTTACCACCTAACAGAATTAAAGATAAAAATTATATAATCATCTCTATAAGTACAGAGTACGCTTCTGATAAAACATAGTTTCCATTCATAATTTAAACTATTTTTTAACCAAGAACAGAAAGGAACTTGTTTAATCTGATAAACTGTGGTAAGATTGGGAATGAGACAAGAATTCTTGTTATCACCAATTCTCCTCAGAGTTATACATCAGTCTCTGACCAATGTGACAAAGGGAGAAAAAAACTTTTTAAGTATATATAAGAAATAAAACAATAGATATTCAGAGATAGTATAACTGTATTAGTAAAAAACCCAAAGGAATATACAAAAAAATTATTAGAATTAATGAGTTTAGAAGGACTGTATATATAACTTCAACATACAAAAGTCAACTGTATCATTTCACAATATATACAAATATTGAATCATGTTGTACATCTGAAACTAATATAATGTTATATGTCAATTATATTTCAATTTTTAAAAAAAAGTCAATTGTATTTCTGTAACAGCAATAAGCAGAAAATGAAATTTTGAAAAAGATACCATTTATAACAATCAAAACTAAATGTTTGGTATTATCCTTCATTCATGAATCTACTCTTCTAATAACAGTCTCTCCCAAAATAATATGGCAACTCTACCCTACCAATTGCTCAGATCAAAAACTTTGGCACTCGTGGTGCCTGGGTGGCTCAGTCAGTTAAGCATCGGATTCCTGATTTCGGCTCAGGTCATGATCCCACAGTTTGAGAGTTCAAGCCCTGAGTCAGGCTCCATGCTAACAGCGTGGAACTTGCTAGGGATTGTCTCTCTACCTCCTGTATGAATGTACTTTCTCTCTCTCTCTCTCAAAATAAATAAATAAACTTTAAAAAGAAAAAACACCTTGACACTATCTTTGACTTCTTTTCTTCTTTGTTGACATTTCACAGATTTAACGAATCTATAAATACTATCAGCTCTGCCTACAAAACTCATCCAGAATCGAACCCCTACTCACCACTTCCAGTACTACCTGGTTGTAAGCCATCATCATCTTTCAGGTCTGGATTTTCTTAACTTAACTGATCTCTCTGCCTTCACGCTTGCTCTTCTCTACAGTTGATTCTCAGCACGAGTCAGAGGAATCCTTTTACAATCTATGTTACATAATGTCACTCCTCTGCTCAAAATTCTCCAATGGCTTCTCATTTCACTCTAAATAAAAGCCAAAGTCCTCAAAATGGTCTTATAAGACCCTATACCATTGGTTTTTCAAAGTGGCGTGTTTAGGAAATATATGGAGGCATTTTTGGTAACAATGACTTGGAAAATTCCTCATAGATCTTGTGCACAGATGATAGCCTGGTTCCTGTATGATGATCTGAGTGTGCTACTGGACATTCATTTAGAGTGGATAAAAAACTTACTTGTAATTATTTAAGCTCTAACTCCATTTTACATATATACACAGTATTTTTTTGCACAATTGCAATTGCTATGTCAATCAAGGAAAGAATGTTACTTTGGTAAGAATTTTACCAAAAGCTGTTGACCATTTCAGAAAATAACATCTCCACTAAAATCCACTTATGGTATATGAATTATCAATATATCACATCAGTCTACATTTGCAGCTCTCATCCATAGTGATTCTAAGGGAAAAGTGTCTTCTAGGGTAATTATGTCCAAGCACTCACATACTGGTTTAATTTTATTCAAGTATTTTTTCTTCTTTTATATATTTAATTATGTAAGCATAAGTAGGTTATACTATGTATATATTTCATTTAGGATGGTGTAAGTAGTATTATAAGATACGTGTAGAGAAAATATGGATGACACATCTGACCAGTGTGAAAAGTATTAAACTACATGATCTGGCACTCCGCTACTACCTGATCTCATCTCTACTTGTACTACCTGTTCTGAACACATTGGCTTCCGTGCTGTGCCTCAGCATACCATTTTTCTGCCCTAGACCCTTTACACTTGTTGCCCCTTGTGTCTATAATCTCCTTCCTCAGGTACCTGAATGTTTGCTTTCTTACTTTCTTTGAATCTTCACTCAAAAGTCACTTTTCCAGTGAAGACTCCCCTGACCATCTTATTTTAAATTTCACTACCATTACCACCATGCACTTCCTTCAAACCTAATTCCCTTTTGACATACCAGGTACTTCATACATTTTTATTTGTTCACTGTTAAAACCAATTAGCATATATGCACTGTGCAGGAATTTTGTCTCTTTTGTTTGCTATACTACCTGTGCCTAGAACATCACCTGGCAAAGAGCAGGCAGTGAATATCTTTTAAATGTATTAATGAATTACTAGACTCATAGAGAAAAAAACGTAGCACATTACTTAGCTCAACATTAAATAACAGTTAAGAACCATTATACTGAAACCTTTTACACCAAATTTGACAAAGAAAAGGGTACAGGGGCACCTGGGTGGCTCAGTTGGTTAGGCATTGGACTTTGGCTCAGGTCATGATCTCATGATTCATGAGTTTGAGCCCCCCATCAGGTGAGCACGAGCCTTGCTTTGGGTGCACTGAGTCCCACATCAGGTGAGCATTAGCCCTGCTTCTCTGTGTCTCTCCCTCTCTGCCCCTCATGGGATTCTCTTTCCCTCACTCTCTCTCTCCCTTACTCCCTTGTACCCTCTCAAAACAAAAAAAGAAAAAGAAAAAAGAAAGAAAAGAAAAGAAAAGGAAAAAAAGGGGGGGGGGACAATTTATGGTTGTAGGACAAAATGTAAATGTTACTGACTTCATAGTATGAAAAAGAAAAGCACAGCTGATATAAGTTTGAAGGTAAGAGAGTAAGGGGTTTTAGTATTTTTGTCTTACATGGTAGGGAATCAAGATATACCATCTAAAATTAGAGAAGAAAAAATTAATGAGTATAGGAAACCAGCAGAAAAACCAAAAACAGTAATTCCAAAAGTCTGGGTGAAGAGACAAAGAAGATGGAAAGACAGGGTGTGTGGGTTAAATGGTCCTTTGTCATCTTTATAGTAGGCAACCAATGATATAACTGGGTAAGTTAAGAATAGACACTAAAATGATATTATCTAAAGAAGTTAAAATATTACCAATTGTAGAAGCAGAAATAAATAAATATGGTTAAGTGTCACTGGGAAGTGGGATTAGTGGTAGGGAAGGTGTTGTTTTCTTGTCACAAGCTTATATTACTTCAATGAAAAAAAATTTTTTTTAATGTTTTATTTATTTTTGATACAGAGAGAGACAAAGCATGAGAGGGGGAGGGGCAGAGAGAGAAGGAGACACAGAACCGGAAGCCGGCTCCAGGCTCTGAGCTAGCTGTCAGCACAGAGCCTGACGCGGGGCTCCGAACCCACAAACGTGAGATCTGACCTGAGCCGAAGCCGGAGGCTTAACCGACTGAGCCACCCAGGCGCCCCAATGAAAAAATTTTTAAAGCCTAAATTATATTCAACACTGTTTTAATAAACTTTTAATTCACATGTCATGGTTATAAAATCATAATATAGTCCTTAAGAGCACAATCCTCTAGGGGCACCTGGGTGGCTCAGTCAGTTAAGCGTCCAATTTCAGCTCAGGTCATGATCTCGTGGTTTGTGAGTCTGAGCCCTGCATTGGGCTCTGTGCTGACAGCTCAGAGCCTAGATTCTGCATCGGATTCTTTGTTTCCCTCTCTCTCTCTATCCCTTTTGCGCGCTCGCTCTCTCTCTCTCTCTCTCTCTCTCTCTCTCTCTCTCTCATACACACACACTCTCTCTCTCTCTCTCAAAAATAAAATAAACATTTAAAAAATCAAAAAAACAAAAAGAACACAACCCTCTAAATCTAGACCACAGGAGTTTAATGTTGGCTTCAAATAATCAGATATCACCAACTATTCCCTAGCACTATGATGTAACAAAAAACTCACTGCATCATATTATGCCACAAAGAAAATCATCAGTTCATAAGAGATTCTGAATAAAGCTAACACTTCCTTTCAAAATGCACAGCAAATCATGAGTAACTGAAATGCTTGGGATTAATAAACCAATAACATTTTATAGTTTATGTTAAAAAGTTATCTGAAACAAAAAGCATTTTTGCCAAATGTTTAATGTTTCAGTAATCTCTACACCTGACCTGGCGCTTGAACTCATGACCCCGAGAGAGTCAGTCCCACGCTCCTCTGACTGAGCCAGCCAGGCACACCCAAATTTTTAATGTTTCAGACAGAAAAACATTATGATGTCACTGTCAGCAAGCTAGAAAACTAAGAAATGAATACAATGTATCTATCTATTAGCCAACTGGTCACTTCAATTGATTTATTTCATTGGTACCATATATGTGAACCTTGCGTTTGAATCACTAACAGTCACCTAGAGTATCTTCAAAAAAATTACAGTATGAGGTAGTTTTGAAATGAAACATTATTGTGTATGCAGAAGACTGTCACATTCAGACAATAAAACTGTAAGTAGCAATGAAAGTCCCCTCTCTTGGGAGAAAGAGAATTTTTAAAGCTATTAAGAGGTTGTTGTGACCAATGCGTTAAACATCTATCTAAAGCTTCTGACTCCTATTCAAGAGAAGATATTTAACTTACAGTGTTAAAAATTCAATTAAGGAAAAAACTCAAGAAATAAGAAATGCAGATTTAGAACTCCAGTATTCAGTTGGCATCTAACAAATAACAATAATAACAGCAACACCAAAATTTATTGTATCCTCACTATGTGCCAGGCAGTGTTGTGTTTTTCATGTACTGTATTCATTTATTTCTCAGAACACCTATATTAGAAAAGTACTAGTTCTTATGTTATAGATGAAGAAACAGAGGTGGAGAAAGCTTAAGTAATTTGATTACGGTCACAGTTAATAACTGGCATAGCACAAATTCAAACTTGGGTAGTTTGGTTTGAAAGCATATGCTCTAGATGCCTAAAATTTATTACAGAGCCAATGAAAGACAGAAAGCAGGTAAGTGACATAGTCCTATCTGCAATTTAGGAAGATCACTATTAGAGCCCTAAGATAATAGTTTGAAAGGGAAACACGATCAGCCCCAAGAAAAACAGTCAAGAGAACTATAATGGTCTAGGGAGGAAAAAAAAAAAAAAAAGCTGAGGACCTGAGAAAGAACAAAAAGACAGAGGATAGATATTTAAGGATAGATATGATATAATGACTGTAACTGACATTGTTAGTTGCCTACATATCAGCCATTTTTTCAACTGGCTTCCCCTGCTAAAAGAGCCTAATTCCTTGGTACAGGCTGAAAATAGCAAATAATTGCTTTCTTGGATTTCCTTGCAACTATAGCATGGACATTTAATTCAATCCTAGCCAAAGGAAAAGTAGTAGGAAGTGTCTGTGTGTATGGTTGTAAGGGGCTATCCCATTCTGATATAAAAGACATTCACTCCCTGGTCTTTTTTTTTTTAGATAATGATGAGTGAGGATATATATTATTCTTTTTTTTAAAGTTTATTTATTTATTTTGAGAGAGTGTGTTTGAAAGAGCAGGAAAGGGGCAGAGAGCGGGAGAGAGAGAATCCCAAGCAGGCTCCATGCTGTCAGCACAGAGCCCAACGGTGGCGCTTGAACCCATGAACTGTGAGATTATGACCTGAGCCAAAACCAAGAATTGGACACTCAACTGGACAGGCCAGCCAGGCACCCTGCTTTAAATGGGTTTCTGGATTCTATCTGATAATACTGTCAAAAGTTCTGTGTTAATATCTATATAATAATTTTGTTTGTAGTCTCCTTTTATGCTGTCAAGTTTTAGAATACTACATATATAAAAAGAAATTCTAAGTTTATAAAACGAATTTGGAAGGCTCTGATGAACAGATAAAGCATGACTTTCATCTTTTCGTCAGAAGATTAATAGTTCTCAGGGCAACCGGGTGGCTCAATTGATTAATCATCTGGCTCTTGATTTCAGCTTGGGTTATATCTTGCGGTTCAAGGGGTTGAGCTTTATGTTGGCAGTGCAGAGCCTGCTTGGGATTTTCTCTCTCCCTTTTTTCTCTGCTCCTCCCCTGCTCACTCATATGTATGCATGCTTTCTCTCTCTCTCTCTCTCTCTCAAAATAAATGACTATACTTTAAAAAATAAATTTATGCTCCTATGAGCACATGTACCCCAATGTTCACAGCGGCACTTTCAACAATAGCCAAATCATGGAAAGAGCCTAAATGTCCATCACCTGATGAATGGACCAAGAAGATGTGGTTTATATATATATACAATGGAGTATGACATGGCAATGAGAAAGAATGAAATCTGGCCATTTGTAGCAAAGTGGATGGACTTCAAGGGTGTCATGCTAAGTGAAATAAGTCAGACAGAGAAAGACAGATACCATATGTTTTCACTCATAGGTTTAACAGAAGAAACCTAACAGAGGACCATAGGGAGGGGAAGGGGGAAAGAGAGTTGGGGAGAGAGGGGCACAAATCATGAGAGACTACTGAATACTGAAAACGAACTGAGGACTGAAGGGGGAGGGGGGTGATGGCATGGAGGGGGCACTTGTGGGGAGAGGCACTGGGTGTTATATAGAAACCAATTTGACAATAAACTATTATAAATTAAAAAAAATAAACTATTATAAATTTAAAAAAGATTAATAGTTCCCTTGGTATGTTAGGGTTAGGAAGTAGAAAAAAGGAGGTAGATAACTTTTACATCTTATAATATTTCTTCTACAGGAGTTGGTCTTTTTATATTTTCAGTTTCTTTGGAATTAGTTTTGGTCATTTATATAACTCAAGAATATTACCAATTTTATCCATGTTTTCAAGTTTATTTGCCTAGAATCTTATTGTTATTTTTTTTAAGAGAAAGGGTATGAGCAGGGGAGAGAGGCAGAGGGAAAGAGAGAGAGGGAGGGAGGGAAGAAGGGAGAGAGAGAGAGAAAGAGAATCTTAAGCAGGATCCATACTCAGCACAGAGTCTGACACAGGGCTTGATCCCATGACTCTGGGATCATGATCTGAGCCAAAATCAAGAGTGGATGATCAACTGACTGGGCCACCCAGGCACCCCTATAGAATCTTAATTTTAAAAATTTCATTGGTATCTCTGATTATTTTCCCATTTTACTTTTTATTTTGTGTGTTTGTGCACAAAAGTATATTTAGCAACTTCTAATTTGGTATTAACACTGTACACCAAAATCTTCTGAAATCACTGATTATTAGATATTGCATGATAGATAAGCCACTGGATCAGAAACTAGCCTATCAGAAATACTGAAATTGTTGGGTGCCTGGGTGGTTCAGTCGGTTAAGCGTCTGGCTTTGGCTCAGGTCTTGATCTCACGGTTCATGGGTTCGAGCCCCACGTCAGGCTCTGTGCTGACAGCTAGCTCAGAGCCTAGAGCCCGCTTCAGATTCTGTGTCTCCCTCTCTCTCTGACCCGTCCCCTGCTCGCATTGTCTCTGTCTCTCAAAAATAAAAAATAAAAGAAATACTGAAATAGCAAGAGCTCTACTTTCTGTACCATGGCTATATGCTTACATGCAAAATAAGAAAAGCCTGTATGATATTGCAATTTATAAGAAGTACAGATTTGGTCATTCACATAACCACAATATCTTTCTCATATATATTTGGTCCTCATCTAGAGTTTCCGACTCACAGCTCCCCAAATCCTTGAAATTTTCTGAGTGTTGAGAGTGATAAAGGTGTCTTTTGTTACGTAAAGGAGGCAACTTTCTTGGAAAACACCTAAGGATGGCAGCTGGTTGCCAGAAGGACCAATCATGTGATTAAAGGATTGAATCTGGCAGTGTCACCTCTCAACCCCTGGAGAGGGGAGAGGGGCTAGAAATTGAATCAGCCAATGACTCAGTCAATTATGACTATGTAATGATGCCTCCATGAAAACCCAAAAGGAAAGTTTTGGGGCCTTTCTTTTGGAGAGCTACTTGACTAACCAAAACATTTTGACATGCCACCAAGCGAGGTCAAAACCTCACCCTATATATCTCTTCATCTCACTGTTGATTCATACCCTTTATCCTGTCCTTTCATCAACTATTAAATGTAAGTGTTCCCCTGAGTTCTGTGGGCCAATTCTAGCCGATCTCTAAGGAGATCACTGGATCTCCAATCTGTAGCTGGTTGCTCAAAAACACAGGTAACAGCCTGGGGCTTGTGACTGGCATCTGAAATAGGGGGTGAGAGGACAGTCTTATAAGACTGAACCCTGAAATCGTGGAATCTGATGAATTCTCAAACACTATGCTGGTGTCTAAGAGCTGCTTGGTGTTGCTAAGGCAGAGGGTTGGGAGACGACCCCCCTCACCACATTCTAATGGACAACACAAAAAAACCCTATTATTAAAATACTTCCTCTTATAACTTCTAGCACAATGGCAATCCTTATCTTAGAAATGAATGAACCCCAGAACAACTTGGCAGATCACTTAATACAGCAAAATGTTGGTCCAGGAGTAAACACATCAATTCTAGCATTCATGTGTTCAATTCTCCATTTGGTCTATCCTATTTGTACATATCAGCCCACTGCCTGGTTTAGGGTTATAACCTAAACCAACAGGATAATGAAGTCCTTCCATCTCATTTAACAGTGAGTTAAATTAGATCAATTTGCAAACAATATGAATAAGCATAAATTTTTCTGTATCCAGCCCCTCATATCCTCCAAATTTGAAGATAATATGAAATCCAGAATCTATCCAGCAGCAGGTCTATTTTAGCATTCTATATGTATTCTACATAATCAGAGAATTAAGATTTTAATTATAAATCAAAGGATCGATGAACTGGATCAGATTCCAGCAACTGATTTTAACAACCAACAATAACACTAGCATTTTAAAATATAATGTTAGTAAGCAATTACAGGTAGTCTTAGTATATTACTTTAACTGATGAAGCATACTGTTTTAATCAACAGTTTTCAAAATTTTTGGTCACAGGACCCATTACACTGAAGACTCCAAAGCATTTTTGTTTGTGTCAGTTATATCTATTGATAATTCTACTATATTAGAAATTAAAACTAAGAATTTTAAAATATTTAATTCATTGAAAAATAATAATAAATGCATTTACAGATTAATGTAAATGACATTTTTAATGAAAAATAACTATATTTTCCAAAATGAAACAATTTTATGAGAAAGGTGGCATTGTTTCACATTTCTGCAAATCTCTCGAATATTTGGCTTAATAGAAAACTAGATTCTCACATTTGCATCTACATTCAATCTGTTGGAATATGTTGTTTTGATACATATTTTCACATAGATACATAGTTGGAAAAGAAAATACTTCAGCATCCCACAAAAAGATTTTGGGGACCTCACTTTGAGAACCACTACATTAAGTTTTTATAGTAATATTTCAATTCTAACATTAAAATTCCTCCTCTATTAAAGAAATTATTGGGGCCCCCGGGTAGCTCAGTTAAGTGTCCGACTCTTGATATGCGCTCAGGTCATAATCTCACAGTTCACAAGATCGAGTCTCACTTCAGACTCTGCACTGAGCATGGAACCACTTGGGATTCTCTCTCTCCCTCTCTATCTCTCAAACATTTTTAAAAAAGATTATCTCTGTTATACTATACTAGCAGAATTGCAAGACAAGCTTTGAAACCTACTTTACTCTAATTAGTTACTACTGTAATACCAAATTATAGTTACATAGGCACCAGTATACTTCAATACTTGGGAAAGATCAAACTAGTTGCAGTTTCACTTGATTACAGTCTAGCAATCTCATTTCTATTTCCATTAATTGTGTATTCTGTATCTTCCATTCTCCGGAGTAGCTATTCTACTGTCTTCAAATCCAATTCCACAATTTCTCTCCTCACTCTTCTATAGACATCTTCACTTCCTATTTCCTTGAGAAAATATGTCTTTAAAATAGAACACCAATTTTAAGCCACAAACACCATAAATGTAAGGCATTTTACACTCCATTTTCTACCTTTGCTACCACTAAAATAGAAGCAGCATCCTTCCTCCAACTAAAACAAATCCACTTTCTACATGTTTATTTAAGAAGGCCCTTTTGTTATGCTCAAGTCTCTCCTGTCTTAAAAACAAAATTCAACATAAAATCAAACTACCAGTGATTTATAGATGTTAATTGAGTAAGCTTTATGGTATATAAATTACATCCAGTAAAACTGTTAAGACAACAGTAACACACAGCTTCTCAACCTCACACACCCTTAGCTACTCTGCCTTTCTCTCTCCTTTGAAGACAAACTTTTTCATAAAAAAAAAAGTTTACCTTATTGAGGTATAATTGACATATAATGAACTATATATATTTAAAGTTATAATATGCTAAGTTCTTGTATATACCTGAGAAACCATGATCATAATCAACATAATAAACAGCCACTGCCACTAAAAGTTTTCTTGTGTACTCTGTAATACTTCCCTTCCACCCCGTCCTATCCTCACACGGCCTTGTCTGACAAACATGAATTAGTAATCTCTAGATTTGTCATCTTCTTTCTTATTTTGCATCCATTCACTCCTCGATCTAGATTCCATCCTCGTGACTCCACTGTGCTATCATCAAAATCACCAGGACTTTCAAATTTTTAAACTAATGAAGTTTCCTTTTTTCCTCAATAGCATCTGACCACTTTCTCCTTCCTTGAAACCCTGGCTTCTGAGATCACACTAGTCAGGTTTCCTTATACCTCTCTGGCTACTCATTCTTACTCTCCTTTGAAAATAACCCATTTCACTGCCTGTCCCTTCTATGTTTGTCCTAGGCCCCCCTCTCCTCTCACTCCCTCTAAGTAATCTCACTTACTCATGACTTTTAATGATAATTTATATATAGTCAACTCTCATTATTCAAGGATTCTTTATTTGCAAATTTGCCTACTCACTAGAATTTATTGGTAATCTCATATCAAAACTCATGGTGTTTGTGGTAAGTAGGGATCTGCATGCCCGTCTTTCCTAGGCACCTCAAAAGGAATTCATCTTCTCTACCCTCAAACATGTTCGTCCTCAGTGAGCATGCTCACCACCCTACTAGTTGTCTACATGGGAAACTTTCTATACCAACTCATCAGTAGTTCAGAATTCAGTAGTCCCCAAGGCAAGGCCAGATAAGACATCATTTGTCCAGCTATATTTGAGGAAGTGCATCCATTTTTAAAAACACCCTAAGTAAGGTGTCCTACCCGCATAAGATGTAAATCTTACATCTTAAATGCTTATCCCTAAAGCACATTTAATCAGCTATTTCTTATGACAAATGACAGTACCATTGAATGATGGTGAATCTTACTTATCTCACACAAAATACTTAAAAGTTGTATATTTCATAGCCAATTGGAAGTGCCTCAATTAACGTTATTTCAGTTATTTCAGTACTATATGCCAGCCTCTCAGAATCCTGTAAATGAAGTTTTTAAAACATATATATGCTTATTTATTACAAATATGATAACATGCTCATGACAAGAAATGTCACTAGTTCCAAAGGATACACATTGAAAAGTAAAAGGATCCCTAAATCTTCATTCTCATTCTGTAATTCATATTTATTTGTGTCTTAACAGGTATTTCTTACATATAAGGAGATACATAATTTTTTAAAATTTTTTAAAGAAAAAAATCATTTATTTAATTTTGAGAAACAGATCATGAGTGGGGGAGGGGCACAGAGAGAGAGAGAGAGAGAGTGGGGTGGGGAGATGAACAGAATCCAAAGTAGGCTCCAGCCTGTCAGCACATAGCCCGATGTGGGGCTGGAACTCATAAACTGTAAAGTCATAACCTGAGCCAAAGTCGGATGTTTATCCTACTGAGCCACGCCAGCACCCCAGATATTTTCTTTTTAACTATAAACAGAATCATACTATGTGTACCGTTCGTGCCCTGTCTTTATCACTTCATAATACACTAAAGTCATCTTTCTGTCGGGGCCTATCAGAGAATATTCTTTCAGCGTTTCCTCTGTCAATGATCATCACCTCTACCAATTTGGAACAAGAAACCAGGTATCTTCCTTAATACCATTCTTTTTCATTCCCTAGGTCCAGTCCATTTCCAATTCCTATTGCCTTTATCTCTTAATTATCTCCCGACTTAGTTCATTTCTTTTCATCTCCACAGTTATCATCTTAATCCAGACTAAACATGATCTCTCCTCTGGATTACTGTAACAATCTTTCACCAGACTCTCCACATCTACCATGGATTACCTCCAAACCACACTGCACCCAGAGTTCCAGTGTGGGAAGAGGAAAAAGTTCTGGAGACGGATGGTGCTGATGATTGTGTAACAATATGAATGTTATTAATGTTACTGTACTATGCATATAGAAATGGTTAAAATAGTAAAATAGTAATATATGTGGTCATTTTACCACAATAAAATGAATAAAAGATGAAAAAAACACCATTTAATGGCCTTCTGTAACTCTTAAAGTCCAAAATCCTTAACGTGGCCTACAAGGCCCTGCCCTATTGCTTTCCAGGTTGAGCTCATATAACTTCTTACACTACTACAACCTTCCCTTTTTTAAAAAGGACTTATCTCAGGTTTTTTTAATAAATTTTTAATGTTTTATTTATTTTTGTTTTTTGGGTTTTTTTCCTATGGAAAAACTCTCTTGTTTATTTGATTAAACAAAAATAAAATAAGCTGCATAGGAACAATTTTAAAGTCCAAAGAGACACCTTATTTATTTTTGATACAGAGAGAGACAGAGCATAGAGGGGGAGGGGCAGAGAGAGAAGGAGACACAGAACTGGAAGCAGGCTCCAGGCTCTGAGCTAGCTGTCAGCACAGAGCCTGACACGGGGCTCGAGCCCACAAACATGAGATGTGACCTGAGCCGAAGTCGGAGGCTTAACCAACTGAGCCACCCAGGCACCCATCTCAGTTTGTAATCATATATTATTAATGCAAATATCTAATTAAATTCTGTCTTCCTACAAGGACACTATCTACTCCACAAGAGCAAGAACTGTCTTTTTGTTTACCATTCAGAATATGCCTGGTGCACAGTAGGTATTAAAAAAATTTTACAAAATGAATATTGGTTAACCTTATTCTTTTTTTTTAAATAGTGGCAAAGAATTCCACTCAGTAGACTCATAATTTCTTTATCTAGTCCCAGAATAATGAGCATTTAACTTGTTTCCAGATTTTTGATATCAAACAATGCTAAAATAACCACTTCCGCCAATAATCTGTCAATGTACTTAAATGTAATTCTTTTTTTTTTTTAAGTTTATTTTTTTAGTAATTTCCATACCCAACATGGGGCTCAAACTCATGACTCCAAGATTAAGAGTTGCATGCTCTTCCAGTTGAGCCAGCTAGGTGCTGATTAAATGTAATTCTTTGAAGAGGTTGAAATTTCTGGTCAAATGAAAAGTGCATTTGAAAATTTGGCTGATATTTCCAAATTGCCCTCCTTATAGGTTACAATTTATATTCCAAGCAATCAACAATGTGTTAAGAGTGCCCGTTTCTACAATACTCATATAATCAAAATGAGTCTACTTTTTGGAGTGAGGTTGGGGTATGAGGTAGTAGGGAAGAGTGTTAGTTTTTATATAAAAGGGTTTTTTCATATCTTAATATCATGCCAAAGATTTTTAAATAAAATATTTAAGTTTATTCCTATAAAAGAACTCATTTCAGCAAATGAGTTAGGTAGAGAAATCTGTGTTTAGGATTTTTCTTTTGAGAGGGTACACAAGCAGGGCAGAGGGACAGAATGGAGGTGGTGGGGGGAGAGAAAAGAGAAAGAACGAGAACGAGAGAGAGAGAGAGAGAGAGAGAGAGAGAGAGAGAGAGAGGGAAAGCAGGATCCTCACTCGGTCTGGAATCCCACGACCCTGGGATCATGATCTGAGCTGAAATCAAGAGTTAGACACTTAACTGACTTGAGCCACCCAGGCACCCTGGAAAATGCTCAGTTATTAATAGACCATGGAAAATTTTGTATATTTTTCATGTATTTATTTAACATGTATATTCTATAAATCGCTTTTCTGTCATATAGATGCTTTTCCCTTTCTGAAGCTTCAGGCTATGTTTCAATCAATAGTAGAAAATTACAGTAAGAATATTCATACATAAGAACATGTAGAAAATAGAGGAAAATGTTAACATTTTATATTAGACTACATTTTTTCTAGGAGATATTAACATTTTAGTCTAGTTCCTTCTATTTTTTTGTACCCACACTTACACAGCATGCTTATATAATTATAAATCACTTCTTTTCACTGAAGACTATAACATGTACATTACTTTCATGACCTTAATTGTGACCCTTCTTCTTCAGGTGTCAAGTAATAGTAAGAAAAGACACCTGTATGGCACCCCCTTCTCTAGATCTTCACTATGCTATTACTTCTTTGAGCTTCCATTTTCTGATCTTATAGGTGAAGGTATAAATGGTCCCTGTAAGATTAACAGTTATAAGATTAAAGAGAAAATTCTTTTTGATTTCTCTATTTTCTAGAACAGACCACACCTGCATTTAAGAAAACAGACTCCCTATTCCCTCTGCTCCATCACTTAGTAAACATATCCCACTCAAAATATTTCAGTTCTTAATAATTTGGGATTTTGGGGCACCTAGGTGGCTCAGTTGGTTAAGTGCCCAACTTTGGCTCAGACTGTGATCTCTCAGTTTGTGAGTTCAAGCCGCACATCAGGCTCTCTTAAAGTTTTAGATCCTTTGTCCCCCTCTGCTTGTGCTCGCTCTCCCTCTCTCTCAAAAATAAAACAAAACAAAGAAAGCTATCCACCCAAAATTGTTAGCAATAATAATAATTTGGAGTTTTAGATATTTCAGAATTAGTTTTTCATCATTTGTAGTGATTCTAGAGTATATACCAGAAATTCCTATATAAAGAGAAAAAATTACTAATAACAATCTATTTTCCTTATTAATTCTACCTTGAAGCAGAAGATGAAGGGATTCATTTTTAGAGGGTTCTCTTTTAATTGTCCTAATTAATGGGATTTCACACACAACAGGTTGTCAATTCTTTTCCACATCTAGAGTTACAGAAGCATGAGCTCTTACCTTCACTGGGAAGCTACATTTTCCAGTACGAACCCCTTCTTCATCTGTCTGCCACTGATGTGGACGACTGGCCTCTGGAACATAAACATCTTTCTTTCTCCTAAAACTTTGCCGTAGTTTATTCATTTTAATTTTTACAACCTACAGACAGAGTAAAAGAAATATGAAAAAGCAGTTATTACCTTCTCATATATTTAAACTTCGGATTACTATGCTGATAAAAAAAATGAATGTTCCAAATTAAACATTTTCATTAAATGAGCAATCAGTATCCCCTCTTCTTAGAGTAACTCTAAGTTCAAACAAATCATTCCATTTTTCAGAAAAACAACTATAATATTAGTTCAAATAACCTCTATGATTTGAAAAGATGTTACTCTAAGAACTTTCAAGCATTTTAATTGTAATAATCCAATGAGTATTCCTACTGATCTACCCCTCAAATCTATTCTAATTCCTAAATAAGGAAATCTGTACATGTAGGCCAAATTACAGACTGCCAACACCTTCTGAAGCATTCTGACAACTTTATACTTATTAGCTAAAAACCATTCCTAAACACTAAAATTTGGGAACTTTTTAACTTACTATTAGAAAACATTAAACAACGCAGGGACTATAACCACCTTTTAATAAAGATGTTTTATAAAAAGGAAGAAAATAAAGTTTCCTTTAAACATACTTAAGGAAGAAGTTCTACTAGGATTAAATTATTCAAAAGAAAAAATTTCTTGCAAGTAGTATAACACAAAATGTACTTTCATATCTATAATTATTACAGAATGAAAGTAAACTAACAGCTTTCAGTTATAAAGGTCCAAGTCTCATCAATAATTCTGTAAATTAACAGGGATTAAACTATAGTCAATTTTTGGTTTTGTTATTACAAGAGGTACCTCCCTAATGCTTTCAGTGGAAATCACAAGACTACAGGAAAGGAAAACCTAAATAATAAAAAAAACAATAGAACATTCAAGAACCAATGAATAAATGTGATGAATAAGTGTCCCTTTATAGAGCAGATCTCAAAATCTGAAACCGACACCTCCAGTTTTCTGTTAAAGAGCATAGCATTGCTCATTCTTTCCCTAAAGGGATTTAACCACCTCAAACAGCCTAAAAGAGATCTTAACTTTTGAAAATGATGTGACAAAGCTATGAGAGAAAACATCTTCTCTGTCAGAGTGTTAAATAGCAAAGAATTGAACATTAGTTCCTACATGACACCAATGAAAAGCTTGAAACACAAATTTGCATTCTGAGGAAAATAACTTTGTATTTTAAAATGCATAATGCCAAAAATAAAATAAAAAATAAAGTAAAATGCATAATGCCACACCAGAACTATTACTAAATTAGCTAATTGACACAGACAAGCCAATCTTACCACACATCTTCTTAAAAGGTAAAAATTCTGACAGACAAATGGCAATGTAATAATCCCTGGATTTCCTAAAAATGAATATATTATTTCTCAAATCACAACTGATTTACTAAATAAACAGCTGGATAAAAGGTAGTCTACTCCTTTGCCTTTAAATAGATGATTCATTCCTAAACTACTTTAAATAAGATTCTACCTTAATCTAATAGACTTCCCACCCCACCCCAAATATTCCACAACCTTCCCTGATAATACATCCTGTTATTACTTCCTCATATCATATTTTATACAAATATAAATATAAGAAAATAAAAAAGCACCTCTATCCTTGCTCAAGTTGGCACTCTAAGAATCTTGAGGCAAAAAAGCTCAGGAGATTCCTTCCTTCTTAATTTCTTTCTTTTAGCAAAAAAAGAAGTGTAAGGGGCTAACCTACACTCAGTTGTCCTAGTCAGATACCTGAAAGTCATCTCCGCATTCACTCTTTCTCTAACCAACAACTCTGCTGCTTTTGCCTCCTTAGTAGATCTTGAATTCATTTCCCACCCACCACATCAGTTCTATCCTCAGACATTTTTGCATAAATTATTGCCAAAGTCTATTACTTAATGGTTGCTTTGCTTCCAAGAAAGGTCCATTCTAATCTGCTCTCTTGATTACTGCCAGAGTGCTTTCTAAAACATAAATCTGACCATGCAATTACTCAGCTTAAAATCCCTCACTTGCTGCACAATACTTTGAAGATAAAGTCCAAATTCCTAAGCCTGGCAAAACACAGTCCTTTTTCATCTGGCTTCACTCGCCAATCCCCATTCACATGCTAAGCTCCAGCCACACTAAACTACTTACAGCCCTCTAAACAAGGCATGCCCTCTTTCAGAACCTATTTATATGTTCCTCCCTCTCTGCCTACCAAGACCTTTCCCCGTTTGCCTCTGATTAAAGTCTACTCATCTTTGAAGAGCCACCTTGGGAGTCTTTAGGGAAGCTTAGTAGCATTTTCTTTCTGACAAGCCCCTAGCTGGTGTGGGTTAGGTCCTTCCCATTTCATATGATTCCCACTAATATCCTCTGATTACTTCTTTTTACTGCACTCATAAAACCTAACAGCAACTTTCGATTTCCTTAATAGTAAACTGTACCATTTATTTAAATACTAGCCCTGCATCTTAACACAGGATCTCTTGTATACATGATACACTATAAATTTGAAAAAATAAAAGATAAAATAGACCCCCATCATATTAGATAATATTTACTAGGTAGGATAAATGTAGACATATAGGAGCAGAGAGAATCACTAGTGTTGGAAGAGACTGCAGAGGTTAATGGTAGGCCAGCCTCGCACTGACAGAAGAACCACCTTGACAACTTCCCTTAAAGGAAGACATACAGCCTCTGCCTAAATAACTAAACAAGTTTATTTCCTCTTCAGGCAACTCTTTATTATTGTACATCCTGCTGACCAATAAGAAAACAGAGTGGAAGTGTCAAGATTTGGAATCTAAATATCTTGTGACTGGGGCTCCTGGCTGGCTCAGTTGGTTAAGCATCTGACTCTCGGTTTCAGCTCAGGTTATGATCTCATGGTTTGCAAATTAGAGCCCCACTTCAGGCTCTGTGTTGACAGTGTGGAGCCTGCTTGGCTTAAATTTTAAGAACTAACAACAACAACAAAAAATCTTGTGACTTCCAGTCCTAAAATTATTATCAACATTTCTATAAAGAGTGTTTTATCAGTGATTTTCAAATTATGCTTTAAGTATCCCTAGGATTTCCAGGGAGGAGACCCAGAGCCTATTGGTTGGTTATGGAAATAAAGAGAAGGAAGTTAGAAGACTAGACACAATTCAGGAAGGACTTCAGGTCCCTGTCACAGCTTCAAACAAACTCCACTGTATCTGATTCACAGTGGGATTCCATATACGTTGAAGGAAAGGGTTTCCTGGCTGAAAATGTTTTGAAAATGAGTGAAATAATCATAATAGTTCTAAAATGAACTCGGCAAAATGAAAATATAATAATATCTTGCTTGTTACTTCTTAATGAGTAACAACTAATGGCTTGTAAATAATCAAGGGAGAGACCAAACATTATGCTTTCAAGTGATCTATATATAATGATTTTGCTCACAAAGACACAAAACAGAAACCTGCTAATATAAAGTAGCATTCACTATAGGCTCTCCATAAAGTTAAACTTTACTACCAAATAAAGAAAACCATACCCCTTGAGAAAGTCCTGGTTGAATACAGGTAAAGGATATATTTTTGTTAGTTAATGAGAACAAAAAAAGAAATCTTACTTTGTAAGATTTAAAGAAATGGCATCCCCATTCTACTAGCTAGACATAACATAATTGCCAAATGTAGAAAATCTCTTCACAGTTCTCATTCTCCTTAACTGCTCTGCAAAATTTGACACCATGATTCTAGCTCTCCTTTGTGTGCTTCTCTCCTCATTGCCTCTCCCCACCCCAATACCCTCCACCTCTGGTTCATCTTTTTTTTGGGGGGGGTCCTTTTTGTTCATAGTACTCTCTTATAATCCTTTTTCTATTTAAATTTTTTTTTAAATATTTTATTTATTTTTGAGAGAGAGAGAGACAGTGTGAGCAGGGGAGGGTCAGAGAGAGAGGGAGACACAGAATAGGAAGACAGGCTCCAGACCCTGAGCTAGCTGTCAGCACAGAGCCCGATGCGGGGCACAAACTTATGAACTGTGAGATCATGACCTGAGCTGAAGTCGGACACTCAACCTCCTGAGCCACCCAGGCGCCCCTGGTTTATCTTCTTTACCTCTGTTGCTGCAGATACTCTGAGGGCTTCCTTTACTTTCTCCCACTCACTGAGGGTATTCTCTAAATATCAGTGCTCCCTTGGTTATACCATCACTCTTGGTGAAATAATCAACTCAAACTATCACTCCAAATGTGATGATTTCCCAATAATAATAATAATAATAATAATAATCTTACTCTTGTATTTAAATTCCTCTATTTAGGTGCATTGGTGTTGCCTCAAATACATCAATTTAAAGTTAAATCTTCACCTCTTATCTCCCCTTAAGCCCTCCCCTTCTGACTCAATTTGTTTGGGTCAGTAAAAACTGAGAACTTACTATGTGCTAGGCCCTACTGCAGATGCTAGTGGACACAGAAATTAATAAGACAACTTGCCTTTAGGTAGCTCTCTCCCCTTATAAAAGGTAATTTGTACACAATATGGTTAATGTAACAATAGCACTATGCATAGTATGCTCTGGAAGCACAGTCAAGATTCAGGAAACATTTCCTACAGGGGATATTGCCAGAATTAACTTTTAAAGGAAGAAGAAAATTTAGCCACATACAATAGGAGGGAAAAGATAATCCAGGTAGAGGCAACAGCATCAACAAATGAATAGATGCAGGAAATCAAAGGCTAGACAGCAATTCAAGAAGAGTGGAGACAAAGATCAGGTGCTGATTTTGCCCTACAGACAACCAGAAGCCGCTAAAAGGTTTTACACACATTAATGACATGGTCAGAGTTGCAATACAGTTATACTCTGGTGGCAGTATGGAAAACAAATCTGAGGACAAAAGACTATAGATGAGTTAGGAGGAATTTTAAATAGTCTAGGCAAGTTATGACAACAGCTTGAACTAGGGCGGTGGTGGTGGTGTAGGTAGAAAAAAAGAGGAATGAAAAGTTTAAAAGTAAGAGTAGCAGAGAGAATTGAGTCAACATGATATAACTGTGCTCCAGGAAATTTTCTTCTGCCGAGGGTGATAAGACTAAACCAGTAATTAGCCTCACTGTTTGCTCCAAGATTCTTGCAAACTAACCTATCTGGGCAAACAGTGTGTGCATCAGGGCAAACAGCTCTCCTGACAGGATAACAAATTGCTATAAGACCCTTTTCTTATTATGTCCACTAATTCTACATATCATGTAGAAACTCTGCCCGTCCCAAGCAGTTCCCCATCTTGAAGGAGCGTGCCTTAAACCACGTAAGTGCAAATCTCAAATCTCTGGAAATATTCTTTCCTAACTTCCCCTAACTACCAAGACTCTGTCAAAGTGGTGCTCGCCCTTGTTGCAGTCAAGTTTAATAACCACAGCTTTGCTGAATCAACAGGATTCTTTGTGTGGGGAAAGTCAATGGCAGGAATTGGTGACAGATTATGGAAGGAAAGGAAGAGAAAGAAATCCAACTATGACTTTTAGTTTTAGTTAGGCCTCAGCAAACTGAATGGTTGAATTTGAGGGGGCTTCCACATAGGGATGTGTGTACGCCTCTCCTGGGGGGGACCTGAGGGCAATGATAGACAGTCATTATAGATGCAATTTTTCCTGTGAATGTCTCATTTTCCTCTTTTTTGCTAATAGGAGTTAGGACGCAGCAAACAGAATTAAACTCGGCTTACTCAAACGTGATAAACAGAAGTGCACACACTATGTAACTGGCCAGTATGTACTAAGACATACAGCCATACCAATAATTACTTCTTACAATGCTTACATTCTAGATAGTAACTAGCCACTGTGCTGACTTCCTTTCCTATGCACCCCTTCACCTTCCACAACTCAACAACTAACAGGTTAATACCTAGTTTAACAGAATACTAAGGCCAGTGAAAGTTTTGATTGATCAGTAACAATACAAGTTAGATTCCACAGTCTCATCTCTCTCAGGCACAGCTCTTGGCTCCCTCCAGAGTCCCCAGAAGGTTGCCCTCCCTTCACATGCAACTGCCTGGTCCCAGGTAGACACAATGCGGAGGATGCAATAACTCTCCATTCTGTCCACTATGTTGGCCCCCATCACGAAATATTCCAGGTGAGATCAGGAATAGACTAGTTAGGGAAGACAGCACCGTAAGCAGTGACACTAGCTATCCGGTAGTCAAAAAGACCAACTAGCTCTTCGTTAAGAATAGATAAAATAGCAAGATCCAATTATACGCTGTCTCCAGTAAACCTACTTTTTTAAATTAAAAAATTGTTTTCAATGTTTATTAATTTTTGAGAGAGAGAGAGAGAACAGGGGAGGGGAAGAAAGAGAGGGAGACACAGAATCTGAAGAAGGCTCCAAACTGTCAGTACAGAGCCCAGTGCAGGGCTGGAACCCATGAACTGCGAGATCATGACCTGAGCTGAATTGGATGCCAAACCAACTGAGTCACTCACCTACCCATACAGTAAACCTACTTTAAACATAAAGACACAAATAGGTTAAAAGTAAAATGAAAAAAAACCCCAAAAACAATATACCACATTAGTAGTAGTTAAAATAAAGCTGGAGTGGCTATACATTCCCATCTCAATAATCAATAGAATAAGTAGGCAGAAATCAGCAAGGATGTAAACAGCAAAACTTGAACAACAGTATCAATCAACATGACCTGATTGACATTTATAGAATTCTTCTATCCAATGATAACAGATTACACATTCTTCTCAAGTGCATGTGGAACATTTAGCAACATAGACCATGTTCAGGACCATAAAACAAGCCTCAGATTTAAAAGGAACCACACAAAGTATGCTGTCTGAATACAATAGGATTAAATCACCAATTATTTGGAAACTAATTTCAAACTACATTTCAAATTACATGTGGAACATTTAGCAACACAGACCATGTTCGGGACCATAAAACAAGCCTCAGATTTAAAAGGAACCACACAAAGTATGCTGTCTGAATACAATAGGATTAAATCACCAATTATTTGGAAACTACATTTCAAAACAGCCCATGGGTCAAAGTTCAAATCAAAAGGGAATTCAGAAAGTATTTTGGACCAAATGAAAACACAATCTACAAAATTTATGGGATGTTGCAAAAGCAATACTTAGCACTAAACCAGTGGTTTTCAACCAGGGACATTAACTGCCCACGTGGACACATCTGGCAATATCTGGAAATATTTTTGGTTGTTGCTAGGGAAGTGTTAGTGGCATGTAATAGGTATTGGCCAGGGATACTGCTAAACATCCTATAGGACAGCCCCACAACAAAGAATGATCTAGTTAAAATGTCAATAGTGCCACTAATGAGAAACCCTGCACTAAATGTCTGTCTGTCTGTCTGTCTGTCTATTTACTTAGAGAGGGGAAGGGAAAGGGAGATTGAGCCCGAAGTCAGGCTCTGCGCTGACAGCACGGAGACCACCTGGAATTCTCTACCTCTCTTTCCACCCCTCTCCCGGCTCACATGTGTATGTGTGCATGCTCTCTCTCTCAAAATACACATACATTTAAAAAAAAAAAGTAAGCTGTAGGGGTGCCTGAGTGGCTCAGTTGGCTGGGTGTCCGACTTCAGCTCAGGTCATGATCTCATGTGCTGACAGCTCAGAGCCTGGAGCCTGCTTCAGATTCTGCATCTCCCTCTCTCTCTGCTCCTCCCCCATTCATGCTCTGTCTCTCAAAAATAAATAAAAAATGGTAGGAAAAAAATTAAAAAAACAAAGTAAGCTGTAGACCAATATCTCTCATGAGCATACATGCAAAACTTCTCAACAAAATTTTAGCAAATCAAACTAAACATTAAAAGGATAACACATCATGTCTACATGGAGTTTTTCTAAGAAATGCAGTTAAGTAACATTCAAAATCAATGTAATTCACCTTATTAGCAAAATTTAAATATCTCTATCATTATTTAAGTTTGCAGCTATAGCTTTTCTTCCTTGAACTCAAAGATTATTCTGAGGTTATTTTAATGGATTAAAAGTCAACTAATTTTAAGCATAATGTTTATATACATCATAGAGAGTTAATATCTAGTTCCGATTTTTTGGTGTGAATTACAGTCTTGTACTCCCAACTCCAACTCGGATGTCCTCAAATCAAATTTATCTTTCCTTACAAGCAAACTCTTCTGATTTTCCTATTACTACATAACACTTTTACATCCATCAAAGCTTTAAAATTACAACAGCAAACACTGGGTGTGGAACCTGATGCGGGGCTCATTCTCACGACCATGAGATCATGACTAGAACTAAAATCAAGAGTTGGATGCTTGGGGCACCTGGGTGGCTCGGTTAAATGTCTGACTCTTGGTTTCAGCTCAGGTCATGACCTCATGGTTCCGTCTGGGCCCCACATCGGATTATGGGTTGATAATGCAGAGCCTGCTTGGGATTCTCTCTGTCCCCCACTCTCTCTGCCCCTCCCCTGCTCATGAGCTCTCTCTCTCTCTCGAAATAAATAAACTTAAAAAAGAAAGTATTGGATGCTTAACTGAGCCACCCAGGCCTCCCGATGCTGCTTTTATGAAACTTAAGCACTGCCTCCTGCGCTAAGAAGGCACCTTCGAAGCTTTTAAAGTAATTTTACCAAAGAAGTAATAAATGTTACTTATAAAGAGCACAAAAAACAGAAAGAATGAACTAAAAATAAGCTATAATCCCACTAAGCAGAAATAACTTCCACTGACACTTTAGAGTTATTTGTTTTTTTATATACATACTTCATTTTTCTTTTTATAAAAAAGGGATCATATAATATCTTTCTCTCAGCAAGGCAAATCTGAAAGTCTCTCTGTCCCTTTCAGAGCAGCATGTTTTTATTTACAAACTGGATCTAATAATTCAGAGAAATAAGATTTATATGCTATTGCTATAATCAAAACTTCATATTTAAAAAGAGAAAAGAGGTTTCACATTTCTTTGAAGATTTTTTTTAAGTTAAATGGCTGGCTTTATTTTTTTTTTAATATAACACAATTTATTTTTTTTAACATATGCAATTATTTTCCATCATTTACAATACAGTAGTTACAAAGAAAAATTGATTCAGTATCTAATGGATAGTTAATACCTGTCACAACACAGCATTTTATATACTGT